>NW_022145606.1:11699683-12299683 GCF_000002235.5 Strongylocentrotus purpuratus
AATTCCATGACTTTTACGAGCCGATCTCCTGTCTGATTATCAAGATATTTATGATTGGAAATCGAAATTTCATTTTTCTAACGGGTTTTTATAAATACTACCGTCTATTGGGGATAAAGAGTATGGTGAAACCGGTCACTCAAAGATTTTTATTTCTTTGAGGCACTGCATGGTCATTTTCAAGCGCAATTTGTTAGGGCTTTTATATTACACCATAGCACAGACACTGGTAACACTTATGGCCATGCATCTCAGATGGTGAGACCGTCTATGCATGGACCCTACTACGTAGTAGGGTCCATGGTCTATGGGAGATGTGAGTTGGTCTAGCGGTACGTTCACTTAGTCAGCTCTCTGTCTTCGCCTACAAACTGACTCAGGCGGACCCCGGTTCGAAACTGAGTCACGTCTGTCTGATGGTGGCATAAAGGTCGGTCCCCACTCCCCAGACGTAATTAATCATATATGATTGATACTTTTTTTTATATAGATAACTTTTTTTTTCTTCTCTTAAATCAAATACGTATTGTACAAAACATTCTTAACAAATCTGAATACATTGTACATTGATATTTTGGATTAAACCTTAATTGTAATAGGAAGGAAAACAAAAGTACATTTCCATAAACTGTTTAGAAAATATTTTCAAATAAATTATTAAGAATATTAAGGTTAACTTGAGAGAATTGTGTGTCTATTCCCCCACCCCCTCCCCCGTTAAACACACTCTTAACACCCTCATCCACATCCACACACTACTACCCCTATCCCCACCATACGACATACACACACCACCCGATGACACTTCGAAACATGTACCACACACTGTTCCTAGCCTCCTCAGAATACCCACAAATTGAATTTTCTTTTTTTCATCATACATTTTCATGAACAAATATGGCTTGATACAATATTCCAAGTGTTTATAATTTTATACAGATAATAAACGATATTAAACAAATATATTAAATTTAAACAAATATATTGAATGCATAATTAACAAACATTAGATGCAGGAGGGCTACAATTTAAACGGTACTTTTTGAAAATCACCCAAAGACAATTTTGCGGACTTTCACCTGCAACTATATATCCAATATTTCATTGCAAAAATAATTGTATTAGATATCTTTATTCGTGGGGAATAACCGGACAACCCTATATGAATATCCACCCAGTCGACAGACCTTAATTCTGCCATAACCTTTGAACATGTACACACTCCCAGAACAAGTGTAAGTATGTTTCAATCTTTTGCTTACAAAACATAAATACTCTCTCACACACACACACAAAAAAACCACCAGCTTTGCTCATTTCGTCACAGTTGGTTTTACACTGTACAGTTGATAAAATATCATGTGACGTGTTTAAATAATTTTGCAAGCAGCGAAAATGTTCACACACACACACCATTTTCGTAATGTAATCAAATTTAAAACACACATTCCTTGTTGTGAATCGTTTTATTCACTTGTTACTAGCAGACCAATGATTTCACATAATTATAGAAGCAGGAATGAGAGGAAAAGGTCAGTGAAAGTTTGAATAAAATCCGATTACAAATTAGAAAGTTAAATACTTCGAAGTTGCGATCAATCAAACACAAATTGGTATTTATGTGACGTGTATCAACAGCCCCCTCCTTTTTACTTTGTACTAAAATTCCAAAATTTCTATTCCAATCCTAAAGAAATGTTAAGTCATAGTTACATACACCCTAAATATGATGGTTGCAAATACGTTTTAATACAATTCCTGTATGAAAATAAATCCATTCCGTCGTCAATAACTTTATGGAACAATCTCCCGGAACATTAAAAAAAACATTGACTCCATTGTTAAGTTTAAGATTGCTTTAAAGACGCACTTATTTAACATTTAATTCATCCATTTTGTCTGTTACTCAGTACATCTTGTCTTTGTATTCTGTTTTATTTTTCTCTAGAGCGCATAGTGACATGTTTTAATACTATGTGTTATGCGCTATACGAGAACGGTTAATTATAAAAGAATGTTAGTGACATAAACATAGTACACAGGCTTATTAATAAATACAGATTGATCCTCTTTAGATTTTGATAGGGGGCGTTGCGCGGGGAGCACAAAGACCCGTTCTAAAATTGAAAACCGACCTAGTCGATATTGAGAGTACGCGAGTTAGACGTACACATAATTCACTAAGTGCAAGTATCTCATAATACATATAAGATTAAAAACACATAATTTTAAACGTTAACTTTGATAATTAGAGTTAACTTTTTTGTATTGGTATAAAAATTAGCTTTAAAATATCAATGACTATTATAAAATAATTATCACTGATATAAAGATAACGCATGTGCTAAAGTTTTATTTATTGAATGAAAACTTTTATTTTGGGGGTTAATTCGTGAAGAAATGTAAATGTAATCGATTCATCCGATTATAGTTAGGTGGTGCTTGGTTGACTTTCGATTTTGTGTAACAATAACGTTAGTATGGGTGGCGGTGGTTATTTTACCTGACTGCTAAGAAAGCATGAATGCATGTTAGTATTAGTAAGCAACCAGACGGCCGACGGCTTTAGGTTCTCTCCGAGGGACCTGGTAATGAGGATTAATGCCTTACCCAAGGGCACTAGCGCATCGACTTGGTTTCGAACCCGGGTCACCGGATTACGAGACCACTGCTCTACCGACTGAGCTATCGCCGGGAATGAATGTCACAATTATTGTTTTTACGATTCCTTTAATAATAATTTCCTATAGGTCATACTAAACACTAAGGCCCGAATTCACAAAGAAGGTTTGTCGACAAACCTAGGTTTTCGTGCGTCATATGAGGCGTTTCGACGCGTTTTTACAAACCTTGGTCTGTAAAAAAGCGTAAAAACGCGTCATATGATCGACGCACACAAACCTAGGTTTGTCGACAAGCCTGGGTTTGTGAATTAGGGCCTAATACACCAGTTTACAGTTGTGTGCGTCATTTTAATTGGCGAGTAAACAAAGCCAATGACCTAGAGGTCAGTGGTATTTATGCGTAAAATAAGATTGCGCCCATGCAAATTATGCGCGCACAACGCAGCGCGCAGGCAGTGATATCAGCATAATTTGCTTTACTCACCATTTGAAATGGCGCCCATGTCTGCGCATGCGCACTGATACAACCGTAAACTGGTGTTTTGTCCACTGCCTGGATTGTTTCCATGTCGCGTCTCAAATCAGCGGAGGACATACTGTGTATGATCGAATCTCTTTGCAGCTGAGAAAATAACACGCCCTCAACGCTGAAACGGAGACAAATGCGATAGCATTATGGCTTACCATGCATACATGGCTTTTACATACCTTTTCAAAAATTCATAACTTTCTTATTAGTTATCCGATTTTGCTCAAACTTCTTTTGATTGGTTTGTCTGTTTTTAAATTGAAATAATAATATTAATTCATTTGGGTGAACTATTTATTTGATTTCTATTCAAATATGTATTTGTCTTTTGGATATAGTCTTATTTGAGGTATAGCGTTTTTCTAAACCTAGCGCGCGCGTCGTGCGTGAGTGCGTTTTCGACCCTTGAAATGCGTGACGAGGATCACAAGGTCCGAGGTTCGAGTCTCAGCCGCTCCACTTTCTACTCTCTCGTGCTCTAAAGCCATAACGTCGTCTCTTTCTTTGTCTATCGCTTCATACCGGATTTAGATTTTAAAAGTGGAAAACAAAATCAGGCAGCTGGACTTTTTTCGTATTCATTGATTTCATTTCTCAAAACTCCGATTTCTTTTTCTTACATAACATAGTTTATACAAAATCGCAACATAATAATACCTAAGTTTTGTATCATTTGATAAACGAACATAAATACAACATAATTTATCGTTCATAATTTCACAATGTGTAGGACTAAAACATATCTCAACCATATAGGAAAATGTAACCCTACAAAACAGTTATTTCATCCCCAAAACTAATGCAAGCATTGCTTTTTTCAGAATAAGACTGAATACTAAACAAAAAAAGTGAGTTTCATATTTCTCAACATGTTATTATACAGAATTGAAATTATGAGTTGTCTACAAAACACAACCTACAACACAATATTATGCACATACGTAATCGATTATCAGAGGGTGACATTCAAATTACATAACGAAAAAAAGCAAATTATTCAAAAACTTATTACTATAACAATTTTAAAAAAAAATAATATTTGCAATACATATTTAATGATGAGTGGAATATTTTTAACTGATAAGTCTGAATCCATAAGGCAAATATGTATTCGATTAGAAATCGGATAACTAGTTAACCAAAATGTATTAATATTATTCATTATATATATTTATAATACATTATTTGATCTAAATTAACGCAACATATTTGAAAGACTGTAGTAAACTACGATACTAATTTTGTCGGCGCACAACTTTGAAGGCCGTGCGCAAAATCCACAATCATAAGGAAATGACTAAAGAAATTTTAAAGACCGTCAATCCTACTGGGAATTTAAGAGGTATGAAACAACAACAACAACGTAAAACTGCGAGCGCACATGCATACATATACATACATGTATACATAATGTTTGCATAAAGTTATGTGCATTAGTAACAATTTGGAAAAAGAAAGAGGAGACACATTTTCCATTTTCTTCCCATGATAATCAAATACTTTTCCAGACTTAAAGAGTGATTTACCAATTGCTCCTTTCCTGGATCAATTAATGCTATATAAATTTGTCATATTATTATTATTATTATTTTTATTCCCAAAAGCATCTCCTCCCAACATAGATAAGGTATGGATATAAAGTCAAATACATCATTACAGCTGTTCCATATGAAACGAACTTTTTCAAATTAAAAAAACAAATTACGATATGTCTCCTCTTCCTTTTTGAAGAGGCAACACAAATTTGTGAAATTCCAAATTGATACAATGCACATAATTATGGAACGATTATGTATTCACATGTGTAATCGATTATCAGAGTATGACATTAAATTACAAAAAGAAAAATGAATAATGATTCCAAAAATTGAAAAAATAATGAATATCAAAATCTCATATTAAAACTATTTGCAATTAAAATTTTATCATGCAAATTATTATTTCAACCAAAAAGACAAATTCATATCTAAATAGAAATCGGATAACTAGTAACCAGAACTAATTAAAATTAATTATTTAATATAAATATGATGCGCTTTTATAAGTCAAATTTAGTATACATGGCTATAATAATAAGCTATTAATTTTGGACGCGCACAACATTGAAAGTTGTGCGTCAATTTCTCACTAGAATGAAGATGACGAGCGCCTCGGTTTCTCTGACTCGCTTCGCTCGTCAGAATTTAGAGACTCCAACAGCGCGAGGGCATCGACAAGAGGCTACGAGCGCACATGCATACATACATACATGGATGCATAATGTTTGCATATGTGCATTTGTAACAATTTGGAAAAAGAAAGAGGAGGCACATCTTCCATTCTCTTCCCATGATAATCAAATACTTTTCCAGACTTAAAGAGTGATTTACCAATTGCTTCTTTCCTTGATCAATGTTATTCCAAAAAGCATCTCCTCAAAACATAGATAACCGGAGTGTTGGCTCAGTCAGTAGAGCGTCCGCCTCACAACAGGGAGGTCGTGGGTTCGAACCCCAGCCGCGTCATACCAAAAGACGGGAGTTGCTGCTACCTTGTTTGGCGTTCAACAATAAGAGATAGAGCAACGTCGATCTGGCGCTGCTCAGTGGCTGCCGGGCTCACGATCAATTGGGCAAAAAGAATTTCCATTTTCGGTTTAACTTAATAAAATTTGGAGTGAAGTTTTTTTGTTTTGTTAAAGATTATAAGGTATGGATATAAAGTCAAATATATCATTACAGTTGTTCCATATCGAACGAACTTTTTCACATTAAAAAAAAGAAATGACGATATGTCTCCTCTTCCTTTTTGAAGAGGCAACACAAATTAGTTTGTGAAATTCCAGATTGATACAGATGCACATAATTATGGAACGATTATATATATATATATATATATATCTATAATAGTAATACGCTAAGGCTCCGCGGGGGGCATGACGTCTCCGCCGGCCTTTGTATTCTATTGTTTTTTAATGAGATCGCCGACCCAAGTTGGTGCGGCTATCTCCTCCTGAACCCTGCCCTCGGGATACCCGTGCCCGGTGCCGTCGTCCGCGGGAGAGTCTACTCTATCGAATTGGCTATACTCCGCCCGAGGTCCTCCTCCGTGTCGACGTCCAGGGCGAAAACAGACGCGACATGCATAATGCAGGATATGCGTGACGACAGAGATACCTCATGGATATTCAACATTGCATCCGTAGACACACGACCGATGACTATCCGTATTAAATTGTATACACAAAAATCGGTCGTAAAAAAAACTCGAACCATATTCCATACCTTACCTGGCTTACCATGTCGCACGCAAGTACGCCAAAACACGTACATTTTCGCAGTTGCGAGATCGAGACGGAGCGTAGGGCTCGAGTTTTTGGCGGTCGATTTTGTTTTCGGTAGAAGCTGAATCTAGACCATGAACCACTAAACATCGCGAAACTGCAATCAATTTCCATCACGAATTCACGATTGCTGCAATATTATAAAGTTTCCATAAATAGAGGTATGAAATTAAAGCCTATTTTGTGATGTTCTCGCCATGTTTACGTAATTTTGATAATCATTTCTTCAAAGTAAAGAAAATCAGACAAAATCACCGTAACTGACAGTGCATTGCCACTGTGTAGTGTGTGTGAGATGAGCTGAGTTGCAGTTGAAAGTGTGTGAGTTGAATTCGAGTCGAAGAGATTTGACACTTTGAAATTGTTATCTGTTGGTTTGCATCATTATTGCCGCGATTTCAATATAGTTTCGTGAATAGATTTACGAAACCTGAGCTTAGAATTAGTAAAAGTATTACTAGACTCTAATGTCTACGTTTTTAAAAGACTGTTTGATTTTCCTGTGAAAATTTTACTTTGAAAAATGATTATCGAAATTCATGGTCAGAAATAATCACAATCTAGGGTCTATTATGTTACAGTTCTTGCATCAAATCAATGCATGAAAACTTAGTTATTGAACTAGAAAAATTTTTTTTTTTTTTAAATAGGCAATTATGAAGTAGGAAGCCTGAAACCTAATAGCCTACTAAACAAATCTCAACAAAGTGTAGGCCTATCCTTATATGAATTAATGAAAAAGTAGCCCCAGAAAAAAGAGCCCCCGAAAATTTCCCTAAAATTTGAAATGGAGCCCCCGAAATGAAAAACTTAATTTTTTGCCTGCGCACCCCCTCTAGAATCCCGCGGATTTCCGCGGGTCCTGAGTTGAGTGTATATATAATATAGGCGTGGGGTCCACGGGTTTCAAGGGGCCATAAACCCCCAAAAGCTCGGGGGTTACGTTTTTCAAAGTTGGGGGGGGGGAGAGATCAGATCGCAGCGAGTTGAGTGTATATATAATATAGGCGTGGGGTCCACGGGTTTCAAGGGGCCATAAACCCCCGAAAGCTCGCGGGTTTTAGGCGTATAGGGTCAGATGAGCATATTTTTAATACTTTATTTGTGACACTTGCGGGTCACTAATTGGCGTGGGGTCAATACGTAGAGTTGCGTAGTGTTGCGTAACAACTACGCTGGCCTACGTTACTATATGCTGAGGGACGGAAAGGGGTACGCAAGATGAACGAAAACAATTCAACCTGTTTAATTTTTTTCGCCAGCCTACGCATAACCTACGTAGGGACTATTTTCCCATTAATACGCAGCCTAATTTCTGCGTAGTCGGTACGCCACACTACGGAACTCTACGCAGTTCCAGTGGCTTAAAGAATAACTACCGGTACAGTTGGATTGTTTTTTTAATTTTTATATAAGGCCAAATTTAAAAAAAAACATGTTTAGCTTCCTGTTTTTTTCGAAAAATGGGAAGGAGGAGGCCCTTTTTTTTTTCTTTCAAAATGGCCGCTCCGTACATTTTTCCTGACATTCGGGATATTTTTCAAGATGGCGGCCGACAATTTTTTTTTTTTCTTTTTTAAAATCAGAAATACATTTTAGCAGTGCTTTTCATGTTTTTTTTTCTTTCAAAAAAAAAAAAAAAAATAAAAAAATAAAAATAAAAAAAAAAATAGGAGGCGGCCCCCAAAAAGGAAGCAGGCGGGGACGCTGTTTTTTTTTCTTTCAAAAAAAAAAAAAAAAAAAAAAAAAAAAAAAAAAACTTTTCAAAAAAAAAAAAAAAAAAAAATAGGAGGCGGCCCCCAAAAAGGAAGCGGGCGGGGACGCTTAACATGTATATTTCTTAATGGCCTGAATGGCAAATAAAGTTCTTGGTGGTTTTAATTTAGACAGTCTCTACATATCTATTTACACCCCCCGCCCCCCTCTAGGATCCCGCGGATTTCCGCGGGTCCTGCTAGTCTATAATAATAATACGCTAAGGCTCCGCGGGGGGCGCGACATCTCGGCGAGCCTTTGTATTCTATTGTTTTTTAATGAGATCGCCGACCCAAGTTGGTGCGGCTATCTCCTCCTGAACCCTGCCCTCGGGGTACCCGTGCCCGGTGCCATCGTCCGCGGGAGAGTCTACTCTGTGGAATTGGCTATACTCCGCCCGAGGTCCTCCTCCGTGTCGACGTCCAGGGCGAAAACAGACGCGACATGCATAATGCAGGATATGCGTGACGACAGAGATACCTCATGGATATTCAACATGACATCCGTAGACACACGACCGATGACTATCCGTATAAAATTGTATACACAAAAATCGGTCGTAAAAAAAACTCGAACCATATTCCATACCTTACCTGGCTTACCATGTCGCACGCAAGTACGCCAAAACACGTACATTTTCGCAGTTGCGAGATCGAGACGGAGCGTAGGGGTCGAGTTTTTGGCGGTCGATTTTGTTTCGGTAGAAGCTGAATCTAGACCATGAACCACTAAACATCGCGAAACTGCAATCAATTTCCATCACGAATTCACGATTGCTGCAATATTATAAAGTTTCCATAAATAGAGGTATGAAATTAAAGCCTATTTTGCGATGTTCTCGCCATGTTTACGTAATTTTGATAATCATTTCTTCAAAGTAAAGAAAATCAGACAAAATCACCGTAACTGACAGTGCATTGCCACTGTGTAGTGTGTGTGAGATGAGCTGAGTTGCAGTTGAAAGTGTGTGAGTTGAATTCGAGTCGAAGAGATTTGACACTTTGAAATTGTTATCTGTTGGTTTGCATCATTATTGCCGCGATTTCAATATAGTTTCGTGAATAGATTTACGAAACCTGAGCTTAGAATTAGTAAAAGTATTACTAATGTCTACGTTTTTAAACGACTGTCTGATTTTCTTGTGAAAATTTTACTTTGAAAAATGATTATCGAAATTCATGGTCAGAAATAATCACAATCTAGGGTCTATTATGTTACAGTTCTTGCATCAAATCAATGCATGAAAACTTAGTTATTGAACTAGAATTTTTTTTTTTTTTTTTTAAATAGGCAATTATGAAGTAGGAAGCCTGAAACCTAATAGCCTACTAAACAAATCTCAACAAAGTGTAGGCCTATCCTTATATGAATTAATGAAAAAGTAGCCCCAGAAAAAAGAGCCCCCGAAAATTTCCCTAAAATTTGAAATGGAGCCCCCGAAATGAAAAACTTAATTTTTTGCCTGCGCACCCCCTCTAGAATCCCGCGGATTTCCGCGGGTCCTGAGTTGAGTGTATATATAATATAGGCGTGGGGTCCACGGGTTTCAAGGGGCCATAAACCCCCAAAAGCTCGGGGGTTACGTTTTTCAAAGTTGGGGGGGGGGAGAGATCAGATCGCAGCGAGTTGAGTGTATATATAATATAGGCGTGGGGTCCACGGGTTTCAAGGGGCCATAAACCCCCGAAAGCTCGGGGGTTTTAGGCGTATAGGGTCAGATGAGCATATTTTTAATACTTTATTTGTGACACTTGCGGGTCACTAATTGGCGTGGGGTCAATACGTAGAGTTGCGTAGTGTTGCGTAACAACTACGCTGGCCTACGTTACTATATGCTGAGGGACGGAAAGGGGTACGCAAGATGAACGAAAACAATTCAACCTGTTTAATTTTTTTCGCCAGCCTACGCATAATCTACGCAGGGACTATTTCCCCATTAATACGCAGCCTAATTTCTGCGTAGTCGGTACGCCACACTACGGAACTCTACGCAGTTCCAGTGGCTTAAAGAATAACTACCGGTACAGTTGGATCGTTTTTTTAATTTTTATATAAGGCCAAATTAAAAAAAAAACATGTTTAGCTTCCTGTTTTTTCGAAAAATGGGAAGGAGGAGGCCCTTTTTTTTTCTTTTTATTTTCTTTCAAAATGGCCGCTCCGTACATTTTTCCTGACATTCAGGCTATTTTTCAAGATGGCGGCCGACAATTTTTTTTTTTCTTTTTAAAATCAGAAATACATTTTAGCAGTGCTTTTCATGTTTTTTTCTTTCAAAAAAAAATAAATAAATAAAATTTAAAAAAAAAAAAAAAAAAAATAGGAGGCGGCCCCCAAAAAGGAAGCAGGCGGGGGGACGCTGTTTTTTTTTCTTTCAAAAAAAAAAAAAAATTCAAAAAAATTTCAAAAAAAAAAAAAAAGGAGGCGGCCCCCAAAAAGGAAGCGGGCGGGTACGCTTAACATGTATATTTCTTAATGGCCTGAATGGCAAATAAAGTTCTTGGTGGTTTTAATTTAGACAGTCTCTATATATCTTTTTACACCCCCCCGCCCCCCTCTAGGATCCCGCGGATTTCCGCGGGTCCTGCTAGTATATATATATATATATGTAATCGATTATCAGTGGGTGATATTAAAATTACACCAATAAAAATGACAAATGATTCCAAAAATTGAAAAAATAATAGATACCAAAATCTCATATTAAAACTATTTACAATAATAATTTTATTATGCAAATTATTTTTTCAACCAAAAAGACAAATCCATATCTAAATAGAAATCGGATAACTAGTAACCAGAACTAACTAATATTAATTATCTAACATGAATATGATACGCTTGTTACAACTTACAATTCTTAAATACTATAATAAGTTGTATATTTTGGACCGCGCACAACATTGAAAGTTGTGCGTCAATTTCTCACTAGAATGATGAAGACAGAAAGATTATCGTACAAATGACGATATGTCTCCTCTTCCTTTTTGAAGAGTAAACATAGACTAGTTTGCACAGCCCAGCATAGTACCTTCGAAGCGGTTGAACTTCATCTCAAAACAGTGCTCGCAAGCCTTTCGGAATACTACAGAGCAAACTACCTACGGGCAAACTCATTCAGGACTCAGGTGTGTGTTTTCCACTTGAAGAACAGGGAGGCAAAGAGAGAACTGAAGCTAAAGTGGAACAATGTGCAGCTAAACCACTGCTAGCATCCAGTGTATCTAGGTGTAAAACTCGATCGCACTTTATCCTTTAAGAAACGCATCGATAAGACAATAGGCAAATTAGAATCTCGAAATGCCATCATCGGGAAGCTAGCATCTTCACACTATGGCGCTGACCCCAAAACTGTACAAACTGCAGCTGTTGCCCTCTGCATGTCATCCACAGAATATGCTTGCCCAGTTTGGAGCAGATCAGCCCATGTGAAGAAGCTTGACACCACACTCGATAACACATATCGAAAGATAACAGGCTGCCTGAAACCAACATAAGTTGAGGAGATATATCACCTCGCTGGCATTGGATCTCCTAACCAAAGGCGCACTAACACCTGCCTTAAGGAACGGATGAAGCAGGCGACATATGACAGACACATGCTATACGGATACTTACAACCCCACAAACGACTTATATCCCGAAACAGCTTCCTCGATTCTGTCCCACCACCTGAACAGAATCCTCTACCATCAGCCCAGCCCGTACTCATCAAAGGACTTAACCTGAAGTGGCCGGAGTGGCAATGCCTACATCGAATGCGGACGAGAATGGGGCAGTGTAGGGTCAATATGGCAAGATGGGGCTATGCCCATGAAGGAGATACCCTCTGCGACTGCGGAGAGACTCAGACGATGGACCACAATTGCAGTGCGGCGGAACGGGATGCACAGATGAAGACCTGGCCCTTGTTCAAGTTAATGAAACGGCCATTGCAGCAATCGAGCGATGGAAGAACTTGATGTAATTTAATTTAATTTTAGTTAAGGAACTTTACATAACTATCTTGATCTGAGGAGACACGAACGAACGAACGAGTTTGTGAAATTCCAAATTCACACAAATTAATTATTTTACATAAACATGATACGCTTCCCGCTGGGCTATCAGAAAATTGGTTAAAAGTAAATTACCATCATTTTTAACCAAGCACAACTATCGAGAGTAGTGCGTCAATTCCTCAATGGAATGAAGATGACATAAAAAAAAAAAAATTCGTACAAGCGCACACGCGTACGCGTAAATCTGCGCAAAGAAATAATCGTGTTGCTTGAGTACACATACCGCATCCATGTTGTATATCTTACTCGGAAGCACAATCTCAAGTCATCGTCATCATAACCCTAACAATAGAGACTTTTAGATTCTGCACGACGAGAACGTGGACTGCCCTTTTAAGGCAATGTGACGTCCTTTTAAGGCTCTGGCAGTGACGTCACATTGCCTTGAAAGGGCAGTCCGCGTTCTCGTCGTGCAGAATCTAAAAGTCCCTACTAACATCCTGAACCCTGAATGTAACCCGAACTCTACCTCGAATCTAAAATAACATTTTTACTACTGAATTATTTCAAGAGCATGAATAATTACGAGATATGATTGATCACATTCGCTGCATAGGCATAATCCGTCGATTCATTTCATTTGCCATCCTACTTTAATAAAATTGCGGCCCGCCGCACGCGTTATTTTTTTATGCGGCACAGATTGGGGCTTTTTTAAAAGGGGTCTTGATTTACAGACTAATAGTGGTCGTGTGCGTACTAGACGCAGTATAAGTAGTAGAGGTCTGTTTTTAATAGTGTTACGTGTAATCCACTACCGTATAGAAAATCATTACACCAACAATTAAAATGAAATTGGAAATCTGAAGAGGAGGCAGCACGTCAATAAGGAGAACATCACAATAATTAGTCTATAAAACTTAACTAACTTAAAATTAAACGAAGAGGAATGTTATCTGAAGTCTGAACACATAGTTCGCAGCGCTAATTATGCGCTAGCGAACATGACTAGTCTCACGTACGTGCAGACACTATTCAGAAGGGAAAGAACGTACTTCTAGGCTCAACACGCGCCATGCCCCAATCTGTGCCGCACATATCAATTCCTTCGCGCTCCTTTTGGGAGATCAACCGACCCGCGCGCATTTTATATTACATGACATATGGTAAAATTCTCGACATCTTTTTACACTTTTCTTTACCATTAAAAATCGAAATTGAGAATAATATCCTCAATCGAGATATGAGAAGAAGGAAACATTTCCTTTACATTCCATGTAAAACCATGCCCTTACTTGAAAAAAAACCTCCGTCACTTTGACGTTGAACTTTACAATCCATTTAAAAAAAATTACTCTCTCATACACAATGTCAATGGATCGGTCGCACTGTGCTCGATTGCCTTTCAATAAACCAATCTTTAACTTTGCAGCAACGCGTTTTGCGTCAAATTTGTAAATCCTCAATCACAGACAATGACATATGATACGTAAGCTTTTCATACATATAAATTTCATTTTGATTGATTCATTTTTAGCTCCGTCATTTTTCATGTCAAATCATGCTTCATGTCCCATTTTAGAAGCCCGACCCAGAGTTTTGTGCCAGCTAGCCGTATGCATGTACGTAATGCTATGCATACACATATAACTGAACATGCATAAGTACAGTACATGTACACACGCAGCGCAGCGCGTACGAGCGCACTGCACTACATTTCATTGGGTCAGTACCATTATGAAAATAGGGTAACAATGAGTGGGATGGGTTTAGTGCCGTCACAATAAACTTGCGCATTACACGCGTACGTATAATTAGAGCAATTTATGCACCCCCAAGAAATAATGAATACAGCCCGACCTCTCTACACACAGAACTGCACAGATACCGCACAGTCCGGTCAAGGCGGTACGCGTAGCGTTAAACTGCCAAATTTACAGAAATTGTGAGGAGCGCTTTTGCTATGAAAGGAATTGATATGTAAAAAAAATAACGCAGCCCGCACCGAAGTCCGACTTAGCGACTTGTGTGTCCTGTGCACTCGCAGATTTATGTTGTTGTTACCCCTTCAATTCGTTTCCCCTTAAAATATCTCCTACTTTCATTTCATTTTTATATAACCCCTAGCCCTAGGCATTTCTATGTTGTTGTTTTTGCCTATCATGACTGTTAGATCGTCGTCGAGGGCGCCATATTATGAAGATCATTATTTTGCGAATCGACATTAGTCCAGAATCTGGCCTATTTAATTTTGATCTCCACCACACAAATGCTATCTCTCCCTACTTCCTTGCTACCGTCCGATGATGGCGTGATCATTAAATTAGGACGCCCGGCGAAAAAATCAGGCTGGGCTGGTGAGCATAATTATGAGTTTGTTGATAACGCCATCTTCGACGGCTTGAATCAAGTGTGTAGGGAAATTATAAAGGACCGTGCAGATTCTGGACTAAATCGACATCAGAACCACAACCATTAAAGTAGCTATGCAAATAAATTTCACAAAATGGGCAAATTATACATGTAAGGAGAGCTTATATATCTCAGAGAACACGAATCATTTGATTTAAGGTTGGGTAAATATTAATTAGACACTTCAATAAGCATTGTCCAACACCCTTCTCAGAACTTCACATCCTGGCTTGAAAGCGAAATATACGGGTCCTGAAACATGACGTCACACATGGGACAGGAAGCAGGAGTTTACACGTACAAGCTACATAGTGGAGTGGACTAAAGATCTCTCGAATTCAAAGAACTAGATTTCCAAGTTGCTTATTATGTCATTAATGTGAGCATTTTGATTATTCCAAGAAGTTACCAGCAACTTCTTGATTATTCCAAATAATTTTCTTCTTCTTGAGATGTCATTATTTTTCTAATAAACAATTATCTGATATATATTGGGGGGTTCCATTACTGATGTAGGTCTAATAGTAATTATTATTTGCAGGTTTGAATACAGCTTTGATTCGTTTATGATTTAGTCCGCTTGAAATTTGCGAAGTATCTTGTATTTTTTTTTTTTTTAAGGTCAGTTTTTATTCTTTTCTCTCTTGAAACAAATTATAATCATAGTACAAATTACAATCATCATATGTAACTCTCACTGCAAATGTGATGACATTATAAATCAGTATAAATTTTTGTCTTATGCACATATGTAATCGATTATGAGAGGTTGACATTAAATTACAGAAAGAAAAACAGCAAAAGATTTCAAAATTGAACAATTTTTTGTTTTAATGTCATAAAAATTATTTGCAGAGCAAATACAATATATTGAGTTGGTTATTTCTATGCAAGTAACTCTAAGTTTAAAATACAAATATATATTTGAATAGAAATCTGATAATTAGTAACCAATACTTACTAATGTTAATTATTTCTAATAATAAATTGTTTGACCAAGTCTAATGCCAGAGTTCAGTTAAAACTAAACTCAAAATTAATTTTGAACACGCTCAATCTTACTGCTGATTGCGCGTCGATTTCTCAGTCGTTTGAAAATGAAGAGGACACAGGGAATAGAAACGCTCACACATACACGTGCACACACAATCTGCAATAAAAAGCAATCATGGTTCCTCATACACGCATACCGCATCATTTCATAGATCTTACTCGGAAGACCGATCTCAATCTCGATCATAACCCTAACAATAAAACCCTGACCCCTGAATGTAGCCCGAACTCTACCCGAAATCTTGAAAACATTTTTACTACTACATAATTCAAGAGCATACATCATTAGAGATGGTGGTATGATTGTTCATATTCGTTCCATAGGCAAAATCCTTCGACCTCCTCTTCCTTTTTGAAGAGGCAACACAAATTAGTTTGGGCAATTCCAAATGGATACAAATGCACATTATGCAAATATTATGTTTGCACATAATCGATTATCAGAGGTTGACAATAAATTACAGAAAGAAAAACAGCAAATGATTCCAAAATTGAAAAAAAAAAATGTCATTGAAAATTATTTGCAGTGCGAATCCAATAAAAAGTTGGTTATTTTTATGCCATAAGTCTTTGTTCAAAAGACAAATATATATATTGGAATAGAAATCTGATACCTAGTAACCAAAAGTAACTAATATTAATTATTTCATATATTCAAAATTTTACATTTGAATTGTTAGCAAGATTAGATTGAATCTCAATCTTAAATACAAATTTTGAACGCGCTCAACTACTAAGATTGTGCGTCAATTTCTCAATCATATGAAAATGAAGAGACAAAAAGTATTGAAGAGCACACGCACACACGTAAATATGCGCTTAAAAGTAATCGTGTTGCTCGTTTACGTACACATTATTTTGAGAGATCCAATATTTCAAGCTCTGCTTTTCAGCGGATTCCTCCATTTCCACAGGCTTATCTTAAAATACTTTTTTTTAAACATTATACTGAATATTTATGTATACTTTCTATTTCATAACTTTAAAACATGTAGAATATTATACAAATAATGAATGGTTACGAGTTCAATAGTGCGAATATTTTCATGAGTTGAAAGATTAACATTCTATTAAACGAGGCGTCAGCCGAGTTGAATATAATTAACGTTAATCTTTCAACGAATGAAAATATTTGCATATTAAACGAATGAAAAACATTCATTATTTGTTTTATACAACATCGAAGAAGATCTAATAGACCGTTAATCAAAAAATTATGCTTTACTCCTTATATTAAAGATAAATTAAAGTTGAAGTCAAGCTTTCTCGATTACATTCAGATTGCCTTCACGTCAGATACACGCAGGGATACGCGCGCGCACGGCTGAGAGGTACGCAGTCTGCATATAACCAAAAATGCACGACCGTGCAATATAACATCTATTGAATATCATGTGACCAACAATCCTCCAATCAAATGACAAGGATCCACGTAGGTGTTGTATAAATTATATTATTGAATTGTATATCTGATATCTTGTCAAAATTACTGTTCTGTGGAAATGAAAAAGAAAACTGAAACTTGATCAATTAAAGGTACTATGTCCCATTTGCAGGCCATACAAATGAAAAGGTTACATTCCAACAGCATTTGAAGGATAATACTAATTTAGAACTTCCCTAAAAAAAGGGGTGGGGCTTGAAAATATCTTCAAGTGGGAAAATAACGACTATTAGTAGTCAAATCGACTTAGGAGCTATGAGCCAATAAGTAATAGTCTTGATTTTCATACCATTGTACCGAATGGTCATACGTTTTATGCTGTGCAAAGATTCAATCAGTTTAATTTTGGCCATCACAAGAAGTTGGTTATGCTCATGTACCCTTTACAGCTCATGTTATGTATGTTATTACCAAAGAAGAAAAAAGGCCAGTCAGTCACTCAAAGTGTCTGACAGTGAAGTCTAGCAAATAAACAGGTTTTCTTGCATAATTTGAATATTAGGACACTGCTAACGTTTAAGTTTCACAGATAGGTCATACATGACATATTCATAATTCCTGCAAAGTTCTACATAATGTGATGTTGTCTGCAAAAGGGACATAGTACCTTTAATGTTATTCCAAAAAGCATCTCCTCCAAACATAGATAACGTATGGATATAAAGTCAAATATATCATTAAATCTGTTCCATATCGAACGAACTTTTCACATTAAAAAATAAATGACGATATGTCTCCTTTTTCCTTTTTGAAGAGGCAACACAAATTAGTTTGGGCAATTCCAAATTGATACAAATTCACATAATTCGTCCTTGTTTTCACGAAGTGACGGTAGTGAGGAAAATCGTAACGCAAAGTGAATACAATTTTTTTTCACTACCGTCACCTCGTGAAAACACCGACGAATTATGCAACCATTATGTTTGCTCATTATTGTTATCGATTATTAGAGGTTGACAATAAATTACAGAAAGGAAAACAGCAAATTATTTCAAAATTGATCAAAAAGAAGAAAAAATTGTCATTAAAAATTGTAAAAAATACAAATAATGAGTGGAATGTTTCTATGCGAATAAGCCTAAGTTTAAAAGACAAATATATATTTGAATAGAAAAATGTTAACTAGTAACCAAAACTAACTAATATTAATTATTTTACATTAACATAATAATTTCAAGATGTCATCAGTACAATCATCTTCAGCGGCTAAAATCGAGCTGAAAATTTAATTTTGAACGCGCACAACTACTGAGTTGTGCGTCGATTCCTCAATCGAGTGAAAATGAAGATAATGAAAATAATGGAAGCGCGCACACGTACACCTGCACAGTCGATCTGCTCTATAAAAAAAAAAGCAATGTCTTATAAAGCTTACTCGAAATCCCAATCTAAATCATATCCCTAACACAAAATCCTGAACCCTAAATGTAACCCGAACTCTACCCCGAATCTTAAAGGGGAAATTCAAAGAAAATCACAAATTTGTCAATTAATGTATCACTAGAAACTGGTAAGCTAACAGATGGCTATCGCACAAGTTTTAGGTCAACTACATATCGGGTGATTTATAAAAAATACAAATACAACCACCTCCATAGCATCTGGGATATACGAGAGATTCGCCGGAAAATAACGATGTTTTAATGACGTCATTATATGGACCAATAAATAAATAATAAGTTTTCTAACAGAGTCATGTGTACAGGCATTAGCCTACTTTACGTTAATTTTGAACACGCGCAAGTATTGATATTGTGCGTCTACTGCTCAGTCGTATCCAAGCGTGAACACATACCTAACAAAAATGATACCAATTGATCTGGGATAAAACACTCTTTCATAAGATGTATAATAATTCACTGTTCATGTATGATTTTTTAAATAATTAGCAATTTTCTAGGTGTAAACTTTTTTTTGACTCACACTGTATAGAGGGAGCAAGTAGCTACAAGTAGGACAGTGGGGCTTTAAAAAGTTATCGTGTTGCTCGTATGCGTATACCGCATCGTCTTATAAAGCTTACTAGAAAGCCCAATCTAAATCACAACCCTAACCACCAACATTCTGAACCCTGAATACAACCCGAACTCTCGTGACCCGGAATCTTGAATAACATTTTTACAACTACATAATTCAAGAGCATCAATAATTACGAGATGGTGATATGATTGATCACATTCTTTGCATAGGCAAATTCCGTCGAACTTTACTTGCCATCCTACGTTTAATAAAATTGCGGCCCGCACCGAAGTCCGACTAGGTTCCATGTGCACTCGCAGTTTTATGTTGTTGTTGTTGTTGTTGTTTCATACCCCTTAAATCCGTTTCCCTTAAAATATCTCCTACTTTCATCTTAATTTGTATAACCCCTTGCCCTGGGCATTTCTATGTTGTTGTTTTTTATCCTATCATGGCTGTCAGGTCGTCGTCGAGGGCGCCGTGTTATAAAAATCATTTGCGAATCAATATCAGAATGTGATTCCTGTTCTCAATGAGATATAAGCTTTCCTTACATGTATAATTTGCCCATTTTGTGAAATTTCTTCGCACAGCTACTTAAAGACACTCAGTAGTCGGCTCTCATGGGGAATTCGGCAACGTTCGGGTGTTTACCAAATAACAGGTGTTGTCAATCACCAGGGTTAGCATTCAGTTTTATGACCATTAGACCTTATGTAATGCTTTGCTTTTCCCTCACCCGAAGACTCTCGAGTATTCTCTGAGATATTAGGGGGGATTCTTGAATGGCGTACGAGTTTGCTGCGAATTATGGCCTTCTGCACATGGAAACTTACTAGTGACTTCTTTTAAAGTTGTGGTTCTGAAATTGATACGCAAATTTGTGATACGGCGCCCTCAACAACGATCTGACAGCCATGATAGGAAAAACAACGCCACCAGCATATAAATGCGTAGAGGTGATAGAAATTAAGATGACAGTAGGAGATGTTTTAAGGGAAAACGGATTTAATGGATATTAAACAGCAACAACATTAAACTGCGAGCGCACAGGCAACCTAAGTCGGACTTCGGTGGGGGCCGCAATTTTATTAAACGTAGGATGGCAAGAGGAGGTCGACGGATTAGGCCTATGCATCGAATATGATCAATCATAACACCATCTCTTATTATTGATGCTCTTGAATAATGCAGTCGTAGAAATGTTATTTAAGATTCCGGGTAGAGTTCGGGTAACGTTCAGGTTTCAGGAATTTAGTTTTAAGGTTATGATGACGATGTCATTAGGGTTTCGAGATACGGGCAAGTCTCTTTAAAGCGATCCGGTATCTTTGTCTCAGATTCTGAAATAAAATTCTGGATTTAGCTCATGATGCAATGATACTTATAAACCTTTAGGTCAGTCAGGAACCCCATGACTTTTACAAGCCGATCGCCTGTCTGATTATCAAGATATTTATGATTGGAATTACAAATTTTGAAAACCGTTCGCCTGACGGTTTTCATAACACTACAGTCTATTGGGGAAAGCGAGTATGGTAAAACCGGTCACTCAAAGATTTTATACTTTTTTGAGGCATTTCTTGATCATTTTGGAGGGCAATATTTCGAGGGCTTCAATATTACACCATATCACAGACATTGATTACACGTAGGGCCGTGTATCTCAGATTTAACATTGTTAAACGATCCCTTTAACACGCAGACTTACTGTGCATGAGCACGCGTACTCGCATGCTTGCACGCCTGTTTGTCCTTTTTTTATTGTCTATCTCGTAGGATTGACGATTTGACGCACTACTTTTCGAAGTTGTGCGCGTCTAAAGATTAATGCTAAAAATAGCAATTTTCAGATAACTTAAAGCTAACGTATTATTGTTATATAAAAAAAATAATATTAGTTAGTTCTGGTTACTTATTATCCGATTTCTTCTTTGTATGTGGATTTGTCTTTTAATTTAGATAATAATTTGCATGATAAGATTTTTATTGCAAATAATTTTATTAACAGATTTTGTTATTCATAATTTTTTTTTCAATTTTGGAATCATTTGTCATTTACCTTTTGTAATTTAAAAACACCCTCTGATAATCGATTACATATGTGGAGGTCGGGTAGGGTAGGGTTAACAAAAAGAGAAAACTTTTCTCTCAGGACAACAGTATAAAAGAAGTATAAGTTTCTACATTGTTAAAACAAAATTTTTGGATTATACAACTGCATATGTTTTCTTTGAAAATATGAATTTTTGTTTCAAATATGATGTATAGGAACTAACTATGTAAGTTTCTTTTGAAGCCGTTAGTAAGACAAAAATTTATACTGATTTATAATGTTATCACATTTGCAGTGAGCGTTACATATGATGATTGTAATTTGTACTATGATTATAATTTGTTTCAAGAGAGAAAAGAATAAAAACTTACCATAAAAAAAAAAAAATCTAGATCTAGATTAAACTGTAAAGACAGTAGATCTAAGTTACTTAGAAGTCTATATCTTGCAAGTTTATAGGCCTAGTAAGTTATCAGTTCCATCAATATCAACTTACCTCAACTGTACATTAAATTTTGATGATCTCCAAATTCCAGAAGAGAATCACAAATATTACGAGAAGGAGACTAGTATTCTGAATACGCCCGAAAACATAAGCAACAAAGCACAAAAGTTTACGAATGGGACTGAATTGTAAAAATTATTTAAAAAAACAAACTTTGAAGAGCGCCACCTAAGAAAAAGAAAGAAAAAAAAAGATATTATTTTTTTTTTTTTAAGGTCAGTTTTTATTCTTTTCTCTCTTGAAACAAATTATAATCATAGTACAAATTACAATCATCATATGTAACTCTCACTGCAAATGTGATGACATTATAAATCAGTATAAATTTTTGTCTTACAAACGGCTTCAAAAGAAACTTACATAGTTAGTTCCTATACATCATATTTGAAACAAAAATTCATATTTTCAAAGAAAACATATGCAGTTGTATAATCCAAATTTTTTTTGTTTTAACAATGTAGCAACTTATACTTCTTTTTATACTGTTGTCCTGAGAGAAAAGTTTTCTCTTTTTGTTAACCCTACCCTACCCGACCTTTCCCTTATCCCCATCCCCCCCCCCCCCCCTCTTAACCGGTGGACGACTGGCTCTGGGTTCCAATTGTTTGTCTAATACTCAGGTTTTCCCATTTAGAAAAATGAATAGTGAGAGTTCCCCTCATTGCTGCCAATTTCCTTTCTTCTACTTTATCCCCTATTATACTATTCTTTATTTCATTAAAAGAATTATGTGTATGTGTAATCGATTATTAGAGGGTGACATTTAATTTTTTTTTTTAAATAGCAAGTTATTCCAAAATTTAATGCAATGAAAACGAACAAAATCCTATTCTAAAATTAATTGCAAAATAAATATAAAGACGAGTGGGTTATTTCTATGCTAGTAGGTCTTATTTTAAGAGAAAAATATGTATTTGAAAAGAAATCGGATAACTACTTGTAATAACCATAATTATCAAGTATTAATTATTTTATATATTCAATTCTTGCTATCAATGTCCTTGCAGAAGGAAAAAAATTATTTAAAAATAAAAATTGAAATTTTGACAGCGCACGACTTTGAAGGTCGTGTGCTGAATCCTAAATCGCAAGAAAGATGACAAGGGAAAGTGTAGGGTTACATGTACGCTATCTCATACAAGTGTGCGCAATCTTACTATAATAATACTTGTTTAACTCCTTGTTACCTTTAACCCCAGACTAATTTTTTCGGGCTCTTCACATACTCTGTTTTAGTCCCCTGCTAGGCGCCTATCCCGGTAGCGTCTTATTTTGTTTGTACTCAAGCGAGCCCCGATTCCAGTATGAACTCATTTCAATAAATAACAAGCTACGGAAGCTTGCAAAGAGCTCACATACAATTAGACTTTGATTATTTATTGCTTTACCTCACTATTTATAAAGGCAAAAAAACTGGATAAATACTGAGATTCAAACCCACAACTCCAACTTTCTTTTACATCGTCCTTACCGATTGAGCTAACGATGGGTTGATGTAAGGTCGGTTTGCATGATTTTTATAACCCTATTATCCACCCTAACGGATACCATGGGCGCATGCGCAGGTTTCCTCCGCGAGCTCAATCTGGGCACCGTATGGTACGAAAAAATAAGACGTGGCGCAAAGAGCTCTGGCACGGGATACGCGCTATAGATCAGCGGGGGAACGAATGACGCACGTCTGCGCTCCCTATTGACTCTGTACATGCGGCCGAAAACTGCCTCGCTATAGCCGAAAACTACCTCCGAAACGGCTAAAATGAAAATGAATACTGCCAAGGAAATTCATGATTTGTGTTGGGATTCTTTTTGTGTATAAATAATAATAATATTGGCTTCATGATTTGAACAAAAAATGAAAACAAATAGGAAGTAAAGAGTCCAAATAAAGAAAAAAAATGAAATGGAAAAAAAGAAAGAAAAATCCGCCCGCCCGCCCCTATTCAGGAAGAACGATCGAGGACAATTACTTTTTTTTTCTTGGGGGGGCCTAATCCTGAATAACTTTCCCTCAGGAAAAATCTTTCGAGACGGTTTCTCCATCCATTCTAACTCCCTGGTCTTATATAGCTTTCTCGGAAGCCCAATCTCTATCCTAACGATGACTCTTAACCCTAAAATCCTGAACCCTGACTGTAACCCGAACTCTAACCCAAATCTTAAATCACATTTTTACTCCTAACATTATTCTAGCCCCGTGTCCAAACACAACAAATTCATCGTACACAGAGGCGGCGGAGCCGGGGGGCAGGGGGGCACAGTGCCCCCCCCCCCCACTTTTTCAAGTACCCCAAAAGTGCCCCTTTTGCAATGGGATAAGTGCCCCTTTAACTTTGTAAGAAGCGCCCCTTTTTACATAAAGAGTGCCCCTATTACTTTGATATGTGCCCCTGTTAATTTTTAAAGGCGCCCCCTCTCCTTTCCACCTCTGATATGTGCCCCTTTTATTTTTACACGTACCTCTTTTCCCAGACAAAATCGCCAGTTTCTTTTGCAATAAGTGTCTATTTTCCATTCTCATAAGTGCCCTTTTTAATCTCTAGTAAGTGCCTCTTTTCGGATACGAGAAGCGCCCCTTTTCACTTATAGAAGCGCCTCCTTCACCTCTGTTAATTGCCCTATTCAAATCTTAGAGGTGCCCCTTTTACTTTGACAATTGCCCCTTTTCCTTTGTGAGAAGTGCCCCTTTCCCTTTTAATAACTACCTCTTTTTAACTCGGATAAGCGCACCTTATATTTTCACATGTGCCCCCTTTCCTTTCTAATAAGTGCCCCTTTTCCTTATGATAAGTGCCCCCGTTTAACAAAGCGCCCTTCGCCTTTTCATAAATGCCCCTTTTCACCTATGAAAATAGTCCTTTTTCATTCTCCTACTAGTGCTCCTTTTCATGTCTGGTAAATGACCCTATTCATTTCTGAGAGACAATCGTTTTATTTTGACAAGTGCCCCCTTTTCCTCCTGATAAGTGCTCTGTTCATCTCTAATAACACCCCCTTTTATTTTGACACGTGCCCCTTTTCCTTCCTAATAAATGCTCTTTTTTCTTCATAATTTCCGCTTTTCATAAAAGCCCCCTTTCACCTCCAATAAATGCCCCTATCAAAATCTGATCGGTGCTCCTTTTCTTTCAACAAATGCACATTTCCCTTTATTATTAGTGCCCCTTTTTCATTCTCATAAGTGCCTCTTTCATATATGGTGTTTGCCCCTTTTCAGGTGCGATAAGTGCCCCTTTTCACCTCTGATAATTAACCTTTTTTAACAATGATACGTGCCCCTTTTCCTTTCTTATGAGGAACCTATCCCCTTTTCATAATTGCCCCTATCAAAATCTGATGGTTGCCTCTTTTCCGTCGACAAATGCCCAATTTCCATTCTCATAAGTGCCTTTTCATCCCTGGTGAGTGCCCCATTTTCACCTCTGATAATAACCCTTTGTACTTTGACACGTGCTCCTTTTATTTTCTAATAAGTGTCTTATCCCTTCGATAGCTGTCCCCCTTTCCTCTCATCATTAAACGTGCCCCTAATTTCAAGCGACTAAGAGCAATATCTCCCAAAGCTCGCTCGCTACGCTCGCTCACATTTATAGATATTATAATTATGTTACTTATCAAAGGTCTTTTCATTTTGCTGTTATTAAAATGTGCTTTTTTATAATCCGATGAGGATTGGTTTTTTCCTCTTTATAAGATGTAGTTTTCGCACTGTGACCTCACAAATCTTATATTTTTCCTCGCTCGCAAATGATTTTTTCGACCATCACACCCAACTGCAAGTTATGATGCTTTAAAAAGCAATATTCTATACGATGTATAAAGAGAAACAAATATTGAAATCATCCCTGATAATGTAATCAAATTTTAGGGGTATATACCAATGTCTAAAAATTGTTTATTTTCGCTTTGAGATTTCCCTTTTAGGTGCCCTTTTTCCCCGAAAAGTGCCCTTTTTGTTGGTGCCCCCCACTTTGGAAGTCGCTCCGCCGCCTCTGATCGTACAGCTATACCGTTTCGGGATAGTTATACGCTGAAATTGTGTGTGTATACGCTTACTAACGATACGCCGTATAACGAACGTGGGTCTGGGCATCGTTTCGAACTAGAACTCGACAAAAGACTCACGGAATGAGTTGTGTGTGGACGTAACTAGTATATAACTGGTCGAACTAGAACGGTATAACTGGGCGGGGCTTAACGTGAGCGCGCGCGAAAGGAGACCTGATCCCCGCCCCCCCCCCCCCCACTCAGTGTTATTTAGGGTACGCATATGCGTGTTCCAACCGACCCCCCCCCCCCCCCTTTTCAGCAAAAGTCCGGTGTGTAAAGTCAATACGGCTCGACCTTTTTCTTTTGTATACGAGCCTTTTTCAGCACCACCCCCCCCCCCCTTTCAGCAAAAGTCCGGTGTGTAAAGTCAATACGGGTCGACCTTTTTCTTTTGTTACGAAAAGGACATTTTGGCAACACGCATGCGGTCCGTTCGTTCTCGGAGTGGGGGGGCCGGGACCTGATCTCTCATTTTCGCTTCCGTTTCATGACCGCAGTAGCAAACTGCGCACCTATACGACGTTTCACTGTAGAGTTTCGGGATTACTTTCTTGTGAGTGTGGAGGCCCTGGAAATCTGGAATGTATAAAATGGTTCTTGTGTGTGGACGCCCTGGAATTTAGACGATGATTCTTTACACGACGGTTCTTGTGTGTGGACGCCCTGGAATGTATACGATGATATTCGTTATACGACGTTGTTTATAGAGTTTCGGGATAAACAATTTGTTGTGTGGACACGCGGTAGATCATCAATAATTACGAGGTGGTCGTATATTGATCTAATTCGTCGCATAGGCCTTTTCCGTCGGCCTTCACTTGCTATCCTATACGCTAGCAGGGCTATTAGACCGTCGTGCATATATTTTTTGTAGACGGTCGTGCATATTAATAGGGACGATATGTGCATATGTAATCGATTATCAGAGGGTGACATTTAATTACTGAAAGAAAAACAGCAAGATATTCCAAAATTGAATACAATAAAAACCAACAAAATCCCATACTTAATTAATTTGCATAATGAATATAATAATGAGTAGGTTATTTCTATGCAAATAGGTTTTTTGCCAAAACAAAATGTGTTGTTGAAAAGAAATTGGATAACTACTTATAGTAACCAAAATTAACTAGTGTTAATTTTTGGATATATTTATAATACCGCTCAGAAAATTGTTTTCAAAATAAAATAACTTAATAAATTTTGACGGCGCATAACTTTGTAGGTCGTGTGTCAAAAGTACTCAATCGTAAAATTGTATCTAGAGAAAATGTAGGCCTAAATGCAAGATCACGTAAGTATAGGTCATCATACTCTTTTCACACTTGTTTTGTTCACCCCCTGACTGACTTTTTGGCTTTTCACACACGCTCTCTTAGTTCCGTACTAAGCTCCTATCCCGGGATAAGAACATTCACGCTGTTCATACTGCAGTTCGTTAGCCCGGACTAAGTCATTGTATAGCGTGAATATTCATTAGGGATACGGCAGCATGTACTGTTCATACTGGATACGGCAGCATGTACGGCAGCATGTACTGTTCATACTGCAGTTCGTTAGCCGGGACTAAGTCATTGTATAGCGTGAATATTCATACTGGATACGGCATCATGTACTGTTCATACTGCAGTTCGTTAGCCCGGACTAAGTCATTGTATAGCGTGAATAATCATACTGGATACGGCAGCATGTACTGTTCAAACTGCAGTTCGTTAGCCCGGACTAAGTCATTGCCGTATAGCGTGAATATATTCATTAGGGATACAGCAGCATGTACTGTTCATACTGGATACGGCAGCATGTACGGCAGCATGTACTGTTCATACTGCAGTTCGTTAGCCCGGACTAAGTCATTGTATAGCGTGAATATATTCATTAGGGATACAGCAGCATGTACTGTTCATACTGGATACGGCATCATGTACTGTTCATACTGCAGTTCGTTAGCCCGGACTAAGTCATTGTATAGCGTGAATATATTCATTAGGGATACAGCAGCATGTACTGTTCATACTGGATACGGCATCATGTACTGTTCATACTGCAGTTCGTTAGCCCGGACAAAGTCATTGTATAGAGTGAATATTCAGTAGGGATACGGCAGTATGCACAGTAACCAGTATCATGAGCGATCAGCAGCTCATCAGTAATTTGCAGTACAAGCCGTAAAATAAAATAATCGAGACAAAGCGCTAGGTAATATAACTTCGAAATAAATTTGATAATTAAAAAAGGGTATAATTGGTTATAAGGAACTCGGGTTGATATGCTGGCAAAGTCGGAAACTGGTCACGAATAATAACGGATGGGACCGCAATAAATGATATATTGGCGAGCAACACATTTGATTACATTCGTTGCATAGGCCTAATCCGTCGATCTTCACTTGTACAAAACATCGGCACGCACCCGAGTACGTCTTATGTTCCGTGTGCGCTTGCAGATTTACGCCCAGGAGGCGGGGGGGGGGGGGGGGGGGGGGGGGTGGGGGTTCAGATGTAGTTTGGACGGGGGTATGCCACTCAAGCCTCGAAACCCCTACCCATTTTTAAGGGTCATTTGGGGGGACTCTTCTCGAACTAAAGGCCCACTTTCCACAATGTCTCAGATATAGTTTGGACGGGGGTATGCCGCTCAAGCCTCGAAACCTCTACCCATTTTTAAGGTTCATAATTATGGGGGCATTTTTCTCGAAAAAAAGGCCCATTTTTCACAATTTTCGCTATGCAAACACCCGCCAAAATATTTTACAACATTTGAAAAAACAGACCCATTTAAAATGGGACACGTTGGTTTAGAGATTTTTTGTTTTAAGTGACCCATTAAAGGCCCACTGCACTACTGGTAGCTACTTGCGCCCTCTATATAACAAACAATGACTAATCGGTGACCATTGGTCCCCCATCATGATCCTCTTTTTCTTATGTTAACTGAGAGTTGAGTTGATGAGATGGCCACCTGTCCAGTGACCTTGCAGAGCGGTCTAATCCCTCCTGTAAACTACGGCAGATAAGCTTTAAAACGCAAATCTTCCGAGGAAGCTGTATAAGACGCAGTATACGAACTACACGGTTGCTCTTCAACTCAGACTGATCGTGGACTGACCGTGCGCGCGTGCCTGATATTGCATGTCCGTTTGTATTTTTAATCTGATCCTTGAGAATATGGCGTACAACGTTTAAAAAAATTGTACGCGGTTAAAATTTGTCCAATTTTAATCTTTGGTAAGATGCGGGAAAGTGTTACTCTATTGGAATCTCTCAATGATTTGTAAATTAACTAATATTAGTTTATTTTGGTTAACTAGTTATCCGATTTCTATTCAAATATATATTTGTCTTTTAAATTTAGGCATGTTTGCATAAAAATACTCTACTAAATACTATCTTTGCGTTGCAAATAATATAAAAATTATATTTAAAGTTTCAATTATTGTATTCAATTTTGGAAGCATTTGCTGTTTTTCTTTCTGTAATTTCACGTTACGCTCTAATAATCGATTACAATTATGCACGATTTCTTTCATATGTGCTTATGGCTGCATATTTATGTGCATTTTTATCAATTTGGAATTGCCCAAATTAATTTGTGATGCCTCTCCAAAAAGGAAAAGAAGGCACAATTGTCGGCATTTGTTTTTTTAATGAGTCCAAATAGTTAGAGAGAAGGAAAGGAAAGGAAAGGTTTTTATTTGGGTAGATTGGGTGTTTTAAAAGAAATATTTTTCTTGAAATGTGGGGGCAATTTTCTCGAGGAAAAAAGGCCCATTTTTCACAATTTTCATATTTTTTCTATGCAAACACCCGCCAAATTATTTTAGAAAATTTGTAAAAACGGACCCATTTTAAAGATATTTTTCTTTAAAATGGGACACATATGTTTAGAGATTTGTTTGTGAAAAAAGTGACCCATTAGAGCGGCGTACCCTGTGTGTCTTAAAACGCAAATCTTCCGAGAGAGCTACGCAGTATAATAATAATAATAATAATGATGACAGTCCACTCCAAATTTTATTAAACCGAAACGGAAATACGAGCTAAACGATTGCCCTTCAACCAAGACTAATCATTGACTGACCGTGCACCCGCGCGCATGCGTGATCTTGCATGTCCATTTGTAATCTTATCTTTGAGAATATGGCGCACAACGTTCAAAAAAATTGTACGCGGTCAAAATTTGTCTAATTTTAATCTTTAGTAAGATGTATGGAAATGTGAGTCATTTAAAAAATCTCTCATTATCTTGAAAATTAATTAATATTAGTTTATTTTGGTTAACTAGTTATCGGATTTCGATTCAAAAATATATATTTGTCTTTTAAATTTAGGCATTTTGCATGAAAAAAATGACTAATTACTATCTTTGCGTCGCAAATAATGTAAAAATTACATTAAAGTTTTGTTTTTTTATATTAAATTTTAGAATCATTTTTCTGTTTTTCTTTCTGTAATTTGATGCCATGTTCTAATAATCGATTACATATGTGTGCATGATTTCATATGTGCTTACATAATGGCTGCATAATTATGTGCATTTGGATCAATTTGGAATTGCCCAAACTAATTTGTGTTGCCTCTGCAAAAAGGAAAAGGAGACACAATTATCGGCATTTTTTTTTTTAAGTGAAAAAGTTTGTTCGATATGGAACAACTATCCTATTGGGGAAAATGAGTATGGTAAAACCGGTCACTCAAAGAGTTATACTTATTTTAAGACACTTCATGATAATTTTGAAGCGCAATTTGTTTAGGGATTCAATATTACACCATATCACAGACATATCACAGACACTCATAACACGTAGGGCCATGCATCTCAGATTTAACATTGCTAAACGATGCCTTTAAATGTAATCGGAGGTATAATTATGTCAGTTTGGCTTCCATTTGCATCACGATTTTTTTTAGTGTCCAATAATTGTGTCTCAATGTTCCTTTCAAACCTGTCCAATCTATCCTGAATCATGGTACATTGATCCGTCATAAAATCAAGGAGCGGTACTTCCTCGGCTAACAGGGCTATTAGAGTTAGACGGTCGTGCATATTATGTGCATGTGTAATCGATTATCAGAGGGTGACATTTAATTAAGGAAAGAAAAACAGCAAGTTATTCCAAAATTTAATACAATAAAAACCAACAAAATCCTATTATCAAATTATTCACATAATAAATTTAAAGATAAGTGGGTTATTTCTATGCTAGTAGGTTTTATTTCAAAAGAAAATATGTATTCGAAAACAAATTGGATAACTACTTATAATAACCAACATTAAATGGTATTAATTATTCAATACGTCAGTAAAGCTCTCCACCAATAAGGCAATTATAATTCACAATTAGAACATAATTTTGACAGCGCGTGACATTATCTGTCGTGTGCTTTTTACTCAAACGCAAAAAAATAAGGCAGTAGAAAACGTACATGTATGCTCAATCACAAGCGAGCGCAATCTTATTCTCTTAAAGTAGATATTCATTGATTTTAAAAAACTAACTTTATTTTCGTTATTGCAAAGTTGAAACTTTGATTCGACAAGGTTATCAAAATTCAATGCTTGGAAACATTCGAAGTAATGATTATTATAAATTACAAAACGCTTAAATACAGCCCCGGCATAGCACCTGAAGAGCTCTCCGAACGCTGCTGAGATGTGTGAGATCACAGTATGGACATGATTTGCACAAGCAGACGATGTCCCATGACCTCTCACACATTTTCAGTGCCTGTGTTTTCATCTTCTCTTGAGTTCTTTCTCTTACTTTACTACCGTCAGGCTATATGTATAATCTATTGCCTCACTCTAACCCCGCGCATGATTTTATTTTGATGACAAATGCAGCGATACAAAAATAAAGGAATCTTTCGCTTGTAAACAAAATACGACGCCATTGTATATTCAGCTGCACACACCGCGGTATGTTCGGCGTTTCAAGAGGAAACAAATGCCGTCCTTAATATCATTCCGGGGGTTTTCAATTTGAAAGTCTGGTTTCTACGTTTCTTTGATTGTTAATTAACCCCTATCCTGTGTATTTACAAGCAAAAGATTTTAGTTATCAGAATCGGGTCATATCCCTTTTGAATGGTTTGACATGCCATTACATTTATATACACTAAACTCATTATAATTTGACAAATAATATCTTTGCAATTATGTTCATTCTTTATGAGATGTCGTCTGCTTGGGCAGTATTGGTCCATATAGTGACGTCATCAAAACATCGTTATTTTTCCGGCGAATCTCTCGTATATCCCAGCTGCTATGGAGGTGGTTGTATTTGTATTCTTTATAAATCACCCGATATGTAGTTGACCTTAAACTTGTACGATGGCCATATGTTAGCTTACCAGTTTCTAGTGATACATTAGTTGACATATTTGTGATTTTCTTTGAATTTCACCTTTAACACTTCTTTTGCCTAACCTTCTACTACCCTTAGCCCCGGATGCGTTATTTTTTTCCTGCGGCACAGATTGGGGTTAGGTGCGTGTTGAGCCTATGGGAAAGTTTAGGGTTAGGGTTAAATCAAGACCTCGTATTTTTAAACAGCCTCAATCTGGCTAATTTTATTCCGCAGAGCGACTTGGTCAGAGACCACTCTCGAAACCATACGAACTGTTTTGTAGGATTAGACTTCCAAAAGTAATGACTGAGAGATATAGACAGTCATTTTTATTGCAGCATGCAAACCTTATAACTTTTATATTTAAAGTTTAAAGATAAAGTTGAGTTCTGGTCATACGATTGCATTGTGAAAGAAACGTTGTCAAATCGAAGAGAAAAGGTTGATCATTTAGCATTAAAGTATTGGTGTCTCCTGCAAGGTTCTGGAGTCATCAAAATGATAAGAAATATGGCCCGGTATTAGGTATTAGGACAGTTACAAGCACTTTATACAGAAAGATGTATATGGGACTACACGAACATGTGGCATAGAAATCCGCCTCCGATTGTTATGATGTTACATGCCATATTTAGAATATTAAGGCATTTGTAGAGTCATGCCTTTGAGTGAACATGTTTTATCTGATGTTCTTCCACACTTGCATAATACATTGATATCGCCCACAAATTATTTCTCACCTCTTCCCAGAACTCAACCTTCTCTTTAAAGGGATAGTTGAGTTCTTGTTTCAGACCGCAAATGCCTTCAAAGTACATGGTTATTGCTGTTTTTCTTATTTATCGTATTATTTATCGTGCTCTTTTAGGACCTAAATTTTTCTACGAAGGTAAATTTTAGAAAATGTGTGAAATTAAGCCAATACGATCATACCAATTCAGCTCCACTTTCAGAAAAATACGGAGACCGTTATTTAATTAATAATAACAATATACGGGCCGGCTGGTTGTGCGTATTTTAACCAACACGAAAAAGCCAACATCGGCATTGGCTGGAATAAAATGTATAAGGCGCTATCTCGTTTTTTGAACGGCTAGTTCTAATCATCGAATATTTGTGGGGTACCACAAATATTAGAAATCGTTTATTATGTATGGATATTTCAGTTCGTCTTTAACCCGATTTTGATAATGTGATTTTGTCATTTAACTTGTTTGTTCTTTCAAATTTGACACTCAGTATTTCATTATTTCACGGACCAAAAAAAATTGTGTAACGCCCTCTGCTATCCCTTAAATTTCAAAAGTCGCTACAAGAATTTTCAAGAAAAATATTTCTTTAACTAAAACACACAATCTACCCCCCCCCCCCAAAAAAAAAAAAAAAAAACCTCTCCCTTCCTTTCAATTCCAAATTGTTAAAAATGCACATAATTATGCAGCGATAGGCATGAAAGAAATCGTGCATAATTGTAATCGATTATCAGAGCATGACGTCAAAATACAGAAAGAAAAACAGCAAATGCTGCCAAAATTGAATACAATAATTGAAACTTTAAATATATTTTTTTTACATTATTTGCAGCGCAAATATAGTGATGAGTGGATTAATTTATGCAAACTTGTTCTATTCTAAAAGACAAATACATATTTGAATAGAAATCGGATAACTAGTTAACCAAAATAAACTAATATTAATTAATTTATATATTAATGGTAGATCCCTCACACTAGTACTTCACAACATATCTATATCTAAGGATTAAAATTAGACAAATTTTGACCGCGCGCAATGTTTTGAACGTTGTGTGCGCCATATTTTCAAAGATAATATTACAAATACAAATGGACATGCAAGATCACGCATGCGCGCACGGTCAGTCTGCGACCAGTCTGAGTAGAAGAGCAATCGTATAGCTCGTATATTGCCATCCTACGTTTACAAAAAAATAGGCCCGCACCCGAGTACGACTTATTTTCAGTGTGCGTTTGCAGGTTTAGATTTTCTATAAATTAAAAAAATTGCCATCGCATTGTTGTAATAAATTCTATGCAACTGACCCAACAAGCATGTCCAAGCAACCTTATATCTTTTATATTTCAAAAGTCGCTACAAGAATGCTCAATTGAAACCAAACTACAATCATTTTACAGCACAAAAGTTGAGAAAACTCTTTCATATATATTATTACAACATCAAATATCTAGGCCTATCTAATTTTATTTTTGATTTAAAATTGCCTTGTGTGTAGATCCTGGTTTCCCAGCGCACAATGATGAATATGAGTGAATGGAAAGGAAAAAAAGTCTTAAAGACACCATTCGGGTGTTTACCCGATAACTTGTAGTCAGACGGGCGTGCACGTTATTTTTTTTTTTTTATGGTCAGTTTTTATTCTTTTCTCTCTTGAAACAAATTATAATCATAGTACAAATTACAATCATCATATGTAACTCTCACTGCAAATGTGATGACATTATAAATCAGTATAAATTTTTGTCTTACAAACGGCTTCAAAAGAAACTTACATAGTTAGTTCCTATACATCATATTTGAAACAAAAATTCATATTTTCAAAAAAAACATATGCAGTTGTATAATCCTTTTTTTTTTTTTTTTAACAATGTAGCAACTTATACTTCTTTTTATACTGTTGTCCTGAGAGAAAAGTTTTCTCTTTTTGTTAACCCTACCCTACCCGACCTCTCCCTTATCCCCATCCCCCCCCCCCCCCCCCCCTCTTAACCGGTGGACGACTGGCTCTGGGTTCCAATTGTTTGTCTAATACTCAGGTTTTCCCATTTAGAAAAATGAATAGTGAGAGTTCCCCTCATTGCTGCCAATTTCCTTTCTTCTACTTTATCCCCTATTATACTATTCTTTATTTCATTAAAAGAGGGTGGTTTTTTAAGTTCTCTATTTCTATAAATCAGATATTTAACAAGAATTAAAACATGATTCATTAATTGATATTTTCCTTTATTTCTCTCCTCTTTCCCATACAGAATTTCCTCCAAACTACAGTTATGTATTTCAAAGTCTAAAAATCTCGTGCACATTTCCCACACTGATTGTGCAAATTCACAAGTATAGAATAAATGTTTATATGTTTCTTCATCTTTTTCGCAAAATGAGCATAAGTTAGTCGAGACAAGACCAAAACGGAAGAGGTGATGGTTTGTATATAATATATTATGTATAAGTTTGAACTGAAACTCTCTTAATCGACTGTTAAGTGTACACTGTCTTAGTCTTAAAAATATGTTTTCTATTTCCTTACAGGAAAAACCATAGTTCCTTCCAATTCTCTCAAAAACCAAAGGTTTAAAATCATCTTTCTTTATTAATTGTACATAAATTTGTTTTGATTTTAAATCAGCTATATTAGTTGTTTTCTTCCCCAAAGTGAAATCAGTTCCAGAATTATTTTTTTCTTCTCCCTTTTTAAAATTATTTTTCCAACAAACTGGTAAACAGGCATAAAAGTGCTTGATCTTTTCAATTTCATTTATTTCAACACCTAAATCGATAAAATGCCTGTCACTTTTTAGTGTACCATCGTTTTCCAGAATATGTTTTAATTTGTAAATTCCTTTGTCATACAACCTCTTATCGTATATACAACTTCCTTTATATCGAATAAGTTTATTATTAAAAATTACCACATCACCAATGTCTATACTCCTTATATGTCTCGTATTCACCCAATCTTCTAATAAATCCATATAAAATTGTGGAGCTGTCACTTTTAATAAACTTGGTATATAGTCACATGAAAATATCAAATCTCCACCCACGTGTTCAGTGACAAAGTTAAAATATTGTTTCCATTTCATGTCTTCATCTTTGTTTAGAAGTTTTTGAATCCACATAATTCGCTGCGATTTAACTTGTGCAGAAAAATTTAACATCTTTAACCCCCCTTGGTTATAGTCTAAGAACATGGTGTTTCTATTGATTTTATCTGTTTTTCCTTTCCATATGAAATCAAAAGTTAATTCATCCAGTGAATCATAAACCCATTTTGGAACAGGAGTAAGTGACGCCCGATAAAGAACTTTAGAATAAATGTGCACTTTCAGTAGTTGAATCTTACCCATAAGTGTTAAATCCCTTTGCTTCCAAAAATTTAAAAGTGTTTTTATTTTACTTAAGATTTCTTTATAATTTAGATCTTCTTTCTTACGTTATGTCTATATGTAATCGATTACATGAGGCTGACATTTAATTACAGAAAGAAAAACAGCAAGATATTCCAAAATTTAATACAATAAAAACCTTAAAATCCCATTCTAAAATAATTTACCCCAAAAATATACGACGAGTGGGTGATTTGTATGCTAGTGGATATTTTTAAAAATGAAAAAGTGTATTTGAAGAAAAAAATTGGATAACTACTTGTAATAACCAAAATTAACTGATGTTAATTATTTTATATTTTGATATTGTACCTTTGTTCGTCCATCCATCTTCCAGCTTCAGAAGTTCCATAAAATAAATTTATCCAATTTTGGCAGCGCACAGCCATCGTAGGTCGTGCGCTTTTTCCGCTATCGCTAAAAAATAAACTGAGAAAATGTGCATGCATGCTCACATGAGCGTGCGCAATCTTTCTCTTTTCACATTTGTTTAGCTTAAACCGTACATCGCTCACCCCCACCGTACTATCCTTAGCCCCGTACAAACTTGTTTTAATAGGCTTTGCTCACACTCTGTTTTAATCCCCTGTTTAGCGCCTATCCCGGGAGCGTCTTATTTTGTTCCTACTCAATCGAGCCCAGATTCCAGTATGAACTCACCTCCATACATAACAAGCTACGGAAGCTCGCAAAAAAAAATGTTTTAAAGATGCGCAAGACTTGAAAAACCAAAGTCAGCGAGCGGCGCCCCGCTCGCTGACTATGTTTTCAAGTCTTGCACATCTTTTAAAACAATTTTTTTGAAAATCGTTCGTACAGTTAAGTCACCTGACCTTTTGTTTTTGCATGTCAGCCCGAAAATCGCTCATTTTCTTGATTTGTGTACAAAACATATGGAAATGTCATTTTTCCTAAAAAGACATAAAACATTGTTTATTGGGTCTTGTTTAAAGTTTAGGTGTTTGTTTTGGGAGTCAAAATAGTTGAATTGTAGTTAAAAATGAAATATAACAACAAAACCAATAAAAGACATGAGTTAAAAAACAATGAAATGCATAAGAAATTATCAAAACAAGAGATAACATAAGGAATAACCTAGCTCTTCCCTTTTTTGGTCTTAGTATTGTGTTAAATGGTCTAAAAAAAATACATGTAGTGCAAAAGAATGCTTAAACATAAAAAATATATGGTTTATGTGTAAAAAGGTGAATGTTATGACCTTATTTGCATAATTTACCATAAATATGCAATGAGTGATTTTTCAACAACAACAAAATCTACCATAGTATTTTATACACTTTACTTGACATGCGTGCAAATTTTCGCAGCGATCGGCCGTTTCACGGCCGAGATCTTAGGGTGAGGGGGGGGGGGGGGGGGGGGGGGGCGTATTAAGAGTTTGACCTTACATAAGATAAGATAAGATATTTGAAATAAAATTAAGGCGTTATAAGAGTTATAGTTTGTTATGGCATGCTTTTTATGTCAGTTGCAAAGAGTTTATTAAGACGATGCGACGATAATTTTAAAAAAAAAGACTTTTGATTCGCAAATCTTTATAAGACGGCGCCCTCAACGACGATCTGACAGGCATGATAGGAAAAAACAACCCCAACAACATAGACATGCCTAGGGCTAGGGATGATACAAGTTAAGATGACAGTAGGAGATATTATAAGGGAAAACGGATATAAAGGAGTAAGAAACAACAACAACAACATAATACTGCCAGCGGACACGGAACCAAAGCAAGACTTGGGCGCGGGCTGCAATTTTTTTTAAACGTAGGATGGCAAGTGAAGGTCGACAGATAAGGCCTTTGCAACAAATATGATCAATAATGATAATAATATTCAGCTTTTATATAGCACTAAATACATCTCGGAGAGGGTGAAGTTAGAAGAAAAAAAAGAGTACGGAAGAAATGCAGAAGAGGAGAGATAGAGAAAGAGAGTGATTTGGGGGGATGAGAGGAACGAATGGAACTTGTAAGACGTGGATATAAGAAGAATTATGATGAAAGTAAGACGACAAAGGAACAGCGATTAGAAATTTCAGAGTAAATTACAAAGTTTCCTTTACAGAGAAAAACAGTAAAATTTATCAATTGAACATGACTAAGATAATAACAAAATCGATGCGCAAAACTTTGAATATAGAGGAGATAAAATATACATGGGAACACGTGTACCTAAGTGCGGTACCACTAAAGCAGGAGAAGGCGTGCAATCTGAATAAGAGTTGTGGAATCGGGCAGGAATCAGGGGAATTTATGCATTGTTCAGTAACCTGGTTAGATACGGGACTGGGCTTTTCCTTATAACGATCTGTTTTGAACTTTGGTTTTATACAAATACGTGTTTTCCGCGTGTTTCTTATGCAGACGTTTAGTTCAAACCAGTTTGATTGGTCAAAATGTAGTGCTTTTTGTGCAAACTTGAGACATAGCTCTTCCCGGCGAGCATGGCTAGTTTGAAGCTTGGTCTCTGATAGGGCATTTGGATAGGATGTGTAATTACGTCTTAGGATAACTCTTAGTTCCCGTTTTTTTATTAACACGTTTTTGTTCTTGTTAGTCTGGGCGTTGGTCAATGCTCCGTTCCAGGCAGGGCGGGCATACTGAAAGAGTGGTCTAACAAATCATATGTATACAGTAGGCTTGCGGGTGCACCATGTGAGAGAGAGGGAGGATTGAGGAGTCACCCTGTTTGAAACGTCGAGCCACTCCCGCCACTCATCCTCTCCAAGTGCTATAGTTCTCCTTAGAACTATAGCTAAGAAAGATAACCAACAGTCTTTTTCAAGACTATACCAACAGTCCTTTTCACGACTACAAACCCCTCAAGAAAGATTACCGAGAGTCCTTTTCAGGACCCCTCAATCCTCCCCCTCTCTCTCACACGGTGCACCCGCAAGCCTACTGTATATCTACATCACCATGCAAGCCGATACTTACAAGCAGCATCAAATCCTATGTATACTGTAACGAGGTCGCTAGTGGGGAGATCAAATGTTTTCATGGATCTTAACTTGAAAATGCAGCGGTGAGCACGAGAAACCGTATCCGAAACCTGTACGTTCCACATTAAGGTGTCTGCAATGGTTTCTCAGAGGTTTTTCACGCTGTTAACCTCATTCAGGGGGACGTTATCTATAAGTACAAAGTCCTATAGGTTAGCCGGACTTTACTGAAGGACAATCGCATGATTGAACGTCATTCTTGGTTAAGTTTAACGAAATTGTTTTTGCACCTATCCTCTAGTCTAAGAGTGGATAGCGAACGGGAGATATCACGTGGCTGGTTGCGTGCATCGTGGGAGACGGCAATGGACATGTCGTCGACTTTTTTCCAGTGACTCCCTGATGAAGAAACTCACATTATATCGTCACTAAGGGCCAAGAATACAACGGGACTGGGCATGTGCCTTGTGGGACGCCAGCATGAATCCTCTTCCAGTGCGAAAGTGAACCATAGTAACGAGCATGCATTCTGTACGGGGATTCAGCGCACGACATTCGAAAGTCAGCGCGTTCAAAATTATTTTTAAGTCATTGTTGACGTTAATATTCGAATGGCAATATGGTGTTATTATTTTAATATTAAATAATTTATATAAGTTAATTTTGGTTAACTATTCATTCGATTGCTATATAATAAAACAAAAAAATGTTTTTAATTAAGTCTTTTTCGTATAGGTTAACCCACTCATCATTATAATTTTAATTACCAAAAAAAAAAAAAAAACAATTGAAATTTACACTGTTTTAAACATTTTGAGGGAAAAATGCTGTTTTCTTTTCGTAATTCAAAATATTTATAATGTCTACTCTCTTATAATCGATTACATATAATCGGTAAATTCTTTCGATTATAATTTCGCAAATTAAAAAAATTAATGAAATAATGAAACGAAGTTATTGTAATAATATATAATAGCACGAGAGTGGACAAGTTTTATTATATATTATTACAATAACTTCAATTCATTATTTTTTTAATTGCGAAATTATAATCGAAAGATTTTAATGTACAATTAATAAAGAAAGATGGTTTTAAACCTTTGGTTTTTGAGAGAATTGGAAGGAACTATGGTTTTTCCTGTAAGGAAATAGAAAACATATTTTTAAGACTAAGACAGTGTACACTTAACAGTCGATTAAGAGAGTTTCAGTTCAAACTTATACATAATATATTATATACAAACCATCACCTCTTCCGTTTTGGTCTTGTCTCGACTCATTTTGCGAAAAAGATGAAGAAACATATAAACATTTATTCTATACTTGTGAATTTGCACAATCAGTGTGGGGAATGTGCACGAGATTTTTAGACTTTGAAATACATAACTGTAGTTTGGAGGAAATTCTGTATGGGAAAGAGGAGAGAAATAAAGGAAAATATCAATTAATGAATCATGTTTTAATTCTTGTTAAATATCTGATTTATAGAAATAGAGAACTTAAAAAACCACCCTCTTTTAATAAAATAAAGAATAGTATAATAGGGGATAAAGTAGAAGAAAGGAAATTGGCAGCAATGAGGGGAACTCTCACTATTCATTTTCTAAATGGGAAAACCTAAGTATTAGACAAACAATTGGAACCCAGAGCCAGTCGTCCACCGGTTAAGGGGGGAGCGGGATAAGGGAGAGGTCGGGTAGGGTAGGGTTAACAAAAAAAGAAAACTTTTCTCTCAGGACAACAGTATAAAAGAAGTATAAGTTGCTACATTGTTAAAACAAAAGTTTGTTTCAAATATGATGTATAGGAACTAACTATGTAAGTTTCTTTTGAAGCCGTTTGTAAGACAAAAATTTATACTGATTTATAATGTCATCACATTTGCAGTGAGCGTTACATATGATAATTGTAATTTTTACTATGATTATAATTTGTTTCAAGAGAGAAAAGAATAAAAACGCACCATAAAAATAAAAAAAAGTATACGTGTAATCGATTATAAGAGAGTAGACATTATAAATATTTTGAATTACGAAAAGAAAACGGCAATTTTGTTCTCAAAATGTTTAAAATAGTATTAATTGCAATTTATTTTTTTGATCAAAATTACAATTCCGAGTGAGGTAACTTATACAAAACGGTTTCAATTCAAAACATTTTTTTAAAAATGTATAGTAATCGAATGAATATTTAACCAAGATTAAATTATACAAATTATTCAATTCATAAATAATAAGATTCCTAACGAATGTTCTTATTCTTGAATAACGATCAATTTTGACAGCGCACACTATTGAACATCGTGCGCTGAATCTCCCCGTATAGAATGTGTTTCAGACTGAGAATGACAGTGATTTTTTTTTTTCTTCAACGGCCCCTTCTGGGGCACGGAAGAAAAAAAACAGTTGAATAGTACATATATAATGTTCAACAATGATATTCATTTAGATTTTTTTATTTCTTTTTAAACACACACAGAAAATCTTTAAAACCAAGAAAATCTTTGGCAACGAACAACAAACAAATGAAGGCAAGCTTTAGGATATGGGTCTACTTTTAAAAAAAAATACATGATAATGTACATCACAACTGGCAGTACTAACACTACTATATACATATACACTATGCTACTAAAACGGCAACAACCCATTAAACCATAACTCTAACATATTAAAATAGACAAAACAAATTTTCCAAAATTAGACATAATAAACTTGCAAAATTTGGAAAGGTTCTTTAACTGCTTAACAGAATTTGCATTGAATAACTGATGAAATTTGACAACGTTAGGTCTACTGTAATAATATTTCTTAACATACTGCTCATGAAATTCATTGAAAGCTGGGCACACCAGAACATAATGAAATTCATCACCCTGTACCTTAATATTACATAGGGAACATAACTCAAGAGGTTGATCAGTTAAATAACGACATTTGGTAACTGTACCCATCTCTCTCTCTATCTCTCCTCTTCTACATTTCTTCCTTAATCTTTTTTTTTTCTAACTTCACCCTCTCCGAGATGTTTTAAGTGCTATATAAAAGCTGAATATTATTATTATTGTTACTGATCATATTCGTTGCATAGGCCTTATCTGTCGACCTTCACTTGCCATCCTACGTTTACAAAAATTGCAGCCCGCGCCTAAGTCTTACTTTGGTTCCGTGTCCGCCCGCAGTATCATGTTGTTGTTGTTGTTGTTTCTTACTCCTTTATATCCGTTTTCCCTTATAATATCTCCTACTGTCATCTTAACTTGTATCATCCCTAGCCCTAGGCATTTCTACGCTGTTGGGGTTGTTTTTCCTATCATGGCTGTCATATCGTCGTCGAGGGCGCCTCTTATAAAGATTTGCGAATCAATATCAGAACCAAAACCTTTATAATCGAGAGTATATGTGTAATCGATTATAGGAGAATAGACATTATAAATATTTTGAATTACGAAAAGAAAACAGCATTTTTTTCTCAAAATGTTCAAAACAGTGTTAATTGCATTTTCTTTTCTTCAATTAAAATTGAAATGACAAGTGGGGTAACCTATACAAAAAGGTTTCAATTCATAACATTATAACAAAATTATATAGCAATCGAATGAATAGTTAACCAAGATAAACTTATATATATTATTTGATATTAAATATTATTTATTTTTCTTAATTACATTTGTTGTCATTCGGCAATACAGTCGAATATAAATAATTTTGACCGCGCACACTTTTGAATGTCGTGCGCTGAATCCTCGTACGTAGTAAATGTGTGTTCGTTACCGTGGTTCACTTACGCCCTGTTACTCCGCCCCCCCCCCCTACCCCCAAAAAATGTTTTTATGTGAAAGTATCGGAGGATACCCCCCCCCCCCCTTTTTTTTTAACTGTTGTGTGCCATAGGGTGAAGAAAAAAAAAAACTGACATTACCTTACCTTACCTTAATAAACTATATTATACAACATCTACGTGGATCCTTGTCATATTTGATTGGAGGATTGTTGGTCACATGATATTCAATAGATGTTATATGGCACCGGCGTGCATTTTTGTTGACATGCATACTGCGTACCTCTCTGCCGTGCGCGTATCTCTACATTCGTTTAGTAGTGCGAAAATTTTCATGAGTTGAAAGATTAACATTCTATTCAACGAAGCGTTAAAAGACAGTTTTTATTATAACCTACTGAAATCCTTGCTTCTGATTGGTGATCAACAGCTTTGTCACTGATTATTGTCATTTGTCATTGAAAAAAAAATTGTGTAACGGGTTCCTCATCATTCTCCTCCATGAATTGGGGTCGAATATTGGTATCACCTCTGCTTTTAATCGTTCTGTCTCATTCGCATTAATGTAATTGAATCCTCAATTTTGGTCAGTTTGGCTTCCAATTGCACCACGCAATTTTTATCGTCCAGTAACTGTGTATCCATGTTCCCATTACACCCGTCTAATCTATCCTGAATCATGCTACATTGATCCGCCATAAAATCAAGGAGCGGTACTTCCTCGGCATCAGCGCACTTAGGTTCCACGGGGCCCCGCCTGGCTAGTAGGGCTACTAGACGGTCGTGCATATAATTATTTTTAGACGATCGTGCATATAATTATTTTTAGACGATCGTGGATACTAAATATGCACGGCCGATTTGTGTTGGATATGTAATTGATTATCATAGGATGACATTTAATTACAGAAAGAAAAACAGCAATTTATTCCAAAATCTAATACAATAAGAACCAACAAAATCCCATTCTAAATTCATTTTTAGAAAAAATATTTTGATCTGTGGGTAATTGTTATGTTTATAGAGGTCTTTTCTCCCGAAAAAAATGTATATGAATCGGAATTGGATGACTAGTTATAATAACCAAAATTAAATAATATAATTTACTTGATATAATTTTTTAATGATTTCTTTCCTGTAGTATCTCAGAATTGTGCAACAGTACTAATTGCATAATCTAATTTTGTCGTGCACAACATACCAGGTTGCGCACTTATTCCTAAATCGTTTAAAGGTAATCAAAGCTTTGGTATGGGGTCATGAATTTGGTTCAAATGAACATATTGGAATCATATGCGATCCTACAATATTCAGTGATCGTTGTCGCGGTTGAAATCTATTCTAAAGCTATGAAATTGTTAATGATACACTCTTCATGTTGTATACCTCCCTCTCAAGGTCAAGATTATAATTAGACTAAGAAACAATGTTTCTTGACTAAAATCGACCGATTAGCTATTCTCGTTTCTAACTTATATATCTGCACCTACATATTCTGAGATTTTCATGGTCGCAGCTAGTATTGGAGGGCCGTAGGTAGGCGCTATTTGAAAATATATTAAAATTTACCGGGAGCACCGGTAAATTTTTTAATTCAATTTTTCTCGAAAGCAGAAGTATTTTAGGTGCTAAATTTTCTAGTGCTTATAATACATCCACAGGGGCATCCAAATATATCAAAATTGTAAAGAATCACTTTCCACCCAATTTCAAAATTTCCCAAAACTTTGTATTACCTTTAAGATAAATATTTGAGTTATATTAGATAGATTACAAATAAAATTGCAAGATCACGCACGCGCGGACGGTCAGTCAATGCTAAGTCTGAGTCGAAGATCAATCGTGTAGCTCGTATGGCTGCATCATCTTATACAGCTTTCTCAGAAGCCCAATCTCAATCTAATCATGACCACCACCCTATATTCCTGAACCCAGACTGTAACCCAAACTCTTATCCAAATCTTAAAGGTACTATATCCCTTTTGCAGCCAACCTCAAATTTTGTTGAACTTTGCAGGAATTATGAATATGTCATGTATGTCCTATCTGTGAAATTTAAACGTTAGCAGTGCCCTAATATTCAAACTATGCAAGGAAATCCGTTTACATGCTAGACTTCACTTATAGACACTATTGAGTGACTGATTAGTTGTTTTTTTTTTCTTCTTTAGTAATAACATACATATTATAATTAGCTGTAAAGGGTACATGAGCATTTGTCTACATCAATAACCCACTTCTTGTAAGGGCCAAAATTAAACTGATTGAATCTTTGCGCAGCATAAAACGTACGACCATTCGGTACAATTGTCTGAAAATCAAGACTATTACTTATTGGCTCTATAGCTCCTAAGTCGATTTGACAACCAACAGTCGTTATTTTCCCACTTGAAGACATTTTCAAGCCCCACTTTTTAAGGGAGGTTCTAAATTATTATTATCTTTCAAATGCCGTTGGAATTTAACCTTTTCATTTTGGGGCCTGCAAATGGGACATAGTACCTTTAAAGAAGAAGGTGAGTTCTGGTAAATAAAAGGAAATAAATTCTCACAGAATCAAACGCAACTTACACGAAACTTACACTGAATGTTCAAGATTACAAATAAACGTCATTTGCCAAACAATTTTCTACCCCGACTTATGTTGTTGTTGTTTCATATGCCCTTACATCCGTTTTCCCTTATAATATCTCCTACTGTCATCTTAATTTCTATCACCCTAGCCCTAGGCATTTCTTGGTGGGGCTGTTTTTCCTATCATGGCTTTCAGATCGTCGTCGAGGGCGCCTCTTATAAAGATATGCGAATCAATATCAGAACCATAACCATTATAATCGAGAATATCGTCGGCCTTATGCCAAAAGGGCCTTAACTGCTTTTGGCCATTCCGAGATAATCGCGTTTAAAGGTTTTGGCCTCTCTAATAATCAAAAGTTTGTGGTCGTTTTTTTGCTTTTGAAGCCAATTTCGATAAATGTGTTAAGTTATTAAGTTTTACATGAAATGTGTTAAATTTGTTATAAAATATTCAGAATTGTACATGCTATGTGCAAAAAACATGTTAGGGCCTTTTTGGCATAAGGCTTGAATGTAGCGTATGTTAGCGTATGTTATGCCAGAAGGGCCGTAACCTACTCGGCATTATGCCAAAAGGGGCGTAACCTACGCGGCGTTATGCCAAAAGTGCCTTAACCTGCCGTTATCGTACGCGTAACTATGCGCGTAACTATGCGCGCGTACGCGCGCATAGTTAGCGCCCTTTTGGCATAAGGAAATTTTCTTGTTTCGAAAAACCTTTGGTTTGCCAGAAAGGCCCTCCTAACGCAAATGGATCATCCGTGGAGGTTAAGGCCCTTTTGGCGTAAGGAAAAAGATGAGATACGCGTTAAGGCCCTTTTGAAATTCATAATTATCTTCATAAATAAATCGAATTTCAACAAGTGAAGCACATCATTTTAAAGAGAATGATGAAATCTACAAGGTGATATTAATAACTCAATAACCCCCAAAATCGGGTTAAGGCCCTTTTGGCATAAGGCCGACGATATTTAAAGGTGAAATTCAAAGAAAATCACAAATATGCCAACAGATGTATCACTAGGAACTGGTAAGCTAACAGATGGCAATCGTACAAGTTATAGGTCAACTACATATCGGGGGATTTATAAAAAATACAAATGCAACCACCTCCGTAGCAGCTACGAGAGAATCGCCGGAAAAATAACGATGTTTAATGACGTCACTATATGGACCAACATTGCCCAAGCAGACGACGTCCCATAGAGAATGAACATAATAAATATTGCAAAGCTATTATTTCTCCAATTATAATGAGTTTAGTGTATATAAATGTAATGGCATGTCAAACCATTCATCTTTTGCTTGAAAATACACAGGATAGGTGTTAATTAACAATCAAAGAAACCAGACTTTCAAATTGTAAATCCCCCGGAATGATATTAAGGACGGCATTTGTTCCCTCTTGGAACGCCGAACATACCCCGGTGTGTGCAGCTGAATATACAATGGCGTCTTATTTTTTTTACAAGCGACAGATTCCTTTATTTTTTCATCGCTGCATTTGTCATTAAAAAAAACATGAGCGGGGTTTAGAGTGAGGCAATAGTTTATACATTTAGCCTGACGGTAGAGAAGTAAGAGAAATTACTCAAGAGAAGATGAAAACACAGGCACTGAAAATGTGTGAGATGTCATGTGGCATCGTCTGCTTGTGCAAGTCATGTCCATACTGTGATCTCACACATCTCAGCAGCGCTCGGAGAGCTCTTCAGGTGCTTTGCCGGGGCTGTATTTAAGCGTTTTGTAATTTATAATAATCATTACTTCGAATGTTTTCCAAGCATTGAATTTTGATAACCTTGTCGAATCACACGTTCAACTTTGCAATAATGAAAATAAAGTTAGTTTTTAAAAATCAATGAATATCTACTTTAACGTATACCTGTAATCGATTATAAGAGAGTAGACATTATAAATATTTACAAATTACGAAAAGAAAACAGCATTTTTTTTTCTCAAAATGTTCAAAACAGTGTAAATTGCAATTTCTTTTTTTTTATTTTTTGTAATCAAAATTATAATTATGAGTGGGGTAACCTATACAAAAAAGCCTTAATTAAAAACATTTACAAACAAAATCCTATAGCAATCGAATGAATGGTTAACCGAGATTAACTTATATATATATATTATCTTATACTACAATAATGAAACCATTATGTAATTTGCACATATGGGTCTACAACAAGTAGACTTTAACAATTTTGAATGCGCACACTTTTGAATGTCGTGCGCTTAATCTTCGTTCAGAATGAATGCTTGTTCGTTAAAGATTAACTCCAGTTCTTGTAAAAAACAGAAAATGAATTCTCACAGAATCAAACGAAACTTACACTGAATGTTCAAGATTACAAATAATGACATGTGCCAAACAATTTTGGAAGAAAATGTATAATGGCTGAGTAATGAGCATAGAAAGACAAGGAAATCAAGGTAGTACGACCCACGGCACAATTTGTGTTGTCCCATATATAGCTTTCTGTGTACAGTGCTTGTTACTTTACCAAGACTCGGTCAAATTTATTATGATTTTGATGACTCCAGAACCTTGCAGTGCACACCAATAATTACATGCTACATGATCAACTGTTTCTGATCCTTTCCACACCTTTTCTTTCACAATGCAATCGCATTACCAGTACTAAAGTTTAACTTTAACTATGGTTCACTTTCTCTCTGATCTGGAAGAGGAATCATGCTGGCGTCCCACAAGGCACATGCCTAGGTCCTGTGTATGTGTGTGCAATTGAATATTTACAGACGTGTATCAATTCGTCCTTGTTTTCACGAAGTGACGGTAGTGAGGAAAATCGTAACGCAAAGTGAATGCAATTTTTTTTCACTACCGTCACCTCGTGAAAACAGCGTTTTGAATATTTTACGTCTGGGGGGGGGGGGGCGACTTTTAACGTCACCATCCGAAAGACATGACTCAGTTTCGAACATGCGTCCTCGGCTGAATCAATTTGTAACTTCCATTATAAACTGGAATACAGGCGCACGCCACACACCCCGTTGTCCTCTTGGCCCTTACTTTCCTCGTATCTGGCTGTCCCCGGCTGCCTCTCTCTCGGGTCCCGAGAACAAACGAATTTACCCGAGCTGTGTATACGTTGATCCTCTCCAACTCCCAAGTCACCTATAGGGGGCATTTCACAAAACTCGCCATCAGTGTCACATGACAGTTTTTGTTATAAGCTACTGAAATCCTTGCTTCTGATTGGTTATCACCAGCTTTGTCACTGTTTTTTGTCATTTGTCATTGAAAAAAAAGGATTTGTGTAACGGGTTCCTGATCAATCTCCTCACTGAATTAATATAATATATATATATATATATATATATTATAAAATCCACCATTTCGGTCAGTTTAGCTTCCAATTGCATCAGGCGGTTTTTAGTGTCCAATAATTATTGTGTCTCCATGTTCCTTTCAAACCTGTCCAATCTATCCTGAATCATGGTACATTGATCCGTCATAAAATCAAGGAGCGGTACTTCCTCGGTATCAGCGCCCTTAGGTTCCGCGAGCCCCGTCTGGCTAGCAGGGCTACTAGACGGTCGTGCATATAATTATGCACGGCCGACTTTTGTTGGATGTGTAATCGATTATCATAGGATGACATTTAATTACAGAAAGAAAAACAGCAACATTTTCCAAAATCTAATACAATAAAAACCAACAAAATCCCATTCTAAATTCATTTGCAGAGCAAAATATGCTGATCAGTAGGTAATTGTTATGTTTATAGGTATTTTCTCCCGAAAAAAATGTATTTGAATCGGAATTGGACAACAAGTTATAATAACCAAAATTAACTAATATTAAGTACTTTATATATATTAAAATGCTTCTTCATCTTGTATTATTGTTAAATCTGCAATGGTAGTCATTGCAAACTCAAATCTTGATGCGCACAATTTATGAGATTGCGCGCTAATTTCTCAATCATTAAAGATTTATATATACTTGAGTTGTGGTAAAAGAAAGAAAATAAATTAATTTCTCACAGAATCAAACGAAACTTAGCTGAATGTTCAAGATTATAAATAAATGTCATTTGCCAAACAATTCCAGTAGAAAATGTATACTGGCTAAGTAATGAGCATAGAAATACAAGGAAATCAAGGTAGTACTAGCCCCGGCACCATGTGTGTTGTCCCATATATAGCTTTCTATGTGAGTGCTTGTTACTTTACCAAGACTCGGTCAAATTTATTATGATTTTGATGACTCCAGAACCTTGCAGTGCACACCAATACTTACATGCTACATGATCAACTGTTTCTGATCCTTTCCACACCTTTTCTTTCACAATGCAATCGCATTACCAGTACTAAAGTTTATCTTTAATCAAGGATTTTTTTTTAAGGATCTAAGACAGAATTACGGGATCCCTTTAAAAGTTGACCAAAAAAAATTGGAAGCGCTCATACGCGTGCGCAATCAGTCAGAGCAAACCTGTATTTAGCAAGTATTTGTTTCTATAATTTAAACCTTTAATGAGTATTGTATGATTAATCTACTAGTACTTGTGGACCACCAAGGCCATACACCAGTTTACAGTTGTATCAGGGCGCATGCGCAGACAGTTGACCTCGGGTCATTGGCCCCGGAACGGGGCCAATAACCTCTGACCTCTAGTATTTATGCGTAAATTAAGATTGCGCCCATGCAAATGATGATGTGCGCGCACAACGCAGCGCGTAGGGCAGTGATATTATCAAAATTTGCATGGGCGCAATCTTAATTTACGCATAAATACATGACCTCTAGGACATTGGCTTTGTTTAAAATGGCGCACACAACTGTAAACTGGTGTATTGTGGAAAACAGTTTTATACCTGACCATGCCACCCTGTAAAAAGATATATATATATACTAACAGATAAATAAATAAATAAGTAAATAATAATAAGGATAACGATAATAATAATACTAATTGATAAGATTTTTGTTTTAATCGTTATTTTAATTTTATTCATATTAAAGCCTGTCTGCACTAGTATGGCCAGGAGAGATTAGACCTCCCTGCTGTGGTCGCTGACAGGTGTTTATCTCATCAAATAAGCTCTCAATTAACTTCTTTTTTTTTAAGGGGATCATGGGGAACAACGGTACCGCTTAGGCGTTGTTTTTATATAGAGGGCGCAAGTAGTGCAGACAGGCTTTAACAGTTCTGGTTGTATGATAATTAAAATTGCAGTTATTAAGAAGATGAACCGTACAAAACTAATGATGAAACAGCATTGAAGATTGAGAGAGAAAGAGAGGTGTTTTTCTTTGGGGGGAGAGAAATGAGAATGGGTTAGGTCTACACAATCATGATCGCACACACCATTACTGAGCACAGATGAACTTGCATTGTCATTTGGCGGAGCGTTGAAGTACATTTTAACCGATCGGATTGGAATACGCATGGGTCACGGTTTTCGGATTGTCACGTTCAAAGGCGGGTATTATTATTTAGGGGAGCGTTGAAGGACATTTTAACCGATCGGATACGAATGCGAATGAATCGCGGTTTTCGGATTGTGACGTTTAAAAGCGGGTCTCCAAACTGAGATATATCGAATCTGATTGATCCATTACCAAATAACTCTCAACACATCGCACAAACACACACACATACTCCCCCACAAAACACACTAATGCCTACACGCACTCACGCACAGCATCATGAATATTAATAACAAGTTAGTGGCGTTAAAGATAAAGGTGAGTTCTGGTCATCCGATTGCATTGTGAAAGAAAAGGTGTGGAATGGATCAGAAAAAAGTTGATCATGTAGCATGTAAGTATTGGTGTGTACTACAAAGTTCTGGAGTCATCAAAATCATAATAAATTTGCCTCAGTCTTGGCAAAGTAACAAGCATTGTACACAGAAAGATGTTTGTGGGACTACACAAATGGTGTCGGGGCTACCAACCTTGATTTCCTAATCTTTCTATGCTCATTACTCAGCCAGTATACATTTCTGCCAAAATTGTTTGGCAAATGACATTTATTTGTCATTTTGAACATTTAGTGTAATTTTCGTTTGATTCTGTGAGAATTGATATATTTTTTTAACCAGAACTCACCTTTATCTTTAATATTCGTAATGAATGAACACCCAATCACAAAAACAACAACAACAACAGCATCCAATGATAGGAAATAAACTCTGATCACGTGATTCACTCACCGCAAAAGAGAACGACGTTCGTCTTGGAATAAGCCGTCATAACGAGACAAGCCACGAAGGAGAGCATGGATATCTGCATAGTGCAATGGTCCGAGAAAAAGAGCCGAAGCACGTAGCCACCGACTACGAGACCTACGCACAACAAATATAGTGCACGATAAAAGATTTAGTATTAACAATAACAACAAAAATAATATCAATACTACTTCTACTAATGGTAATAATAATAACAACAATAATACAAATTGTAAATGATGGTAATAATATCAATAAATAAAATGTTTGAAAAAGATGAATAAGAAGAATGACATTAAAAATGATTAAAATAACAAAATCAATGTTAATTATAATCACAATAATCATCATCATAATTATATAATAATAATTGCGGAGCGCCAGGAGTGTGAAGTCTGACAACCACTATTATTGTTATTATTATTAATAATAACAATAATAATAGTATAACCGTTAGCTTATATACTGCAGGGTAAATATATTCTAATTGTATGCTTTCTAACTGTACACAATGTTTTGTTAAAGGTGATTGGTACACTTTAAATGCATTGACTTACCAAGCCCAGCGAAGATGAAAGTCAGACCGTTGAATATACCGATGAGGGCAGCCGACCAACAAAATGGCTCTCCTGAAAAAGAAAAAAATAGAGAGAATAACGTGAAATAAAGGCATTCAATAATATGTATTTTGTATAATCGTTAACGCTGAACTTTCTAAATGAAATCACGGGTCCTTTTGAATATTTCCTTCCAAATAATTACTTTCTAATAATAGAAATACATTTGGGGGATCTATACACTCCCCCCCCCCCCCCCCACCCCCTCCCACCTACACACAAACATTGAAAGAGCATTGAGAGGGTTGAGTGGATGCCTAAAGTTGTAATACTTTCAAAAGTTGATGTCGGAGAATGAAAAGTCTCCCACCCCGACACCATTTCGGAAAACCCTTCCCCCCCCCCCCCCTCCCGGCGCCCCCGCCTTTATTTTTGACTTACCTTCTGCAAAGAGGACATTGGTCGACAGGAATGACACGATCATGAGAATAGACTGAAAGAGAATGTAGTTATATGAAATCATCTTCCAGCATCGTCCCTTCGGATCCGGTCGGAAGAGATCGGCTAAACTTCGGAAGAACTTCGCCATGTTGAAGTCACTTCGCGGTGATGGCACGATATCTGCCGGCTGCTCTCCGGGGACCTTTCCGGTTACGCTCGGATGGCTTTCGGGGAGGAGGTAGACGTACAAAGCGCATAGGACCATAATGCAGAGGATGGCATAGTAGACGGGTGGGTAACCTATGGCTTCGATCATGAAACCGACTAGCACTTGCCCCGCTCCAGCCCCGAGAGTTGTAAGGCATTCCAGAATAACCATGCGGTACGTTCGCTGCTTGCTCGTCGTGGTGTCCGCGACGTACGCGAATGAGCACGCCACCAACGTCAGGAAATCGCCACAGAGCCCTAACGGAATCGCCCCAGCGAATAAAAAGTACAGCGACCAGTGGAATTGGGCAACCAAAGCATAGACGATGGAGTAAATCCCAAAACCAACGATCGGAAACAACATCGCGATACGACGCCCTCTAGCGTCGCTTAAAGCCCCGAGGAAGTTGGCCGAAAATAATGCTGGAATGGATTGCGCAACCGCGAGATAGAGCGTCCAATAGGACGTCTGTGTTTGAACCTCAAGGTATCGATCATACTCTTCAGAAGATGTATTCAGAGAGCAGACGACACTGGTATTCGTTGAAGGTTGGGTGAAATTAGCCTCTTCAGACAGCCGCTTGTTGAGGTATTCCACCCGAATAGTCACCAGCAAGCCATACGCCAGCATGAACGTGACAGTAAGTGGCTCAACGATGAGCCTACTCCTCCACGATCTTCTTGCCGGCGATGGGTTATTGTTTGTGGCGATGGTTTTGTCAGATTCCATGATTGTTCTAGATGCGAGAAAGAAAGAGAAAAGTGTCAGAAAAAAAAGGTTGTTATCATGGATGTATTATTATCGTCATCGGAAGCATCACTACCATCAAATGAAGAATAATTAGCAACACGCTAAAACGATACCACATAATCATCATCACCATCACGACATTTTGATGTTCATCATGAACATTGCCATCAACAAACGAAATCATATTCACTTTGCTATGTTTTCAGCTCGGGCACAGAAACTTGAAGCGTACGTATTTCACTTATGTTAACCTCATCTTAAAAAAAAAACGCCGCGGTTTTGCCGGGTCATATCTGAACGACCGTATCCGGACACCTACCTCCTGGACATCCAGCCCCCGGATAACCACACCCAGTCAACTAACCCCTAGGACAACTACCCCTAGGGCAACCACCCTATAGGACGACTACTCCCCAGGACAACTACCCCCGGGACAACTAACCCCCAGACAACTACCCCCTACGACCATTACCCCCGGACAACTCCCCCCCAGACAACTACCCCCTAGGATAGTTGTCCTAGAGGATGGTTGACGTAGGGGTAGTTGTCTGGGGGTAGTTGTCCGGGGTAGTAGTCCGGGGGTAGTTGTCCGGAGGTAGTTGTCCTAGGGGGTAGTTGTCCTAGGGGTGGTTGTCTTGGGGGTAGTAGTACGGGGGTAGTTGTCCTTGGGGGTAGTCGTCCTAGAGGGTGGTTGCCCTAGGTGGTAGTTGTCCTAGGGGGCAGTTGACTGGGGATGGTTATCCGGGGGGTTGATGTGCAGGGGGAAGGTTTGAACGCGTTAAAGTATTATGTTGGCATTAAGAGTGATATTGCATTTTACACCGATCTCGGTATAAAATGCTTTTAAAATATTCTTAAAAAATTTAAGGAACAAAGAGTGTCTTCCACAGATTCACTTTTTCCTCCTACATTCATTTCGTCAAGAAAGCACTTCTGGTAGAAACCGACATCGCCTACACATTTTAACACAATTAAAACTACTTTCGAAAGTATCGTCGCTTATTCCAATAGTTATGTCCTTCACATACAATCATGACCGGACATCACAATTACGTCATCTACGTATTACGTAATCTTGAACATGATAGATATGGGATAAACAATAGGGTATTGGAATTACTCTTGATTTGATTTATCGAAAGGCTTTACAGTCGTTTTACCTGTACAGTTAAACAAGTGAAAAACGGATTTGTCCCGTTTTTTTTTCTTTTTTTCTTGAGAATGTGACATACTAAGCTTACGTCTAAAAGTATTCAACAAATACCCTATTTCAACCAGTCAAGCTGTTATCCCCGGTCAAAAAAGGTCAATGAAAGAATCAATCTGGATACAAACAATAATTATAACAATATTCCTTCACCGAATAAGGACTCTGGCTATTCATAATTGTTACGAAAATATTGTATCTTCGCTCTTTATCGTGATATTAAGGCAGCAGACAGCAAGAAATTGTGTAATGAGAATAATCACTTGGCTTGAGAAAGTCCACAGGTCTGGAGTGGACAAAAGCTTGCCAAAAAAGTGGACAAAAGCCTACGAAATTTCGAGGTTGGTGAATTTTAATAAAAGGTTTCTGTATCTTACACCGAACTATTACGTAATCCGAACTTTTCTGTGGGATATAAAATAGGGCATTGTAATCCCTATTGCATTGATTTCTCGAAAGTCTGTGCGATTATGCTTCCGACATAGCAACAACTCCAACATAATACCCACATTCCGCTTACCTAAGACGACATAGAATTGGATATATCAATATTTTTCGGATTAATAGTCAAAAATTGAACTGTTTCGAGTAAATACGTCGACAGTTTGCAGTAATAACAACAGGTAAAACATTACGATAAAAGTAAACAATGTATACCGTACCTCCTCAATGTTGACTTAATACAAGCAAAGGCTATCCGCGATAGGTCCTATGGTTCTATAAGATAGACGCTCAATTGTACCGCTCAGTTACAACTCGTCATGAGACCAGCTACGTGAAGGAATTTTGTTACCCTCTCTATATTTTCCGTTTTAGTCAGGGTACCCGTAGATTTAGACATGCAGGACATTGAGAGCTAATATATATGCGATTAGTCCTGATATGTGCTGAAGACGTGTATACATGTAGTGATCAGCACGTTTAAATGCCCTGGTAATTCGGCGTGCGTAATTCTGACATGCGCCGCCTGGTGTCACGGCCGTTGTTGTCCGCATCTCGAGGAGGATCCGCCCGGATGATTTGAACGTGGTTTGAAACGTCAGTCACACCACCGATATAGTTTGCAGGCGCGTACCCTTGTCTCTTGGTGTGTGTTATAGTGTCTGTAATAGTAGACTACAGAAAGGTGTGTACTTTAGTCGCTCTGAGCTGTGATACATGCAGCCAGAAACTGACAGGTCTATATGCTCTGCTCAATTAGGTTTTAGGAAAAGTGGTAAAGTTTATAAAAATTAGAGTTTGGGCTTCCATACTGCAATTGCAAGGTATCCATTACACCAGGGGGGGGGGGGTTGTTTCATAAAGCTGTTCGTAAATTTACGCATGACTTTACAAACGAATTGTATATGAAAATCCAAACGGGATGCTCCATCATTATTAATTACATCAACTAAAGTTGAACTGTGCAGATGTAGATTAACATTCTTATGATAACAAACATTTTTAATGCAAAGTATATTTTTTGCCATAATTTAATTGAGGTTATTGAAAATATCAGAAAAAACTTTGGGCATCCTATCTGGCACTTTTATGCAAGTCGTTCGTAAATTCATGCGTAACTTTACGAACAGCTTTATGAAACACCCCCCCTGGGTGGAGAGTGCCGTACTGGGATTCAAACCCAACCCTAATCCCTTTAGGCAAGCGCTATATGCCACGACACCTCCTCCATTGAGTATAACGATATGGTATCAAAATCCATGCCCTTGAGTTGATTTTTGTCTTCAAAACAGTTGTGATCTTGTTCCTGGTTTACGTCGACTTTTCATTGGCCAAACTTAAATTCAGCGTCTAGTAGTTAGTAGGATACGGACCGACGTGTCCAGCCCCTAATAAAGTTTATTTCTCCATCTATGATAATGCACATAGAAGGGCTTGTGATCGACTTAATTAATTGGATGGCGTTGATGGGACAATATTTCCGGCGGACAATTACCATCGTTACACCGGGTCAACAACTTGTCAACGCAACTCTTGTATCACAAACAGAGATAACGCCTAACCTCGTTCTACCATTAGGGATGCGCGTTATCTTGTATCGGTCATGTGCAAATAAAATCTGTTTATCACCGACTAAAGTGGAACGCGGCTTGTTGAACCACTATTTTGTGGAACACAGTGGTAGATCCAGGGGGCCAGTTCGACAGGGGCCTCGCCCCTGGCAAAAAAAGAAGTCAAAAACACCTTTGAAAAAAGGGGGAAAAAGGGCCCCCACCCCTGGCAAAAAAAGTAAATTGTTTTTTTGTTATCAAGGGGAGGGGGAGTGTTGAGGAAAGAAAAAAAATCAGTGCTCATTACCCCCCCCCCCCCCCCCTCCCCTTCCCTGCTTATTCAGCGTAAAAAGAAAGTGATCCCTAGACTTCCACAACATCCCCTCTCTTGGTGACCCCGTACTCTCTCGGAGATGTTTTTCGAACCTACCCATTGCATTGGTATGTATATTTGTAAAGCGCTTAAAGACATTTGTATTAAGCGCTATATAAGAATTAAATATTATTATTATTATTATTAAACCTAATGACAAAACACTGATGAAGACAGAAATTCAAATTGACAAATGCAAAATTGAAACATTAGCATAACATGAACTTTTATTATTTCGACATAAGCATGAAACATCAACTATACAACATTTCTGTAATTCATATGGTTCGTTCAGTTCTGAATTCTTTCGAAATTCCTGCAATTGGTAAGTAAAGTAATACCAGTCACAGAAATTGGTTCGTCCCACCCCCCCCCCCTCAAAAAATAACTAAATAAACTAATCATAGCTCTCTCTCTAACCAGACATCAGGGGTAAGTCCCATTATATTTGATCTAGTGAATTCTCTAATTTGTTTTAATTAAAAAAAAATCTTGTGTGAAATCTATTCTTATAATAATATACGCCTGTATAAAAAAGAAAAGAATATAAACTGTTTTTCTAAGTAAAATGTGGAATAAATAAAACTTCAAACTTCAAACTTTAAACTTCAAACAAAGGAAAAACTTATACCTCATTGTAACTTCCATTTTGAAAGTCATCTTTATTTAGACCAAGAATGAACCCATCATCTAGTTTAAAGAACTTGAGTACTGGTAATGCGATTGCATTGTGAAAGAAAAGGTGTGGAATGAATCAGAAAAGTTGATCATATAGCATGTAAGTAATGGTGTGTAATGCAAGGTTCTAGAGTCATCAAAATCATCATAAATTTGGCAGAGTCTTGGTAAAGTAACAATCACTTACACAGATAGATGTATATGGGACAACACACATGGTGTCGGGGCTAGTACTACCCTGATTTCCTTATCTTTCTATGCTCATTACTCAGCCAGTATACATTTTCTTCCAAAATTGTTTGGCACATGACATTTATTTGTAATCTTGAACATTCACTGTAAGTTTCGTTAGATTCTGTGAGAATTCATTTTCTTTTTTTACCAGAACTCAAGTTTATCTTTAAATGTTAGTAGTGTAGAGGGCCACGTATGTCAATGCAGTAAATAACAATTTTGCGTGGATAATATAGAGATGTAATGTACACATTGATTGAAAAATTCAGAGGGTTCAGTTTAAACCAACAAAGAAAAAATCATTTTGCGTAGACTTTGCGGACAGTCGCCACAATTAGTTCGATAGTTTGGATTCCGTGCGCTGCGTCGTTTCATCCTCGCTCTCGGAGTCATACTCGCTCTCAGAAGAGTCTGGATGATCGAGTCTAGCATGAATAGATTCTTTTCGCTCTATGTCCTCTATCTTCTCAGAGGCGACGAGTTTTTCTAGACCCGACATCTTGATTTTGGCATCCGACTCGGCTGAGTCCGGCGAATCACGTACTAAACTCATTACCAGTCGTTTGAATCGATCGTCCTGGTAAACCTTCAGCTCTCTCATTTTTCGCTGCAGGTTTCTCACATGTCGCTTCTCCTTCTCCTCTCGCTCTGCCTCAGCCTCGGGCCCGTAGAGCGGTAGATGACTCCCACACATTCGCTTAGTAGCGGCTCCCTGCGACATTCTCCTCCCGGGTCTAAATTCGATTTCAGTTTTACTTTTGCTAGGGATGCTTAGATCAATACCATGTAGCTGCGTGAAATTTCCGCTAGCAGCTTCGCCTGGAACGTGTTGCGTAGACGTACATTCATCAGTGCGTGTTTTCTTTCTTTTGCTAAAAGTTGGCACGGACACCGAAAATTCAGGCAGGGTTAGACTCCTTCTAGTCGTTATATCAGGCAGCGAGGATCGCTTTTCAAAAACGTGTAAATCCTCAAGCATATGTGACGCAGAGCGGCGGACTTTCCCGAAAGGACGCCTGGCCCTCACGTCTGGTTCTGTTACTTTCATTGTGAGTTCTGGCAAGAATGAAGTGTGATTTACACCCATCTCTCGTAGCTCGGTTTCCTTTATGGCTTGGCTTAATAAAAACGACTGCTGTTGCCAGTCTAGGAGGTTTTTCGCTCGCTTCCGGTCTATGGTCATTTGCTTCATTTGGTCTTCAAGGAGCATACCAGCGAAACGGTTGTCTTTGAGGAGAACTCCCTGTATAGCACTGACCGGTAGAGGGCCCTTCCATCTTTTCTTGCGGACCCCGCTCATGTTGAGTTGATCAGCGACCCGTGCAAGTCAGTCGACGTTAGATCATCAGTCTGTGAATGACAGTAAAAAATAAAGAAATTCGAAATTTAGAAAATAGATTAAAAATTATTATCGAGAACATCTTTTTAATTCAAACTTTGGATCAAAACAATTACGGCGCTCTTATTTCAATTTTTTAAAGGCTTTCAAGAATGAAAGTTTAATATTGTCAAATTATTTGGCCATATATTATTTTTTCACGCAATCAGAACTTAGAGAGGGACAGAGCGAGAGAAAGAGAGGTTATATTGAGAGAGAGAGAGAGAGAGAGAGATTAGATTGATAGAAAGAGAGAGATAGAGCTTAAATTGATAGAAAGAGAAAGACAGACTAACAAACAAACAGAGGGACGAAAGAGAGATGAGCTAAAAAAAGAAGGGTGAACAAGTAATAGAAAAATTGATCTATATGAATGGTAGAAGGAAAGGAAAATATATCCTATAATTAGATCAATGTGTGACTATCAGAAATAAGTAAACAGAAATCTAGCAAGAACAAACCAAACCAAACCAGGGGGTGTTTCACAAAGATCCTAAGTTAAACTTATCTCTAAGTTGGACTTAAAAATTATGGAAATCCGTTAGCATCTTTGAAAATATTATTTTAAACGGCTAAATTGTTAATTCAAATCATCCATATTTCCTATCATCAATAAGATTTCATTTTCTTGATGTGGAGTTTATGAAAATTCTAAAATACTTGAATTTTTGCTTTTGAATATGTCTCATTTCAAGGCTACAAATGGCTCTCCATATTATTTAAGTCCAACTTCGAGTTAATTTCGACTTATGATCTTTGTGAAACACTCCTGCTCCATTACTTTGGTTCTCTCTCTCTCTCTCAAAAGCAAACATTACCCGTTTTAGTCAATATTAGACAAACGATTAAAAACCACTTGATATTCCCGTTAACATAACATAGCAACTACATGATAAATAAGACCGTGAAACTAGTAACACAAAGTAGCACCACGCTAAGTCGCTTTAACGGTAAGACACGGTAGTATAGTATAGTAGTAGTAGTAGTAGTAGTTAGGCCTACTGACCAGTGTTGATGATGAAAATGATGATGATAATAATTGATAATAATAAGAACTAAAACAAGAACAAGAACATTATCAAGAACAAACAAAAAAGAAGAACAAGAAAACGAGAAGAAATAAAACAAGAACCAGCACAAGGATAAAAATAACATGATGATGTTAATGATGATGATGCTGATAATACATTTACTTTTAATCATGAAGATGATGATAACGATTATTATGATGATGATGATGATGATGATAATGATAATGATACTAATAGCAATGATGATGATGATGATGACGCTTATAATTGTAGAAAACCTTAAAACCAGGCATGCAGGTGTTGTCATTATACGCTGGAAGGACGCGATACAAAGAACTACTCTTGAGACAGGTGATCCTTTCAGTAATCTCTATTATTCTCTGATTCTGTCTCTATCTTGGGTTTTTTTTTATTGGGGATTGTATTCAATTTTTGATTTCTTGTAGCTTTTTTCTGCAATGACGTGGTTTCGATCAATATTTCGACATTTTACTATATCTCTTTTTTCCATTAATTTTCTTTGAGTCCGTCTTTATAACTCTGTCTAAAGGTTTTTTTCTGAATTTTATTCAATATTTGATTTCTTGTTGTCTTTTATCTGCAATGGCGGGCGTGGTTTCAATCAATATTTCAACATTTTACTTATCTTTTCCCTCATTACACTTGATAAGGCGTATCCCACAACTATGTTTATACGGAATGTCTTGGGGGTTTATTCAATTTCTATATTTCGTTTCAATTTCTTGATACGTATTAGTGTCTACAATGGCGTCCATTTTTCACATCATTTTATAATCCTTTCTCCCTTTTAAAAAACAAGGGGGGAAGAAGCCATGACTTTGAGATTTAATAAATTAACGTTTCCAACACGATTGCAATGGCTCAGTTTCTTTTTTATTTATTCTTGTATTGATTTAGGGAGAGAAACAGTAGTAAAGTGAAAGAGAAAGATGCAAGGGCGAGAGAGAGAGAGAGAGAGAGACAGACAGGAAGAGACAGAGAGAGACAGAGAGTGACTGAGGGAGAGAGAGAGACAGGAAGAGAGAGAGACAGAGAGAGAGAGACTGGGAGAGAGAGAAAGAGAGAGAGAGTGAGAGGAAGAGAATATGAGAGAGGGGAGATGGGAAGGGGAACTAATAGGAGGGGAGAGTTGGAGAGTGTGAAGAGAGATACATAATTATATAGGAACGAATGAGACCAAATATGAAAAATAATAGAGAGGGGCAATATATAGAGAGAAATTTTGAGACACATAGAAAGAATCAGTCTATAGTTAAGATTGAAATGGGGAGAGGAAACAGGAAAAGGAGAGCAAAAGTGAGTATGAAAGATAAAAGAGAGAAAGAGGAATGGAAGGAAATCTGCGATAATCATAAAGAGGAATTATGAAAAATAAATCAAATCAAAAGAAATTTACCTTGTCACAAAATGATAGATGACCGAATCAACAAAGAAATTTTGAACACTGCTTTTGTTTATATTTGGAGTAGCCTATATTTTATTTATTATCCTATCATATTAATGTATATTCAATAATTAAAGTTGAATGTAAATTGTGAAAAAAGACAATATACATAATGCAATCGAAAAATGATTGATGAATTTATCTTACCCATATATTGTCATCATAGTAAGCGTGACGTTGGTCTTCCCTTTTTTCTATTCAATTGCAGATAATATTAGCCACGTGTATTTAAGTCCAACAAGATGAAAACATCCAATTTGAAGGAAATTCCGCACAAGACATCCGAATTTGCGCCATGAGTTGCGGAATCTTTTTCAAGCTATACGACGGAAGTTGTGATATGAGATATGCTGTATGAATGATGAAATATTCCACTGCGGTAACACTTTGGTGACTATCCCAATTAAAGAGCGTTGTCATTCACGGTGCAACCATTCAATCTTGATACAACAGTTGGAGGTGAATTTAATCAGTATCAAACCAAGGCCGAGAAACAATTATTATCTCCTTGATAACATTTGCTTTTGATTCGTAGACACATAACGAAATAATCGCCCCCAAAAATAATCTTACAGCTATCTGTCTCGTCAATGCTTCCGTTGGTTGTTTAGTGTGGTGTGTCTATCTGCAGTTCTGCGAGACAGTCTTCCTCATTCCATCCTGTCCTCAAATATAACAGTTTATTTAGCTTGATAATTTTCTCATTGATGACGTTTCATTGATCACCTGGTCCATCCAAGAAGCTGTGTTGTCTTGGCAACGATGCTTACTTATATTTCCGACGATGTCGGATGAGTCCAAGGCAATGTTGAGATGTTACAAAGACGTGACTGTATACGACAGGGTGTATTGGTAAACTTCCGAAGAAGTCAGCTAAACCTTCAAATTATTGAAGGTTTACTGTTTAGTCTCTCGGTCCAGTCGTTTCTTGCACTGAAACACATCCCAACGTGGTCGTGGAAATAGGAAATTGGTTTAAATGGGCTACAGAAGGGAGAGCAGACTAATAACGAGAGGAGCTGAACCATCTCGGGCACGCACATCAATACGATTGAACTGTTTTTCGTGATTTGTTTTTACATAGGCCTATGCCTGCTTTATCAGAAGGCAAGTATATGCTTACAGATAACAAGCAATTGCATACGACTTTAAGTCCTGTCCGAGGGTTGTGACACCTGCTAAATTATTAAGAAAAATTGAGTCTTTAACGGCTTTGACAGTGCTTTTCAGTGGATCACTCCATTTCCACAGGTTTATCTTAAAAAACTTTAAAATAAACAATAATACTGGATATTTATGTATATATGTAAAAATGAATTATATTATTGAATGTTGAATTGTATATCTGATTTCTTGTCAAAATGACTGTTCTGTTGGCATGGGCGTAGATCTGTAATTAATACCTATTGTTCAGGGGGGGGGAGGTGATCTTGATCTATTCATTGGGAATGTTGGAAATGAAAATAAAAATGAAACTGAAACTGAAACATAGTAATTACAAATTACCTTAGCCCTACCAAAAGACATCAAATCGCACCGGATTCGAATTTGGAAACTCCCGCTATAAAGATAAACAGAATCAAACGTTGTATATTAACCCGTTGACTACTGAATTCACTCATTCCCATAGAGTTATCACAGTGACCACCCGACTCCCGTAGCCAAAAGGTTAAATCCATATAAAACAATTATATGAAAACAGATAACAGAAAGCCTACGGGTCTATTAAAGAGAACCCGGTTATTTTTAGCAGACTTTAATTTACACTTTGTCGTTGCAAGCAAATCCCCATGGCGGAGTAAAAGGAAGACAAATATTCGTGGAGAATACAATGCAGATTATTTACTCCACTTTGTAAAGGAGTCAATATTTAAGCATTCTTAAGCGCTTGGTTACAAGGCTTGAATATTGTGCATGGGAACCAGTTTAAAAGAGAGAGAGAGAGAGGAGGAGAGAGAGGGGGGGGAGGGAGAGAGAGAGAGAGAGAGAGAAAGAGGGGGAGGGGGCAGAGAGAGATATATAAAGGCAGAGATACTTAGAGCCCGCCAGAAAAAAGAGAGATATGTAGAGAGCGAAATGGAGATAGATATACAAGGCGCAAGAGAGAGAGGGAGAGTGGGTGAGATAGAGAGATAATACAGAAAGAGAGAGAGAGAGCCCGCGAAAAGAGAGAGAAGGTCGGAAGAGGGGGGAATGGAGAAAGCATATGTTTTTGTTCTGATGCCTTCTTGAATGACACAACTTACCCCCCCCCCCTATTAATAACAAATAAATACTCGAAATATTGTACCTTAAAATGAAAAAGTCAAGAGACATTTATTATTTGACAAAGAGCATACATGTCTATAAACTTCGCTTAGCAGCTAACAAGCAAAACCAATAAAAGACCAGGAAAATCAAACATTAATAAAGGATGTCAATCCCTTTTTGTATGCATGTGAACTTGCGATTTATCGGTTTATGGGGGGATGGGCGTCTCCATTTTTAAACTTCGCTTAGCAGCTAACAAGCAAAACCAATAAAAGTCCAGGAAAATTAAACATTAATAAAGGATGTCACTCCATTCGTGTATGCATGTGAACTTGCGATTTATCGGTTTATGGGGGGATGGGCGTCTCCATTTTCAGATTTGCAACTTCCATGTTTCCTAATTATATAATTATTATGGCCTTTGAACAGAAAAAGTCAAGAGACATTTATTATTTAACAAAGAGCATACATGTCTATAAACTTCGCTTAGCAGCTAACAAGCAAAACCAATAAAAGACCAGGAAAATCAAACATTAATAAAGGATGTCAATCCCTTTGTGTATGCATGTGAACTTGCGATTTATCGGTTTATGGGGGGATGGCGTCTCCAGGACTATAGATTTACAACTTCAATGTTTCCTAATTATATAATTATGGCCTTTGAACATTGAACGTCTACTCGACTTGTAAAAATAAATATTATTACATTTTTAGTTTATTAAATATACATGTACCGGAGGGGGGGGGGGTGTTTCACAAAGACTGAGTCTGAGATCGACTTTAAGTTGGACTTAAATATGGCAGGCCGTTCATGCCACTGTTTGCCCTCATCATTTACTGGCATTGGTCTCTCAAGGGACGTCCAAATCATGGTCACAAATATACAGAATTTATCATTTTTGATAGTTCATTACTGAAGGAAACAATATTATCAAAAGATCACAATGGTGAGAGCAAACAGTGGCATGATCGGCCTGGCATAATTATTTAAGTCGAACTTAAAGATGAAATTGAGTTCTGGTCATGCGATTGCATTGTGAAAGAAACGGTGTGGAATCGACCAGAAAAGGTTGATCATCTAGCATATAAGAATTTGTGTGTATTGCAAGGTTTTGGAATCATCAAAAATGATAAGAAATTTGGCCAAGTCTTGGTAAAGTTACAAACACTGTACACAGAAAGATGTATATGGCACTACACGAACACGTGACTTAAAAATCCTACCCTGGATTTTTACGATGTTACATGACATATTTATAATATGAAGGCATTTAAAGAGCCATGCTTTTCAGGGAACATGTCTTATCTGATGTTCTTCCACACTTGCATAATAAGAATGATAACGCTCACAAATTATTTTTCACCTCTTCCCAGAACTCAACCTTTTCTTTAAAGTCTATCTTAGTCTTTGTGAAACACTCCCCAGGTAATAAAGGTCCATGCAAGGGGGTGTTTCATACTTTCATAAAGATCTTAAGTCTAACTTAACTCTAAGTTGGACTTAAAACAATAATGGAAAGCCATTAGCATCCTTGAAAATATTTTGTAAAATTTTTTAAAGGCATAAAATGTTGATTCAAATCGTTCATACTTTCTATTATCATGGAAGATTTCATGTTCTTGGCGTGGAATTTATGAAAAGTCTAAAATACTTGAATTTTTGCTTTTGAATATATTTCATTATAAGGCTACAAATGGCTCTCCATAATATTTAAGTCCGACTTAGAGATAAGTTCAACTTAGGATCTTTGTGAAACACCCCCTGGCATTGCATATTTCTAAAATGATAATTATCATTCATTCAAGTGGAACATCAGCAAAATTAATGTGGATGCCGAAACCATGGCACACCAAACATGATGTAAATAACATGATTGTGTACAGACTAAAGTTATTTATGCTGGTAGTCTATCCTTAAGGACCATTAACCTCAGCAAGTTCTGTATTACCCTGTTATTCGTTTTGATCATGTAGTAATAGTATGGAATTTATAATGATGAATCACCTACCTGCACAAACTCCAGGTAGATTGACTGGTACCCTAATATACTTCTTTACCTAATTCTGGAACACAACGATTAAACATAGGCTAATGACTTGGACGTTGGCAAATTTGCCGGGGAAACATCAAGCTCTAAAAGAAAGAAGTAATAAAATGTAACAAATTGTTGCTCAATTTGAAGTATTGGGACTATTTTTTTTCAAGGAGGAGCAGAATGTATGGATAGCGAAATGTGAAATTTTATAATGCTTGGAAAATTACGGAAGTAAAACCCCAACCGGTGTATGGAACGCATCGGCCGTGTGTACGCAGATTTCAGCGTGGAAGTGTGCGCTGAGGGCTAGACAAAGGGAAGCTATGTGTTCCATTTAAAGAAATTGAACTGTAGGATCTTTGATACATATAAAGCTGCAGTATGAGTAGCTAGTCTGAATCACAAGAGGTGCTGTGGTCAAGTGGATAAGTCTCCCGGCCGTGAATCATAAGGTTCGAATCCCTGCCACAGTAAGCAATACTATCGTCCCTCGGCAGGGCATGATGCTACATATTGCACTCTCGACCCGGGTGAATGCAGCGCTACGGTTGCCGGAGCTAAAGCCGGGGATACTATCCGGCGTTCTTTTGGAAGCGCGTGATGCTATAGCGCTGTGGAAGAACGGCATATTATAGTATCATCATTAGAAGTTTTGTGTCTAGGGAGTGTGTCTGTGGACTTCATATTAGATCAGGATGGCAACAGGAAGAAGTTATTTCAAATTCACTAAACTGGTGGACGAGGACGAAGAGAAGGTATTCGAGGAAAATTCAGATGTCGAAGAAAACAGATTCGACGACGACGATGATGACCTCAAAAATAAATTTCCCTGCATCACAGTTGAACCGGTCGTTCTCCTCTTCTACATGGCGTACAGTATGACGTCGACAATGCGAACGGAATACGTCACAATGCGCATCTACAAAGAGTATAACATCCATAACGATTTGAACTTGAACCTTGACCCCTGGAAGGATGACTGCGATATACCAATCAACGCAAGCGTCTCAGCCATCGCGAAGATGGAGAACGCTCAAGCCGACGCTTCCTATTGGCTGTTGATTTACAATCTGGTTCAAATATTCCCCGCGATGATTGTCTCACCGTTGATCGGATCATGGAGTGATCGCGCAGGTCGCAAGAAGGCGATGCTGCTACCAACTATCGGCTATTTGATCGGAATTTCAATTTGGCTTGCAGTTGTCTATTATAGCTTACCAAAATCCTATCTCACCATCGCACATTTTATCATGGGATCGTTTGGGGATTTCCCAACACTTCTCGCCGTCTGCAATGCTTACATGTGTGACATCGCTACACACCAATCGCGAACATATCGCATGATCATTCTCGGTATCGTAATCGAATTCACAACCGGTGTATCACAAGTCGCTATCGGATTTTCGATATTCTATTCAGGTTTCACAGCTCCGTTTTGGTTTATTATCGCCGCTATCGCGACAGCCATTATTTACATTATATTTTTCATTAAGGAATCCAATTTGAAGGCCGGCGAGGAGCCGACAAGCTTTTTTTCCGCGTCACAGTTTGATGCTATATACGCGCTTTTCGCGAACGCCGAATCGAAGAAGAGGAGTCAGCTAGTCTCCTACCTAGTCGTTCTTAGCGTTCACATGATGATTCTCCATTCAACTTACCTGTTGGTCTTATTATTTGTTCTAAGCCCACCGCTGTGTTGGACGTCTATCATTGTAGGATTCTACGTAGCTTGTTCTCTTCTACTTGGTTCAGTTGGTAAGTGATGTTTGGAAAAACACACAATCAAGCAGACGACCGGTTTTGATGTCCTCAAGTAAACGGGTCTATTTGTGAAAAGTATAAAGGGTTAGGATCAGGGTTGCAATGGGGGTTTATTAGGTTCAGATTGAGTTTAGGTTTAGTGTTAGGGTGAGTTATAACATGGGGTTCATGGTTAGTGTAGAAATTGACTCATTGTAGCAGATTGTCACATAATACATGTGACATGGATATTTGGTTCAAACTTTTCAGCTATTTATTGTTTTATTTCAAATAGGAGGGCATTTGAAGAGAAGGCCACTTAGGTGCTTCACTTTTTTCTATGATACTCTTCCAGATCAAACAAAAAGGGATTTGAATGCTCACAACCATCTGTCCGTCTTTACCTAAACTCACCGTTCTCTTAAAAAGAGGACACTCGCTGTCCTCCGAATACGTCTATCTCCTAAACTGACTAAATCATGTAAACGGTACATCTAGGATGAAACATAACTTTTTTAACCTTGTAAAACTTCAAACATTCACCTCGTAATTCGCAATGACTTTCGAGAATAAATTCGATGGCATTTTCAAAACTTATTGCAGCCTATATTACAAATGAATGCCATCTAAATGTTGATAACCACGAATTGTACGCATTGTCCGACATTGCAGGAACTATGGTTGGCGGGAAGATTTGCAGCGGCATGACAGACGATCTATCCATCGCTCAGGTCGGGATCTGGTCTAGTCTCATTGGTCTAACATTCACCGCTTTCGGTGATTCGAGTTTTGTGCTCTTTATCGGTAAGTATTGTCTATTGCTGCAATGAATCACGATGATATTAAATTTAATACAGTTACAAAATGTAGATAAAATTCACTTAAGAGAGACGAAAAATGGTTTTCATGGAATGTATGTACAGGGTCCTTAGAAATGATGTTCAAAGGAAACAATCGAAAAGTGTGATCTCTATAGACAAGTGGACTTTCTACATAGAGATGTTCATTAGGGCAGGTTTTCGACAGTAAATTTAGAGTGACTTTGATTTTGGACCGTTGGGATGTTCAGAATTTCTTTTAAAGATAGGGAAACGTATGCACTGAACGAAATTATCTGTAATTGTTTTGGAAGGATTCCTTATTTAATTTTGTCTGTGCACGAAGACGGAAAATCAAGGTCTTTATTTGTTATCGAACCGTTGGTTCCTTCTTCTTCTTTTGCTCCTATTCCTCCTTTTCTTTCTTCGAATGATTGTTTCTTTTCTTCTCTTTCCTAACTGTCCTCCTCCTTCTTATTTTTATCCTCAACCTTTTTCTTCTCCTTCACCTTCTTTATCAATATCTCCCTTCTCTTCTTCCTGTTCTTGTTCTCTTTCTTCTGCTTCTTTTCCTTCTTCTTCTCCTTCTTTTTATTTTTTTTCCTTTTTTCCTTCTTTCCTTTTTGTTATTATCATTATTATCATTATTATCAGCATAATTATTATCATTATTGTTACTATCATTATTATTAGTAGTATTACAATTATTGTTATTATTATTATCATCACTATACAGTGGTGAAGTGTGACGTCATCAAAAAAATCTATTTTTGTAATTTCTCAATTAACATTAGGAGCCAGAGCAATATAACACTGAGTTCCTATAGGAAATCTTTTTATTCAGATGGTCATATCTCAGCCAATACTTAACATATTCAATTGGTTTACGACATTTGGACATTTCTTTTGATACTCTTTCGGAAAATGCAGAAAAAATTGAGAAATTCCAAAAATAGATTTGTATGATGTCACAGCTTCGGTACTCTATATCATCACTATTGTTATCATCATCGTTATCGCTTTTATTCTTTTTCTCCGCCGTCGTCTTCTTCTTCTTCACCCATAGCCGCCACCTTGGGTTCATTCCGGTTTCTGACGTCACCATCGATGAGATCAAGCCTTTCCAAACTGGCCAATGAAAATGAACAGGGTAACTATAATTAATAATAATAATAATACGTAAGATTTATAAGGCGCCAAATCCACTTGACAGTCAAATGCTCAAGGTGCAGCTTGTGCAAAAGATGAAATGATAAATATATATATATATATATATAAGTGCAATAGGAAAGGTACAGACATGAAAGGTAATGGTAATCAATTATAAGCTAAATTAAACAGATATTTCTTAAGATTGCTTTTTAACACTTCAGCAGAACTGCTATTTTTAATCCATTGAAGGAGAGTATTCCATAATGAAGGCCCAGCATGAGCGAAGGTTTGCTCACCCACTTTGTTTTAACTCTAGGAGTAAGTAAGCCAGAGTTTTGAGAACGTAGCTGTCTAGAGGGAAAGTAACGCTTGATCAAGCCGATGTTGTACTGCGGAGCAGAGCCATGTATACAGTTACATAATAAAATTCTGACACCAATTCAACAATAATGGGGCTGATGATGATGGTGATGAATATACCTTAAATATGTTGTTTAATTCTCAAACATAAATGTACTTTGTAAACTTATTTGATTACGAACATACTTGTCAGTTTTTCGTTACTTGTATAATTCATTTGTTCTATTATATATTGTATTACTGTATGGTTTATATATGTCATTTAATTTGTGGATATTTGAGTGGAAAATAAATAAATCAAATCAAAATCAAATCAAATCAAAAATATACCTTGAAGACCACACCTCGCCATCGTAGTGATGAAGATCCAGTAGATTGTGGCATGGCACTGTTAAGGGGGTCCCTTGATGATGATGGTGGTGGTGGTAGTGATGATGGCGATGATGATGGTGGTGGTGGTGGTGGTGGTGGTAGTGATGATGACGATGATGATGATGGTGGTGGTAGTGATGGTGATGATAACGGTGATTTTGGTGATTGTTTATATAGTGGCGATAGTGATGGTGATGATGACGGCGATAATGATGATGATAATGGTGATTGTGGTGATGGTTAATACATTGGTGATGATGATGATGGTGATGTTGATGATGATGATGATGATGGGGTGATGATGATACTGATAATGATTATGGTGATGCTGATGATGATGATGAGGAGGAGGAGGAAGAGAGAAGGAGGATGGTGGTTATGACGGTGAGATGGTGATGATGATGAAGGTGATGATGATGATAGTTATTTTGATAATCAAGATGAAGTCAACGATAGCGGAGACATTCTTATACTATATCCCTCTTAAAGGCATAGGGATGGTTGAGTTCTGTTGCAGAGGGCACTTTCTGGTGAGATAATGAAAAACTGAATGTCAAATTTGAAAGAACATACAATTTAAATTACAAAATCATCTTTGTTTGAACAAAATCGGTTCAGAGACGGCTTAAATATCCATAAATATAACCATTTTTAATATATTTTGTGTACCACCACAAATATTAGATAATTTGATCCAGCCGTTGAATAAACGATATAGCGCCTCATCCGTTTTATTCCAGCCAGTTGCCGATGTTGGCTTTTTCGTGTTGGTTATAATACGTACAACCAGCCGACCCATGTATTGTTATTATTAATTAATTGATTGATTAACTGTATTTTTAGAAAGTAGAGCTGAATTTGTATGATCGTATTGGGAGAATTTCACACATTTTGGGGTCTAAAATTACCTTCTAGAATTTTAGATCCTCATAGGTTACTAGAAATGTCATAATAAATAAATAAGAATAAGAGCAATAACCATGCACTTTGAAGGTATTAATTTTAGATTATTAATTAATTGATTGATTAACTGTATTTTTAGAAAGTAGAGCTGAATTTGTATGATCGTATTGGGAGAATTTCACACATTTTGGGGTCTAAAATTACCTTCTAGAATTTTAGATCCTCATAGGTTACTAGAAATGTCATAAATAAGAATAAGAGCAATAACCATGCACTTTGAAGGTATTTGCGGTCTGAAACAAGAAGTCAACTATTCCTTCAACAATGTTAATTCTGAGATGCATGGCCTTACGTGTTATCAGCGTCTTTAATAACCTCTTGTCATCATTTAGCGGTTGAGAATTAAGCACACGACCTTCAAAGTTGTGCACTTGCAAAATTTATTCGATATATATTTACTATGAATTACTGTGATGTGTGTGTATTGGGTTTTTACAGACGTGTATCAATCAGATATGATTATTTACGTCTGGGACCGACCTTTAAACGTCACCATCCGAAAGACGTGACTCAGTTTCGAACCTGCGTCCTCGGCTGAATCAGTTTGTAGGCCTAACTTCCACTTTTTAGCTGGATTACAGGCGCACGCCACAACGCCTAGTTAAAGTCCTATGGCTTCTATCGGTAAATCAATAATGATGAATCAAAATCAATTTTAGCAACTGTCCACCAGAAAAAGTATATTCTAATCTCAATTGCATTAACTTCATCACATAGATCACTTGAAGTATATTTGGTGTGAAAGTATTACTAATCTATTTATAAATTAATATCAGCTATTGTTGGTTATTATAAGTAGTTATCCGATTTCTTTTCAAATACAATTTTTTTTCTTTTGGAAACAGACCTATTTGCATAGAAATAACCCACTCATCGTTATATTTATTCTGCAAATGAATTTTAAATGGGATTTTGTATTAGATTTTGGAATATATTGCTGTTTTTCTTTCTGTAATTAAATGTCAACCTCTGATAATCGATTACAAATGCATATAATATGCACGACCGTGTACACACAATCTATATGCACGACCGTCTAGCCAGGCGGGGCCCACCGGACCTAAGGGCGCTGATGCCGAGGAAGTACCGCTCCTTGATTTTATGACGGATCAATGTAGCATGATTCAGGTTAGATTGGACAGGTTTGAAAGGATATGGAGACACAATAATTATTGGACACTAAAAACCGCATGGTGCAAGTGGAAGTCAAACTGACCGAAATTATAGCTTCAATTGCATTTAAAGGCATCGTTTAGCAATGTAGTAAATCTGAGGTGCATGGCCCTACGTGTTATGAGTGTCTGTGATGACAATGGTGTAATGTTGACAGGCACGTAGCCACGGGGGGGGGGGGGGGGAGATCTCTCTCTCCTCTCTCTCTCTCTCTCTCTTGTTTATACCATGTATTTTTCCTATTACTGTACAAGCTTTTATACACTTTTTTGTAGTTTCCATTTTTTCTCTTACTATCTTTATTTGCCATTTTGTATATATTATATTTGTTTTCATGCTGAGAAAAATGAATAAAGTGAACTGAACTTGAAAAAAAACCTAGCAACGGAAATTTTCTTAGGAAAGCTTAGGTACATCTTTGCGATCACATTTGTTCACATTTTCTCCTTATTTATTCCTTATATTCAACAGGTGCTATAATGGCTTGTGCAGGCTGTGTTGAAAGTCTCGGCAATCTGATTGGTCCATCCTTGTTTAACCTCATCTACAGTCTCACTCTGGATTACTTTCGAGGGCTTGTTTTCCTTGTCATGGCCGCGCTATACGTTCCAATATCAGTACTTGTCACGTAAGTAATGGCTCCTGACAAAACAACTGGTGTACAAGTCTAAGTTTATGTAAAAAGAAAATAAATACAGTATGAAGTCACTGTGTTCAGTGAAGAACAGATACGAATTCAAATTCTTGCCACATCGTTTTTTGATCCTCGGTTTACCCAATAGACCGGCTTACTAACATATTTAAACTGTATGCATATTTCAACAACCTGAAAGCTTGTCCAAGGCTTGCCAGACATAACATCAAGACAGTAATGCAAGCAAATTGGATTCCGATTATTTTAGTTCAGTCATTTATGACAGGTTAATTGAATAACTCGTCATTGTATATGTTCCCAAAAGAAACAGCCATAAATTTGAATATATTAGTAAACAGGTCTATTATGCAAACCACAAATTATATCTGGAAAATACAACATCTATTTATCAGAATTTTATTTAATTACATTTTTCTTTTCTTTCTTTGTTTCCTCTTTTTATTTATAATTCCTTTTAATTAACTCTCAAGGCTACCCAAACTTCAAACCTCCTCAAAACAAAAGTTTAATTTATGTCCTCATGTTTTCTCTTTTCTACTGCGACAGGTTTTACCAATGGTCAGACTGGATCAAGAGTGCGCCACCTAGCGTTGACAAACAAGATAATGACGACAAAGATAAGAAATAGTGTACATTATACAGTCAAACCTGCTTTAGTGATCACCCGTCTACAAAGACCACATGTTGTGTTTCCCTTGAAAAAAGGTTTCTCATTGAAACATGTACTAAAGGAACCTGTACATAAAGGCCACCTGCCTGTAAAGACCATTTTTCTTTGTCTCACTTGGGTGGTCTTTATAGAAAGGTTTCACTGTATAATGATATCGCCTATCTGTCTTTAGAAGATGTGCATTGTTGTTCACCACCTATATCCCCTATTCCCTATTATATAACATTAATATATGTTATTTATAAATTGTTTATACCTCTGTACTACCTGTGACGTCACTAACACAGACAACGGAAAATAGGCACCAAGCTAATAGCATTTGATGTCTGAAAGTAGTTTCTAATCTCACCGCTAAAAGAAAATTACTTTGTAGTCATTGACAATACATGTTGGTTGTGTTCCTTCAGCGGAAAGCCGACTCATTAATTAGTTTCCCCAATTTCCGATGGTAGTCATTATTTAATCAGCAGTAGATGCATGTTTCTAAAAAAAAATAGTGACAACCCTACCACCAACCCTGAACCAATCTTATGCGCACTTGGGGGTGTTTCATAAAGGTGTTCGTAAAGTTACGCATGGCCTTACGAACGACTTGTAATACGAAAATGCCAAATGGGATGCTCAATCATTATTAACTGCATCAACTTAAGTTGAAATGTGCAGATTTAGATTAACATTCTTATCATAACAAACATTTTCAATGCAAAGTATATTTTTTACCATAATTTAATTGAGGTTATTGGAAATATCAGAAAAAACTTTGGGCATCCTATCTGACACTTCATATACAAGTCGTTCGTAAAGTCATGCGTAACTTTACGAACAGCTTTATGAAACACCCCTATACTGTATGCATCAAGGAGATTGTAATAAATCCTTGATGCAACACCTGGTATGTGAATTTAGCTACATAACGTCTACAGGGCTATTTTCGAAACGTGCCTCTACGACTACTGTATAGTGCCAATTAAACAAGAATACAAGAATGACAATATATTTACGATCGAAAACGAATATTGAATGATTAGAAGAGAGTGTTAGAATAAATCTTTTTTTTTAACAATAGGAACTTGATGTCATGTTTTATGAAGTGTTTCATTGTATTTAAGTGTTACACATGTTTCTTGTATATTCGTCTGGATGAAAATGGAAAATGAAAATTTTTAAAAAAGAGAGAAATTAGAAAGAAAATGAAATGAGCAAAAAAGGAGAATAAAAAAGGAATAAATAAACGAACGAAAGAAGGAATAAAAGGGGGAAAAGGAATAAAGAAATATTGAAAGAAAGTGGAAAAAGGAGAAAGGAAGAAAGAAATACATATGTAAATCACAATGAAAGAAAGAAAAAAGAAGATGGAAATAAAAGAAAGAAATATTTAAATAATGTGGAGAGAAAGAGAGAGAAAAGAAATATAGCAAGAGAGAATGGAAAAAAGGAAAGCAAATACCAGAAAGAAGTGAAGAAAAGTGAAGCAAGAAAAATAAATGAAAAGAGGAAAAGGAAAAGAAAAAAAAAAGGAATAATGAAATGAAAGAAAAAAAATCTAGAAAGAAAGTGGAAAAAAGGAGAAAGAAGAAATTACAACGAAAGAAAGATAAAAAGAAGGAAAAAGGAAATAACCGAAAGAAAGGAATGAAGAAATACTAAATAAATACAGAAAGAAAGAGAGACCAACAGAAGTATAGCAATCAAAGAATGACAAGAAGAAACAAATAACATATAAAGAAACAAAGAAATATTAAATAAGTGCGGAAAGAAAGAAAGAAAAAGAGAAAGAATGCAAGAAAGAAAAAGAGGGAAGGGGAATAACAGGAAGATAGTAGGGGCCCTCTTTATAAGCAATTTGCTTCTTTGCGGTCCTGATCATATATTTGTATTTTGTATGTATTCTATTTTCTACTGTATGTTTTGCTTTTACATGTATATATATGGTTAATCAATTCAATTCAATTCAAGAAGCGAAGAAAGAAAGGGGAAAATATAGCAATAGAAAAATGAGATTTTATGAAAGCAATATAATACCTCGGCTCCAGTGACCTTGTCCTAGCCACATTGCACTTATAACACAACTACAAAGAAATTTAAAAAAAGAAAACACTTCCTTATATTTCAAACACGGTTAACATGTTTATTTTCGTCATTGCAGCACAAAGCATATAGCATCAATATCAAAGTATTGTTTAAATTGATGAAATAATGAATAAAAATTACAGACATTATGACGGTTAGGAATAAATATTATCCTGTTTCAATACAATGTATTCACATCAACAACAAAGGGAATATGTGTATTACGCTCGGGTCAAATATAAGAATATTATTCACAACATTGAAATTTAATCACATTCTTGTGGAATAGACCGGTTTACTAATTTCGTGCATACTTCTTGAAAAAAGGGGGTTTCCCTTGATAACTTAAAAGCTTGCCAGACATAGCAACAGCTAATGTATGCAAAGTGGATTCCACCTATAGAGATGGTGTTATGTAGAGCAGGCAAATTAGTAAACGGGGGTGCTGAAACAAGCTTAAATTTAAAAACATTAGTAAAAAACAGGTCTATAACAAAGCATACAAGGCTATAAGGGGATTCCCCGTCATCAAAAAAGGGAGTTTCCCCCCAATATACACACCTTGCGACTGTTGAAGGTGGGCATGAATATTACGAAGACTGCAAATTTCTGAGATGTTAATGTGTGTGGGAGGTTGACAGAAGTCTTGCAAAAAACACAACAAGGTGATAGGCCTGTTGACAATACATAATTACTATGGTATATGGGATGCATGCAAGGAAGTTTAGTGAAGGGGGAAGGGGCAGGGATGGGGGTCACCACCATCTGAAAAATCAACCCCTATTTGAAAGCGATTCCGGGCAAAAAAGACAATGCGGTTTGTGTGGTGCTTTCCTAGTCAGTGACTGTTTAATTAGAATCTCTCGACTCCTACCCCTAACTCCCCTTTTTTTAAATTTTGTTTGTATGAAGTGGGTGCGTAGGAGAAGATGAGAGAGAGAGAGAAAGAAAATGTGTGTGCATTCAAGAGTAGGGGAGAGAGAGGGGGAGGGAGGGAGAGAAAGAGAGGGGGAGGGAGGGAGAGAGAGAGGGAGGGGGAGAGAGCAGTGAAGAAGGGAATGAGAGAGAAAGTTACAATATCATGAAAAGTAAAAGAACGGGTACATATATATATCATAAAACATCCTAAACAAAATTAAAACCTAGAAAAAAGAAAAACAAAACAAAACCTATACAAATATTATCATGGCCAGATAAATACCAATCATAAAACTTGCAAGAAATAAATTTAAAATGCAACGAAGCAGAGAATAACAACAAACCATTCCTGTCCAATTAAATATATATGCTTTATATTACAAACAAGAGATTATATTTCCATGAGTATATTGGTAACTTTACTCTTCCCTTTCCTGCAACTCTGAAAATAAAATAACAGTTTTTTTTAAATAAATATCCCATATAGAACAATTACATTAAAACCTGTCTTATCAATGCCACCCAAGGAAATCAAGAACAAGTGGCCACTGTAGACAGGTCACCTTTCTAGACAGGTTTCCCCTCTAGAGGGAGCTATACAGGTGATGGTCTTTATATAGAGGTGGCCACTTAGACAGGTTTGACTGTACAATCATTGTCTTCATGGGAGGAAAGAGAGTTCCAATAGAAAAGTAATTTCCAAACTATCAATGATACTCCGACTTATTTACCTTTAAAAAAAATTTAAAAACCACCACATAACTGAGATGACCTATTACATTTTCTTCAACATACATGTATTACTATCCAAAATCCAATACATGTTTTGCATTAATTAGAGTTCCAATAGAAAAGTAATTTCCAAACTATCAATGATACTTCTCATTTATCTTTTAAAAAGACACAACCAACCTCAAAATCCAATACATGTATTGCATTCATGAGAAGCTAGACCTGGAAGTGGCCAGAACAGCAATCATACAAAAATATGATTTAGCATAGATTTTAGTTCACACATAATTTTCATCGTACATGTATATAACTTTACATGATACCTTGCATTAAAGCCACACTGCACTACTTGTAGCGACTTGCTCCCTCTATATAGAAAACTTCCCCAATCGGTGCCAGTTGGTCCCCCATGATCCTCTTTTTCTTATGTTAATTGAGAGCTGAGTTAATGAGATAGCCACCTGTCAGTGACCTCGCTGGCTAGCTGGGTGGTCTAATCCCTTCTGGCTGAACTAGTACAGCCGGCCTTTAAAATCCAGAAGGACATTAACTCTGCGTTATATGTTAGTAAATGAATCGACCCCTTTCTGACTCCAGATAATAGCGCGTTGAAGAATGTTAGTGTGAACATTGATGGCTTCGACGCTAATTGAAAAATAATCTCCATTGAGTGTTGGTACTTGAGAACTAACACCATCCAAAACACTAGTACTTCAATTTAACAAGCAATATTATTCTACTCGAAATAAATAAAGTTTCACGACTTGACGCTAAGCACATTATAACTTTGTCTGGCATTTGGTGTTCAGTAAATGAAATTAATTATATGATACTAAAATTAACCACAGAATGCCACATGTGTAATGTAAAGAGCCCCATTTTCCAGTTAATGTGTGCAGTGCATCCAATTTTAAGCACGAGAGTCATTTACCTTTCATTTAATAATTCTAAAACCTCAGAGTATACAATCAATTCTACTACATAATCAACCGTTCCTAATTACTCCAGACAGTTTATTTCACTATGTCATTGCTTAACTAGTATTCAACTCTTTCTTGAATTCTAGCCAAGAATTAATCAGATCGATGAACTGGTTTGCGACATTAATTTACCCAGCTGAGCTAAATTAGCGGGTATTCATTGAGAAGGTCTAAAGAGATGTCGGTTTCAGATCTAAGTGCTTTTCTTGTAAATACTTTCACTTTCAGATAAGTGTCAGACAATTAGCCAACCGTTACCCAACTAACAATACACACAAAATGCAAGTCATTATCTTGTGGTCCCACTTACTAGCTTTTGTGTTTGTAAAAAGTAAATTGTATGGCTCGTCACATAATAATGAACAACTATTTGTTCTTTTCTTTCTGCTAGTCCCATTCACCAGCTTTTCTGTTTGTAAAAACTTCATTCTTTAGCTAGTCAATTAATAATCAAACTATAGTTTCTTTTAAAGCGCTTAATTACTTATAAGTGACCAAAGTACCTACAGTCTTATCATTATTCTGGTCACTGGTTTCAATTACCATTCTGGACATGACAGTGTACATTTTCCACTCCCTGGGGAGGATTTCAGCTGGTCGCTGATTAATGGGCATTCTATCATGCAGGTGCACTACTTAGAGCCATATGTAATAGTCCCATATACAGTACTATCCTTTACACATAGCTTCTGTTTTCGGATGCATTTCCAGTTTCAGTTTTAGTTTATTGTTTCAATTTCACATGTATCGAGTATATATTTCACATTCTGCAATGAATTCACAAATAAAATGGTACAAAAAATGTGAATTCAATCAACAGATACATAAAACAGAAAGAGAAAACCTCATACACTGTATAGACTTGTTTGCAGGCAGGAAATTTAAAAAGACTGATCTCAATTAAATAGAAGAGTTGAGGGGCCTGGAAAGATAGCTATGGTTGTAAGTTATAGCCCCCAAAGGGTAGTTAACTTTAGAACAATCTCAAAAATAGAGGGAACAAACAACCAATGTTAATTACATTATTAGAATTTGCATTCAAGAAAAAAAAGCAATGAATGTTACAGTCACTTTAATTCAAATAATGTACATGATGTATCAAATTGTATATACCTCTCTTTAGAAATCTAGCCATCTGATTGGTCGAAATTGGAGTTGTGATTTTAGCCATGGCATGCCCGCCTACCGGTCAATAGTCTTTTTAAAGATGCCCGTTGCCCTGGGTATCAGGCCGCATAAATAAATATATTTCCATGTAGATATCCGAGCTTCTAAATGCAAACCTTCTCTTGTCAGGTTTCATGTCTTCTCCCGGACAACAAACCAACAAACAATCATGTATAAGAATAGATCTCTTCCTGTTTCTAAGATATATACGCTGCATTTTTTCTTCATGAAAATATCTTTAAAAGCGTAACACTTTATCTTTGCTTTTAAAGCTAAATATCTTCAAAAACAATATCTAACGTCCACGACTCGATCCCACCCTGCTAAATAGTACATTTAACTTTAAGCCACGATTTCACATTCTTATTTTTTTAAAGAATTTTCTATTCAAAGCCACCATAATTGCAAGTTTAACAAAGCCACATATTTCTTTGCTTGATCTAGCATTCTCAATTGGTTGCAGGCCAAAAGTTTTAAGTGATTCCCATGTGAGTGAAGACAAGTGCAATTTAAATCAGTCTGGAACATTTATTAATCAATGTTAGATCTGTCAGTTCTTGTGAAAATGGGATTGTAATGGCTTCAGAAATCAATATGGAGATGCCCAAATAATATCCAGCGTCTTGTCTATCTCATATTCAATAAAGAGCTACGATGCATATACCCTGACAATTCTAATGGTGTTTTTTTTAAAGGTCACACTTTATGCCATTGTTAAATTATAAATATTGAACTGCATTTAATCCAATAACAAATTAAAAGTCCACTTCTAAAAATTAGAAGAAACAACAAATCTGAAAAATCTGACCCTTTAAAACAGCAATGAACAATCAGATATAACATATTTTTGCACTTTTTGATATAAAAATTATGATGATATGAAAATAGAAACACCAATGGAAACTGAAAGAGATACAGATATGAAATTCCTTGAATGCCAGAAAGTGAAAATGGAGGGGGAAATTGTGATCTGAGAACATAAGTCAATTAAGTTTCCTTCAAGCATCATTTTCCATAATCATATTATTAATAACAACAGGATTATGTATTTAACCTTGGGAAATTGAAATGATTCCAATTTCATACTCTGTGTTGAAGTATGCCGTCAATTGCCTCGATCCATCTCAACTTACAAGATTTAAAGTGTACTAAATTATCAAAACGTGTTTTGCTCGATGTGAGGGGTTGAGTGGCTATACTGTATAAATAAAATGAGCTTTGAATATTACTTCTACAAAGAGATGTTGCAAACTTGCAATTCAATTCTTAGTAAACAGCACAACTTATTGTTGAGATAAATAGTTAAACCAAGCGTAGGTATTTGCATAGTATAGGATCTCGTACAGAACCCAACTTGGGTACATTACGAGCCCTATACACGGCTTGTTTTTCTTCATACTCTTAAACCATTTACCTACAGAATGCCAGGTAAAGTTGTCATCTGTGACAAATGACAGTTTTTGTTATAAGCTAGTGAAATCCTTGCTTCCGATTGGTTATCAGCAGATTTGTCACTGACTTTTGTAATTGACTGTGAAACAGGTCCCAGGTGAGTGATTGGTACACTTCAAATGTTTTCTATCCTAGTATTTTTTTTTTAAACCCAAAGTGCGATCCGAGGAAAACAATAAATATGTACACCTTGGGTTTTAATGTCCATCAGCCAGAAACTACATAAAACCATCCCCCAAAACAACTTTGTTTTTTCTTATTTAAAAGCCCAATAATGTCGTCAAAATCTAGTGCTTCCACTACAAACTTATTTTTTCAAAACAAAATTCTTTACTTGTTTTTGCCCAATATTACCAAAATCCATGCAAACCTGTTTAATTCTTAATACATTTTGTCTGTCTTAAGCAAAATAATATTTTCTAAATATCCATTACCTCTCTAACAAACTTGTTTTTATCCCCGAAAATTGTTTTTGCTTGTCAAAATAATATCATTGAAATCTCGTGCTTTTAAAACAAATTCTTCTCTCCCCAAAGCAACTTTGTGCTTGTATTAGATTGCTTATATTTAAATCCAGTGCTTCCAAAACCCTCTGAAGAAAAATTAGCAAACTACTGACTACAGAGAAGCTACAAGCACCAACAAACATGATTTCATGTTGACTGCATTTCATAGATATCTATTGACTGCATTTCATAGATATCTATTGACTGCATTTCATAGATATCTAATTCCTTGTCATGATACTGTTTAAATTCATAGTCAGTCTTCATGATTAGGGTAAATTCCAATTACATGTATTGTATCTTGTACAGTTAACAACTAAATTACAGCCTTTTCACACACAGCTAAAATTCTATAAACATGATTAGTATAAACGTGTTTGAAACGTGTTTAAACTAATCACGAGCCTTTCACACACAGAAATGTTGGTGCGATCGTTAATCGTTTCGTGATTAACTACTGCTCGTAAAATGCGCAGTAGTGCCATTGCGCATTGAAGGTCATGCCATATCAATCAAAGTGCACGCTCCATCCAGTTTAAACACGTCTGAAACACGTTTAAACACGAATAACCTTTCACACACAAAATGTCAAGCTTTCTAGATACGAACTTCTTATCTGCAGCCTGCTTTTAGGGGCGTATGAATCGCGACTTCGTATCTATCCCAACATTGTATAAACGATGTTCACACTGGGAAAATATCTATAATCATGTTTAAAACTGTTGAGTTAAACACGTTTAAACTAATCATCTCTGGATACGATGAATTTTAGCTGTGTGTGAAAAGGCTGTTAATCATCCCCATACCAAATTGTGTAATTATTTTAGTAAGTGCAAGCACTGAATCCAATGATCGGGGTACTAGTTTATCTGTAAAGCGCTTAGAGACATTTGTATTAAGCGCTATATAAGCGGAATATTATTATTATTATTATGTGAACATTTATTTATCCCTACAGTATTGATGATTACTGAGAATGTGTCTTATTCAAGTTCCATCTACACAGTATTCTACAAAGACCCAAATTCAACCATTCCACTTTTCATTCTTGAGTTTAAAAAAACACAAATAACATCAAATTAACAAGGTGTATGAATAATCTGATTGTTAACTGTATAAGAAACCAGCCGGTAGGGCTTTTTTTTCCGTCTTTTCATAGGCATAATACGGACAACGTTATAGAGGTACACATGTGTCATCAAGTTTCCCGTTGATTGTAATGCCCACTGAACACTATACGATCTGACTACCATCCAATTTTTGAAAGACTTTGCAAGAGCATTTGATATGAACATTCAACTTGTAAAATCTCAATTACAGAGGTTCTGAGTAGTCATATGATTAATAAAATCTTATTAATGCTTTCTTGAAGGAAAAAAAGCTAAATCGGCTCAAAACTGTGACTTCAGACCAGTAGTGTGCTTATCAACGACTTGAAGGCGATTAGGCTTTTATGCTCACTAAAAAGCTCAAATGCTCCAATTCCGGTTGTCACCTTTCTTTATATCATTATTTAGAAGCTAACAGGAAGATTGCCATTTCTTTGACTATCTGGAATTCAGGGGGGCGTTTCACAAAACTTGTCATCAGTGACAAATGACAGTTTTTGTTATAAGCTGCTGAAATCCTTGCTTCTGATGGGTTATCAACAGATTTGTCACTGATTTTTGTCATTTGTCATTGAAAAAAGGCTTTGTGAAACGGGTATCGTATAGTGTGCAGTGGGCTTTAGGTAACATATAAATCTAATCAGTAAGACTTTTTTTTCTGGCAAAGTACAATTAATTACATAGTGCTTGATATACAATAAGTTATTTGTCAGGACGAGCTTGAAGGACTGGACAAAAACAACAACAAGAGGGCGCAAGATGCAACCGTCCATACACATATTTTGGCTTTCGTGTAATGGCGTTAAGTTTAAGTCGTCCGCTGTGGCAGGATCAAGTTGCTTCCATGAATGAGCAGGTGGTGCGGATGAACTGCTCATGGAATAGCTTCTCCTGAAGTCGCTGTTGCTTACAACATCTGCATTCATTTTCTGCATTCACCTTCTGCATTCATGTCCTGCATTCACTTTCAGCATGATCCAGTATCGGTGTTGCTTACAACATCTGCATTCATTTTCTGCATTCATCTTCGGCATTCACCTCCTGCATTCACTTTCGACATGATCCACTACCGATGTTGCTTACAAGATCTGCATTCATTTCCTGCATTCACGTCCTGCATTCAACTCCTGCATTCACTTTCGGCATTGATCCACCATCGCTGTTGCTTACAAGATCTGCATTCATTTTCTGCATTCAACTCCTGCATTTATCTCCTGCATTCACCTCCTGCATTCACTTTGGCCATGATCCACTATCTGCAAGATCCAACTCGTGACATCCTTTGCTGATCATCATTGTTCTTTCCGTAGACATACTCTGCCTGGGAAGGAACTCCCTCTGCTTTGTGCTATGTTTAAGTGGTAACACTCTCAACATGCACGATCCCACTCCTGACGCAACTTAAAGACACATAAGCTTGGCTTTCATGGGAGTCAACACTGATTGGGTATCCACCTGCTACAAGACATTTTCATATGCATTCAGCTCCTGCATTCAACTCCTGCATTCACTTTCGGCATGATCCCCTATCGCTGTGGCTTACAAAATCTGCATTCATTTTCTGCATTCCAGGATTGGTCCTTCTACAATGCACGTTCCGTTCATGCACTTATCAAGGACCGCCCCATAAAGAAAAGTCATCCACGCACTTTCCACGTCCGAGCCAGGACCACGTGCTGTTCTAAATATCTTATCGACATGATGCTGCGTGATCTTTAGGTTAGATCACAAGTTCGCTGCATGCGGGATTCATTCGTTGCTACATCGAGGATGCCATCAAGTTCGTTGTCGGTGAATTGTGATGCGATTCACACTGAAACTCCCGTTTGCGTGTCTTTATCAATGGCAACATAACGATCCCCGATCATCCGTGATCCCACTCCTGTCCGATCCTCTGTGATCCCGTTCCTGATCCCGTTTCTGATCCCATTCCTGATCCCTGATCCTCCACGATCCCACTCCTGCCACCACTTCAGTGCTCCACACAATCACTCCTTGCACGGTTACAAATCTATTCATTCTTGGTTCATTATAGATGATTACTATACACATAATATAGGAGCACGTTCATACGTTTCTCTCCTTGAGCGATTTCAAGTCGCGGTTTTCGACAAAAATAATATGATAAGAGTCCAGGCTCAGTTCAGAAGAGAGTTGTTGCCTTCCATGCCGTTTTGACTGGCGTTCTGTCCTATTCTATCCGCTTCCTCCGGGGGAAGGAGTTCTACAAATGTAAATGGGAAGAATCCTTGAGTTCCGTCTTTGACTAGTTCTCCTTCCCAGTATCCGCTCATATGCTGTTTGATTATTTTCACAATGTCTCCTCTCTGCAAAAAAAAATTAATAATAATATCGAAAATAATATCGCTAGTGATATTCGCTTGTCTCGCAATGTGGTCAATAAGGGATCTAAAAGATCACAACGTTTCGTGCGCCACTGCAACACTTCGTCAGGTGATAAAAACTAGTGTAAGTAAGAGTGTTTTATACTCTACGGGAGGACCAGCGCAGCGGACAATCATTCGATTCGATAATTGGAACAATAATGCACAAGGCCTATTGGTCGACGCACATGGTAATAATAATAATATTAGGTTCTTCTATAGCGCATATCACATTATATAACGTCTCTATGTGCTTCCAAAGAGCTCTGGAAGTTATTACCCTAGCTTTAGCTCCGGCAGCCGTAATAAGCGCAGAGTGCATTTAAAGGAATAATCCTACCAGGTACCCATTTACCTCACCTGGGTCTAGTGTGGCAAACAAGGGGGATGGGATTTAAAGTCATTGTATCGTAGCTCTGAATAGAAGACTTATTGCATGAATTGAAAAAATGTTTCAAGTAAGTCACTTTCAAGGGAAAGTTTGTTTACTTCCAAGCTCAAGGAAGGGGCCTTTTCATAGGCCAATATTTATCTTACAGAAGGAGAGGACGAATAAAGGATTCTCTGCCAAAAATTATCTATATTTGGTCCAAACCTAGTACATGTAAATGGAATCTGCAGCATACTAGGGGGAATGGACTAGAAAGAACAAAGTATTTTAACTCATTGACAGATATTCATCACCCTTATAAAGTACCCTTGCCAAATAGGACTTCCCCCTTGGTATTTCCATTTCTGGAGTTCCCCAAGGCACGCTGTTAGCACCCAGTGTGTAATGCGCTGGAGCAAACCCTTATACCATACCAGAAGTCAGAATACCAATCTGACTGAAACTTAGCCATTTGGCGTAAGGTACTTTATGGTTCCTTCTGCGGTCAGACTGGTGGTGAATGGTGTTTAAAATGTTATCTAGGTACCTGTTTCATTACACACTTAGTGCCTTGGGGAACTCCAGAAATGGACATTTTAGTTTTGTTGTGTCATATTATGCGTTGGGAATTCTTCTCTGTACTGCTTTGCTATATGATGTGACAGTGCAGTATACCTTTAGGTATAACATTCTAATAAGATACATTGACATATATCACCCATGTGCCATGTATGTACCCTTGTCAGATAGGACTTCCCCCTTGGTATTTTTATTTCTGGAGTTCCCAAAGGCACGCTATTAGCACCCAGTGTGTAATGCATTGGAGCAAGCCCTGATACCATACCAGAAGTCAGAATGCCAATCTGACTGAAACCTAGCCATTCTGGGTAATGAACTGCAGTCAGACTGGTGTTGGTCTCTGGTTTGAATGAGTTATGTGGATAACACCTGGTACCTACCTCAAATTTAAGTTGTGTCGTGTCATATGCGTTGGGAATTCTTCTCTGCGTCGCTCTACCGTACGATGTGACAGTGCGGTATACCTCTGGGGGTGGTTCAACTGGCAGCTGCTGGAGAATAGAAGGAAGATCAGAGGTCAAAGAAAGAAAGATGGAGAAAGATGAGTAAAGAAAAAAAAAAAAAAAGGCATATTCAATTAGATGAAAATAAACTGAGGTGCAACACTATTTCTTTTACAGACGCCCCTCAGAATTCTCAGTCAGAACAACCCAAAATTTCAAAATATTAAAGAGTGATGTAATGCACATCGACACTCAAAACTAATCACTCAACCCCCCCCCCCCCCCCCAACGGAGTTGAGGCCTGAATAAACAGAGGGATATACCCGAGGAGAAAGAAGAAGAAAGTGAAATAAACCTATGAGATATCGTATAAGACAGACCAAAGGATAAACTTGAAATGCAACTATTTGTAATCATGAATTTCTATAGAAAGTGTCTTAAAGTTCTTCTTCATTCTGTAACTTTCATACTGTAATGTACTCCTCACACATGATAATTTTGTTGTTTTTGTTTTTGTTTGTCCCCATGTACATCATTTCATTTTTAGTGCAAATCTCATGATAACAGGAAAAGAAACAAATCCTGAATAATTTTCTTTTGTTATTTTCTGCTTACAGCCTCCATCCATGGTACGGGGAACTGGCCTTCCTGCCCTCTTGAGTTGCGCATCGTCCACCAATCAGCTTCGTCTCGATTAATTAACGTCAGAATCTCGTTCTTCTGTGCCGGTAGATCATCGGCATCCTAGCAGGAAAAGGAGAGAAAAAAGAACAATGAGCGATCTGGCCATGAAAAAAAAATTGTTAATGTTACTAGCGAGGTCTGATCAGCACAGAAAAGAGATCTCAAACACTCAAACAGTGTTACGCCACAGAAAAACTCAAAAGAGCTCCCTCAACAAGAGGGGAAAATAAGGTGGTGTTCTTTTTATGTTGCAATGCATCCTGGATATGAAGACAAAAAGCAGAAGATAGAAAAAAAATAAATGCCTCTGCACTGTATGGATTCTGCACTTTTATTCACAACAGAAGTTTATGAGCAATTTGTTAAAAAAAAGAAGAAACATACAATTCAAAAACCTGAAAATATTACATGAGTACACATCCTACATGTAGTTTCAAACAGACGATTGTGTGTCTAGCAGGATCGAAAGAGCTCCTTACAAATCCCTCCAAACTCAAACATTTATTTCCTCCAATTCTAGAGTCTTAAATGACAGACTAATCAATCATTGAGTAGGAAAGGAAACGGTTGCAAGGAAACACGGTTTTACTAATTCCCATACAAAAACAAACAGTGCTTATAAACATCCTGGAAGGTACAAGGTAGATCAGACATGTTTCTTCTGCTCAATTATGTTTTGATATTTGTTATTTTCAAGTTTCAAATTCAAGTTCTCTTGCTATGTATGATTATTAGATTATAGAAAAGTACATCAGCATGCTAAGTGTTGCATAGAGAGTGACTTTCAGAATCGTTTACAGCGAATATGTTGTTTTCCTGTTCTATGTTTGAATAGTCTGCTTTTGAAGCTACATAGGAAGGAACAGGGGAGTGTTTCACAAAGACTAAGATCGACTTTAATTATGGCAGGCCATTCACGCCACTGTTTGCTCTCTTCTTCTTCTTCTTCTTCGAGATAATCTGCCTCCTTCAATACTGAAGATTCTTGCAGATGCCGTATACTCGGCCTGGTTGGGGTATGCAGGTGGACCATTACACCGGGGTTTCCCCCTACTCTTATACGATTAGTGCAATGGGTTCTTAACACTATGAACATGACTGACAATGAGAGCGGACAAAATATACAGTTCCTCAGGTAGACAAAGGAACATCCCTTCACAGCTATTATGTAAAAAGGTGAATATGCATGTGACACCTGTTCTACACATTTTTACATAATAGCAGTGAAGGGATGTTCCTTTGTCTACCTGAGGAACTGTATATTTTGTCCGCTCTCATTGTCAGTCATGTTCATAGTGTAATGTGCAAGGGTTGTGACTCTCCTGTACACGGGGCCTCCATTTAACGTCCTATCCGAGGGACGGAGTGTTTTCCACTTGACATAACCTGCGTCTATGAACAAGGGAAGGGGCACGTTAACACACAACGCAGGCTTCAGTCATCCACCTGGGTAGGAGTCGAACCCGGGATCTTTGGTTCGACAGGCAGACGCTTTACCGACTGAGCCAACTCCCTCCTCAAATCATTGGTCCCTCAATTATGATCTTTAGATAATATTTTTTCCCTTCAATAATGAACTATCAAAAAATGTAAATTCTGTAGATTTGTGACAAAGATTGGTACTTCCCTTGAGAAAACAATGCCAGGAATGGTGAGAGGAACTAGTGGCATGGCAGCCTGCCATAGTTAAGTCCAACTTAAAGTCAATCTTAGTCTTTGTGAAACACCTTCCTGAACATATCACCTGGCCAGACAGAGCCAGAAGGACATTAACTCCATGTTAAAGTACATCACTAGTGTGATCAGGGGGGATAAGACCTCTCTGCAAGGTCACGGACAGGTGGCTATCTCATCAAAAAGGGGATCATGGGGGACCAACAGGCACCGATTAGGCATTGTTTGCTATATAGAGGGCGCAAGTATCTAGTAGTGCCGTGGGGCTTTAAAGTACATCTGTATATTCATGATTTAATGCCCTTCTGGCTCCAAACAGATGCTATTCCAACCACACATGGGCTTGAAATTGAAAGTTCCGGGTGCCATAGACCACAAGACATCCTGCCAAGCAACCATATTAAAACTCCTGCTTTTGTTATCCCCGTAGCAACTGATAGAAGTCCCACTTTTCCATGCAAATGTGTTGCATTTCACTCTAAATGACCATTATACATTTAAGTTCATTTGTTTGCCTCCCTCTTGGAAGGCACATACTTTATACTCCTCCCCCTTACTCTTCCCCCATTTATCAATTGTTTTAATTAATTAATATTATTATATCTAGCTAGCTGGTAACTATTAAACTAGGCTGCAGCAACCATAGGGTTAGGTTTAAGAGAGTTAGGATACTTACCTCACTCGGGAAGTCATATTTAACTCAGAATCTCTCTGCATTGATAACTAGCTGGTAATATAACTAGGATGGTAACTATTTAACTAGGCTGCAGCAACCATAGGGTTGGGGTTAAGGTTAGGATACTCACCTCACTAGAGAAGTCATATTTAACTCTGAATCTCTCTGCATTGCTAACTAGCCAAAAACTAACTGGACTGGTAACTATTTAACTAGGCTGCAGCAACCGTAGGTTTAAGGTTAAGGTTAAGATACTTGCCTCACTAGAGAAGTCATATTCAACTATGAATCTCTCTGCATTGCTGAGGATTAGCGAGGCTGCTAACTAGCTGCTAACTAGCTGCTAACTAGCTGGTAACTAACTACAGTTTAGGCTGGTAACTATTTAACTAGGCTCCAGCAACCGTAGGGTAGAGTTTAGGTTTAGGGTTAGGATACAGTACTCACCTCACTTGAGAAGTCATATTTAACTCTGAATCTCTCTGCATTGCTGACGATGGCAGGTGGCGGTATAGGAGTGACAGGAGGAACATCCGGGTTCGGTGTGGGCGGTTTTCTCTCGTTCAACTGGACCATTCAAAAGACAAAACAGTTTAATAGCTTATTGGTAGTCAGGGAAAAACATATTTAAAACATTTCGGGGGCTACTTTTCAAGCTTGCTTGCATGAAAACATCAATCTTAAATTTGTTTTGCATTGAACTTTATGCAAATTTTGGGGGGCCTTTTGGGGGCCTTTTATGACTTTTGGGGGCTCTTTTTGGCATTTTGGTGGCTACTGCGCCCTGAGCCCCCATATATTTTTTTGCTGGTAATGTATGAATTGAACATTTTCGTAACGTAATCAAATTTAATGCACAAATCTTTGTTAAATGCCCATTTACAAATTATTTCATTCACCTGTTATGAACAATTGTATTTCAATAGCCAGAATGCATACCGGTACATTAATTGGTGCTCGGTATGTACATGTAGGGGCAACATTATGAAAAGAAAAGGCACAAATGTCTGCACATACACTACATGCCTATTGTTGTTCACTGACCACATTGGGTTACAGGCCAGGAATCATCAAAAGGATTGTGAGCCTTAAAATTCTCAAATTAACGACATGCTGTGGGGTTCAAGATCGTTATTTTCTATAAAATTTGTAATTTTTTAACTTCTCCAAAAAATATTACTAATATGCATTATTAAGTTTTCAGAAACATTGCATTTTATTTGAACGACTTAGCTTTAAAAGAAAAATATTGTTGTTACCAATTTGAAAAACAACATGTGATCAATTTAACCCTTTTTTTATAAAAATAAATTTCATGAAAGGGTTAAAGGTACCATGTGCATGTACACAAATCTGTTTTCTAGCTATTTAGAGTTGGGTCATGAGTTGAGGTAAAGGATTTAGAAAACAAAGCAAATGAAAAAATAAGAAAAATAAAGATGCACAAAGATGATTTTCAAGCAACATTAAATCCTCACTTTGCCACAATTCTTTTTTTTAATTTGTAATACTTCTACTTCTACGACGATACTCAGCAGGATCCATAAGTCAGGATGTAGTGCTGAGGAATAAACTATCTAGTTCTTGGTCTAGATGCTTGGTGTGCAGTATATTATTATTATGCTTGGTGTGCAGTATATTATACAAATATACACTGTCTTGAGAGGTTCTGGTTAAAACTATGCGCAAGAGGTGACTCCAATAGTACTATTTGCTGAGGGGCGCAGCCCCGAAGCAAATGGTACTTTTGGAGTCACCGAGGCCCATAGTTTAACCAGTACCTCGTATAGAAGGCATGGTATATTTGTTTTATATCCTGCATCAAAAATTTCTTTAAAACAAAAAAAAAAAAAAAAACATTTTTGGGAAGAAAAAAAAATTTGGAACAAAAAAAATGTTAATTTTTATCTAAAAAGATTTAAAATGTTTTGTTTTCATTAAATTAAGATTTGAAGAAAAAAATTGATTCAATTAAAAAAAAAAATTCACATTTTTTTTTCAACTCCCAAATAGTAAACCAAAATAGTACTCTCATATAGTACTTTCTAAAAATAGCTCAAATATTTTTGGTCATGTGACGAGCTCTCAACCAATCAAAAGCCAACAAATTTTTGATGCAGGATATAATATTATTTAACAAAGAATAATAATACTAATGAAAAAATAATGAAAAAAAGCAAAGGCGTGAACTTTATTCGTGTACATGTAACATTTATGCTAGAATGTCTACATCTAAACTGTATGGGCTAAATATACAATGTAGATCTCAGTACACGACAAGGGAATTCACCTATGACATCATCACATGAGGAAGAACAAAAAAAAAAGATTTTTTGCAACACTGACATTATAACCGCAGCCCAAAATAGCACAATTACATGTACAAGTACATGCAAATATAGAGTGTGTGTTGCAATGTGCCTGAAAAGATCAGAATCTCAGAGTAGAATCGGACCTGTGCAAATATTTGTATGAAATTTTCAAAGGTTCCATGCATACACATACATTCACATGCGATGCAATGATAAGGCCTAGAATAATAATGTACATATTAATAGAATTGTGTGCTTCAGAATTTAGATTCCGAATCTCAGATACTACAGATCCGGGTTTGCAAAAGGCATGATGGCAAGACAACAGATTAAGCTAGGAAAAAAAATAACTTTAAAAAATGCTTTTAAAGGTTAAAGGTACTATGTCCCATTTGCAGGCCAAAAAAATGAAAAAGTTAAATTCCAACTGCATTTGAAAGATAATACTAATTCGGAACTTTCCTAAAAAAGGTGGGGCTTCAAAATGTCTTCAAGTGGGAAAATAACGACTATTAGTTGACAAATCGACTTTAGGGCTATAGAGCCCAAAAGTAATAGTCTTGATTTTCAGACAATTGTACCGAATGGTCATACGTTTTATGCTGCGCAAAGATTAATCAGTTTAATCTTGGCCATCACAAGAAGTGGGTTAATGTAGACAAATGCTCATGTACCCTTCACAACTCTTTTCATGTATGTTATTACCAAAGAAGAAAAAAAGCCAGTCAGTCACTCAATAGTGTCTGACAGTGAAGTCTAGCAAGTAAACGGTTTCCTTGTATAATTTGAATATGAGGACACTGCTAACGTTTAAATTTCACAGATAGGACATAAATGACATATTCATAATTCCTGCAAAGTTCTACAGAATTTGAGGTTGGCTGCAAAAGGAACATAGTACCTTTAAATGCACTTACAGTACATGTATAAAAGCAGATACTAGGCATTTTTTAAACATGTTTTAAGCATTGTGCTGTGCATCCATGGCAACAATATTTGTCAACAAATACAGATTTCCTCAAGGGCTCTCAGAGTTTATTATATAGCTTCTTATTCAAATTGGCAATACAGACAAGAAGACAAACTTTGTAACTAAACAAAACAGAGCTTTTAAAAGAGTTACTGAATTGGTTAATTTATAAGGCAATTGATTAGTTTTTCCTTAGGTGTGATACGATTGATAATTGATTTGTTTTCTATTTTGTTTTGGGGGTTGATGCAGAACAAATAATCCGCTTAAAAGATTCTGTGTCATACTCTACTTGTACTGTTAAATCAAAGCTGTAAATTGATAACCAATACTCTTACCAAAATAAACCGGTAGTCATATTTCCATTTATCAAAATGATTGATTGTTTCTGGACAAGTACATATCTACTGTACAGGTAGCACCTGAAAAAAGAGTGTTTTTCTTCAATAATGCAAGAGGATGGTGATGAAGATGCTGATGAAGTATGTGCACTTGTACATCAAAAAGTGTTTTATTTCTTAATTCAGCAATTTTGAGTTACTTCTAGCAATAGCGAAAAGAAGAAAAAATGTAGAAGGAAACAAAGTGTGCTTGTAGCTTTCGATGCATTTTTTCTGGAGCTTCCCAAGTTCTTACAATAAATGTACCGTTTATAACGTTTTGCAGACATGTTATTCAAGCCACACAAACAAAAATGCATGCACGCACAATTTCATAATACGGGGTATACCTGTATGCACATATGGTATGTATTTTTTTTTAATTAATAGCACGAGACATGCAAAACACAACATAGCCACATTAGATGTTTAAACTAAAAGCAGCAAAAGAAAGAAGAAGGTCTTTGGTGAACTGTTTTATTTGCAAATTAAAGGCATTTGCTTTAAAACTATTTTACATGAATTTCATAAGATAATTGCATAAATGTGAATTCAAGTCAAATTCTAGTGCATAACAGTGGCTGAAACAATTACTATTAAGGCATGAGATCTTTATTTTTATAAGAGACTATGAGGCTGTTCACACCGCAATGAGATAGCGCAGTCTATCGTAGCACCCCCTTTTTTCTAGCCCACGCTAGACGCGCTATCTCTCGTGGACCACCCCCAAGAGGTGCTCCAGTGGCACGCCGATTTGGCTCACCGTGGCTTGCTGTTGGGCGGACCGAAACGACGTTGTACCTTCCAAACCGCAGAGATAGCGCGAGATAGCGCGCGCTATCTCTGCCGGTGTGAACAGCCTCTATGATGAATGTAGACTGAATGGTCTAGTGCTCCACAAAGGCTCTGTGTTTTACATGCAGCCAGAGACTGACCAAGCTACGTATACATGAAGGCTCTGCTCAAGACTTTATGAAATTGTGTTGAAGTATCAAATGAGAGTCTGTGTCTGCAGACTAATCAGAGTAGCCCAGCAAAGACAAACAAACAAAAAATCACAAAAAAACACCCAAGAAAAACCCCAGGAACAGTGAGCAAATTAACTCTTGATAATTGAAAGCTCCAAAGGGGGTGCTTATGTAAATTGAAAAAAATGCTCTGGTAAAAACGATGTAATACTTTCAATATCACTGTAAGAAAATTGCTCTTGCAGCACCAAATCATAAAATAGCTCCCACAAACAGAAAAGTATTTTTCCCAATGCGATAGCCTGATAGCCAATGAGAAAGCCATTTACATGCCATGCAAACACACACACACTCACAGATGCTCCATGCATGCAAGGTATGATGGGGAAGGGTGGGGGAATCCCCCTTTACCTACCGGTGGTGATGATACTGGGAGCTGAGGAGGGGGCTGAACCATCCTGTTCTTGGGACACTGGCAGGTAGAGGAGGAACGAACATTGTTAGGATTAATATAGGATTAAAATGTCAGTGTGAAGTGGTCACAAGGTGTATCTACGTGTACATACGTGTACGTGTGCTGTATCATATCAGATCGACATGCCCCATTCACATTTCACATGGTAGACATAGTCAATGCATAAACTTGAAAATGTCAGTGTGAAGTGGTCACAAGGTGTATGCATATCTACATGTACATTCGTGTACTGTACCATAACAGATGTACATGCCCCATTCACATTGTAAACATCGTCAATGCATAAACTTGAAAATGTAAATTCAGGTGAATTTAAATAAAGTTTAACGCAGTGACTTGTACAGATCCTGTTAACACTGACTTTCACTGACATGACCCATTCACATTGTGAAAAATGTCAATGCATTAACTTGAAAATGTATATGAAAGAGGGAGAGAGAGAGAGAGAGAGAGAAAGACATAATTGATAGATAAGGAGAGAGAGAGAGAAAGACATCTAGATAAGGAGAGAGAGAGAGAGAGAGGGGGGAAGAGAAAAAGACATCTATATAAGGAGAGAGAGAGAGGGGGATAGAGAAAGACATCTAGATAAGGAGAGAGGGAGAGAGAAAGACATCTAGATAAGGAGAGAGAGGGAAAGAGAAAGACATACCGGTACACTGTAGATAAGGAGAGAGCGAAAGAAAGGGAGGTAAGAGGAAGAGAGAGAGAGAGAGGCTCAGACAGCCAAACGAGGGCAGCAGGATATTATCAGTAAGTCTAACGTTACACTTCCAATGAACATGTAGACTAATTTCCGCTGAGCATTAATCCGTTTTGGCACACAGCCTGATTACTTCAGGGTTGTGCAGTTAATGAGAGGGATCTGTTCACACTCGCTATTAAAGAAGAACCTTGAGACATCACACTAAGCAATAGGAAATCATGCCAAAGCCAGGAGATCATGTGTGAACAGGGTGTGATGTGTCAGGTCACACATACCGGTACATGTACATGTACATGTACATGTTGTGCATATCTGTCTACAAACCATGGACAACATTGTACCGGGCGTACCTTCATTTTGACGACAACACACAGACTACATGTAAGAGTTCTTTGGTTCAAAAACCCTGTAAATTACTTAAAATTTGGGGGCCTTCCATATTATATATATTTGTAAATATATAATAATAATAATACACAATATTCATTAGGCGCTTAATACTGGTGTTTCTAAGCGCACCATAGTCTGACTAAATAAATATTTACCAAAGCTTATAATAAACACACAACTTATACATCTGTTCTTTATTCAATAAATCATGCATATATAATAATAAAAATAAGAGTGAGATCAAACATACATGAGGTCAAACATAGGATCAAACATAAGATCGAACAAACAAGAAATAAGAGGGTGTGCACCTCCTTTGACATTGTACATGTATAAAGGGGTGTTTATTTAGGTGCTCCCTTGGCACAGAAAATGTATATTAATGGTTCTTAGTTAAGCAGTAAATTTCCATATTGTCCTCAGAATGTTATATTCCTACAAACGTGTTTGTCCTCAAAAAATAGATACGTGTACTAGTACATTTGTACGTGTACAAACGAGTCCTCAAATTACACCAGAAAAGAAATGTCCAGTTTTTGGAAAAGTACTTATTCGTCTATTTATTCTTTAAGTTTTCAAGCATCTGGGACTCTAGTTGTTTAGGATTTCCTTGAACTTCATAGAGAGCATATGTATATTAAAGGTCCACAGTTATGTAGTAAATTTCCATATCGTCCACAGAATGCTATATATTCCTACAAACGTGTGTGTCCTCAAACATGTAAAAAGAAACTGGTATGTGTACAAACGAGTCCTTAATTTACACCTGAAACAGAAACAAAGGTGATTTCCATGATAAGAGAGATGTAGGATTAACGCCCGTTTTATGAAAGGTTGTAAATATGCCATGGGCGTGTCCCATGCTGCTTTAAAAAAGACAGAGAGGGGAATCCCCACTGCCTGGACAATACACAAAAGAACCATGCTTGATTGCTTGGCAAGTAAGGAAATTACATGAAAATGAGGCCATGTAGTGTACATCCATGTACAAACTGTGCATAAAAGAATACAGATGGACCGGATTAGTGCCCACATCATGGAAACATGTATGAGTGTGTACATGTGCAATGAACATTCAATCCTGTCTAGATATCGACCGCCCAAGGGAAACACAGAGAGTGGTCTTTGTAGACAGGTGGTCTTATAGTAGACAAATTCCAATTCGCTCTGTACACACATTTCATAAATTTCATTTTCTTACCAGTAGTTATTGATTGATGACGTAATAGATTTGTTTAATACAGGGGTTGTATAAAAACATATTTGCAATAACTATAGAGAAAAATAGAAAATTCTGATTTTTGATTTTTTTTTTTTTTTTTTTTTTTTTTGGAGGGGTGCAGATCAAATGGGAGTGATATGTCGCAGAGTTGTCAATTTGCATATGATTCATCTCGATTTAAAAAATGTACAACTCTCTTAGTTTTAATCAGATTTTGCTCAAACATTAACTGACCTGTTCCTCTCACTTCTCTGCATCTATTAAAACCAAAATGATATTAGGATGGACTTGCCCTTTAACATCATATGTTGATGAAGCAATCCTACTTCATGGAGCTTGCATCTAAAAAATAAATACAATTGATCCCTGAAACTGAAACTCAAATTGATTCCTAGTTTTCCGTGGAGAGTTCAATGTTATTTGATAAATTGATACTTTAAATTTGTCCTGTGCACAAAGAAACTATTGGATCAATTTAACAAAAAATTCTGCTTTCCCTTTTATTTGTTGTCTGCACTTAAAAGACACGATTATATTAATGATTTCGGTTAGGAATTTTTACTTAGCTCAGCCAAATACTTAATTGGCACACTGAATTGAATAGTTCAATACGGCCTGCTAAAAAAATTAAGTCTTCTATTCTTAAACAACTCATCTGACAGCCAATACAATGCAATGGTTTCAGTAGCTTCCATTATTGTGACTAGTTATTGATGACAAGTTTCTTGAGACAGTGCCATGTTTGTGCCTTTCAACGATGGTTCAGATTCATGAGGAAAGTACTGACATGACACTTTTTTTTATCGACTCAGTAAAGAGGTGCTTCTTAGAAGCGACGGCTCTGACATGTATGTGCTCTCTCATTTTCTGTTACTTTAAGTGCCTTTTAATGATCTTTGTGAATATACATTTACACCAGTGAAAGAAATTTATACCAGGAACCTTTAGAAGGGAAAATTTCTGTGTTGTTATGTTTGTATCAATTGTGAAGTTTTTAATGAAAAAGCACTTAGAGACTTTGGTGGGAAGCACTTCATAAGCACCGTTTTATTGTCATTATATTAATGCTATAAATCACTGTTGCTTTAATATTCTTGGAAGTGACATCTCAAGAAGTAATACAGCATATACTGTACATGTATATATAGTATTTATTCAGTCTCACCAAAGTCTTTAATTAAAGGTACTATGTCCCTTTTGCAGCCAACCTCAAATGCTGTAGAACTTTGCAGGAATTATGAATATGTCATGTATGTCCTATCTGTGAAATTTAAATGTTAGCAGTGTCCTCATATTCAAATTTTGCAAGGAAACCTGTTTACTTGCTAGACTTCACTGTCAGACACTATTGAGTGACTGACTGGCTTTTTTCTTCTTTGGTAAGAACATACATGATAAGAGTTGTAAAGGGTACATGAGCATTTTTCTACATCAATAACCCACTTCTCGTGATGGCCAAGATTAAACTGATTGAATCTTTGCGCAGCATAAAACGTATGACCATTAGGTACAATTGTCTGAAAATCAAGACTATAACTTTTGGGCTCTATAGCCCTAAAGTCGATTTGACAACTAATAGTCGTTATTTTCCCACTTGAAGACATTTTCAAGCCCCACCTGTTTTAGGGAAGTTCTAAATTAGTATTATCTTTCAAATGCAGTTGGAATTTAACTTTTTCATTTTTTTGGCCTGCAAATGGGACATAGTACCTTTAAGTAACAACACTACTGCCTGAAGGTTGTTGCACTTCAAGAGAAAGTTTCCATACTACATGTAGATGTACATAGCCTCATCGGAAACTTGTCCTTCCTATGTTGTTTGGTTGTGGGCCCTGTTTCATAAACCTTGTCATCAATAACAAGTTACATGTACATTTACTGTTATAAGCTACTGAAATCATGGCATTTGATTGGCTGAGAGCGAATTTGTTATAAAAATGTAGTATTTTTTATTGATAACAAGTTTAATTAAAACTTGGCCCTGTACAATAGGAAATTGCACTGGGCCCCTGTTTCATAAAACATGTTATCGATAACATGCTACAATAACTGTTATAAGCCACTGAAATTGTGACAATCTGATTGGTTGAGAGCGAACTTGTTATAGAAATATACAAGCCTTAAATTAATCGACGGCCATCGACGACCAGGCCATCGATGCCCCTATGACTGGCCGTGATGCCCTCCCAAAAAAAGATAAATTCACGGCCAAAAAGGCCGTGCCCTTTTTTTTCAAACTGGCCGACGTGCCTTTTTTTCCAACTGGATGTGCCCTTTTTCGAAATTTGCGCTCATAAAACCACCAATTGCGCCCATAATCTTCTAAAACTAGACAGCAAGGCGCAACTGTTTTCTGTGAAAATGCGCCCTTAAATTATTAGAACAGTAAAAATACACGAATCACAAACAGTTTGCCGCCCACGAGCTCTCTACTAGCTTCGTATTTAGTGCTTTAATAAGGCGCAAGTGCCGTGAAAATGCGCCCTTTGTTATATATAGGCTATGCGCTAGCGCACGTACGCACGTTCATGCAATCACTTGATATGGTGCATGCTGTGGACGCACGTACATGTACGTACGTACAAATCGAAGGCCAGGATCAAGAAAACAAATCGTCAAATGGAGAAATAAACAAGCATTCAAATAGTCATTAGAGATCTGTCGAGGTTTGTTTGTAGGTCTAGTTTATTATTTCATCTCAAATAGAATTTAGAATTATCTTATTAATAAGTTAAGAACACCTACGATGTTCTCGATCGTAGTTACTCTCATTTTGCCACCAGCCGACCTAGCTTCGTTTTGGCAAAAAGCTACCCCACCAGCTTCCCACGATGAACGTTTTGAGTCCCGGTAAAATTACGCGCTGCGAATCTCCGAAGGTGCATCGGTTTCGTTGGCAAACTTCCAGGCCGACAGCTTCCCACCAAGAGTGGCGAGAGTGTGTGTGCGAGGAACGATTTTGGTTTCGTGAACGCACGTTACGCAACTGAGCTGAGCGTGTCACTTTCAGCTGTCGAATGTCTAAGGACATTTTACATCTTATTTCATTGGTTAGGCCTAGACTATACAACAGTTAAAAAGATAATTTCTTCAAATTTGCTCCTTCTACCGAGCGTGTGGCGGAAGGTTTGCGTGTGAGGTGCGATTTCGATTTGGGATACCCGGTAAACTTGCCAAGTCCTTCTGGCTTTCGATGTTTGTGAAATTGACGATTTATTTATTCATTTGCTCATCAATATTTTTAGTTACTTTAAAATACTGTTTAATGTGCAAGTTTAATGTTCTTAATCAATCTTTCCTGTTCATATTGTTAAGATTAAAAAGTTATTAAATTGATCGTTCTAGGCCTATTCACATTATGAAATTAACATTGTATCTTTAAACTTATAATTAGATTAGGGGCCTATCTGTTTTTGGAAAATTGCCCCTTGCTCTGGTAAATTCCTGTGGGCAAGGGGCAACTTAAAATAAAAAATTGCCCCTTGTTCCTGGCTGCTTAATCTAAGCCTAAGGCTTGCGGGCCGCCGCCTTGTTTGTATGTACCGTAGACCTCTATACATTCTGTGAAGAAGCTGGTGCTAAAAGTCATGGGAAATTGATCCCGCACAAGTTTCATAAAATACACATGACATCTAACAAAAATAGAATCAATTTTTTTTTTGCCTCATACTTGATGGCCTTTTTGTAAAAATATTTTGGCCTTGGTGCCCTTAAAAATATGAGGTACTCTAAGGCCAAACTGGCCTTGCCCTAAAAATGATTTATTTTTTAAGGCCTGAATATAGTATTCGTTATTGATAACAAGTTTTATGAAACAGGACCCTGTATCCCTAGCAGAATAGATATAGAGGTTTTTGGTCTAGTGAATAGGTCTCCGGACTGTGAACCACAGTGTACAGGGTTCGAATCCCACCATAGCACTGTCCTTCGGCAAGACATTATAACTACGTTTGCCACACTCCACCCAGGTGTAGTAAGTCGGTACCTGGTAGGATTGATCCCTTGAATGCTCCGAGCGCTACAGTTGCCGGAGCTAAGGCTAGGGTAATAATATCCATAGAGAGGTCATATCATAATGTGATGTGCTATACAAGAACGGCATATTATCTTCTTTTTATGTCAATGCATTTTTTCGTCTACAAATTCTTGGAAGAGTCTGAAGAATTACTTACCGGTTCGACTAGGACGGTAGTGTCTAGATAGTGACCTCGGTAGAAGTTCAGAATGTCAGGTAGCGTAGAGAAAATCTGATCACCGATCACAAACTGATCCGCTTTCCTCGTGATGATATAATGAGATACCTTACTATTTTCACTGTAGAGAAAAGGATAAGAACACAGAGAGATACAAAAAGAGGGAGGGAGAGAGAGAGATATATATAATATTAGATATACATTACAAAGTTAATTGATAGTTTAGTTTTTCATTTGACATGAACGGCTAGAGCCTACGTTTAATGGATTCAATCTGTACAAGCTTCCTACAAATCTAATCATTTACATGTACATGTATCACAAACTGGTTTTTTTTTTTTTTCCTTGTCATAATATGAGATACTAAAATGATATTACTTCACTGTAAAATAGACAGTAAATATTGTTAGCATACGACCAAATTAATCAACATTACCTGTTGTGAATCCTGACCCTTTACTCTTTAAAAGGGGAAGTCCACCCTGATATTAAGTTGGTTTTAATAGAAGCAGAATATGACCGGAACAGATCATACCGGTGTTATATCGAAAAATATATTAATCATATTTAGGGTGCATGTATCATATAATTCTTCTTAAGGGAAAATAGAAAACAGTGCTGACAATTTGTGTTTGATCGATCGGAATTTTAAAAATTCATTACTTTTTTATTTTTAATCAGAGAATTTGCTAAAACTAACTGTCACTGACTTGTTCCTCTCATTTCTCTGCTTCTATCAAAACCAACATAATATCAGGGTGGACTTCCCCTTTAACTGTGCAAACAGAGTATGAGAGGGGAAGGGAAAAAAGGTTGCCTGCATGGGACCGAAGGTATGTACGACCAATTGGGTGAAATAAAACTCATTCATATTCAGATCGGATCCGGACTAACTCGAACCCGGGACAACTCGGTCCCAATGCAAAATCGGTCAGTTTTTTGTCATTTTACCCTAACCCTGGCCCTAACCCTAATTCTAATTCTCACCCTAACCCTGTATTACCTAACACACAGCACTGAGTCGCCTGGACACGTCCTGCTGTCACGCACCAGGAAAGTCCCGGGTCGTTTTTGGATCAGGAGGTTGTCCGTCTCCGATCGGGTGATACCACCAAAGTGCCATCTATGGGAGCAGAGAAAGGCATCAAAATATTACGATCAATTATTTCAAAATCTTACGATCAATTATTACAAAATATTACAAAATGTTACGATCAAGTATTACAAAATATTACGATCAATTATTACAAAATATTACGATCAATTATTTCAAAATCTTACGATCAATTATTTCAAAATATTACGATCAATTATTACAAAATGTTACGATCAATTATTACAAATTAATTCAGACTTTCATTTGTTTCCTAATAATTCAGTTATTCCTTGGTTTACCAGGATTTCCAAATTTTATATTATCATGAATAAGCTCCATCTCAATCGAGTTCGCTAATAAAAATAGCCACAAAAAACTTGGTCCACGTCGCGTCGTAGTGACTCGTACACCAACTATGTTACTAGGCCTACATGATGTATAGATGCTGCTTATAAGTATCAGCTTGCATGGTGATGTAGATATATTACAGTAGGCTTACGGTTGCACCATGTGAGAGAAGGGGGGAGCCTAGGAGTAGGATTGGAGCAAGTAATTTTAATTATGTCATGCATACAAAAATCAGGTAGAGTCTACGTCTGGAAATACAAACAACAGCATGCATCCATGGTCAAAGTTGGTCTAATCTCCAGATCTAGATCTATTGCAGACTTTTGCTTTACTACAAATATCTCATTCCATATTTTATCAAAAATACCATGGAGGAATTGTTTATTTCCATCAAATCTGTAGTGATTCAGCCTGAGCCACTACGGCTCTGGCGGCATATGCGCGTAAGTCCCGCATTAGGCGACACCCGCGGTAGTTTCCGCGGGCGTGCTTATCACTGGGAACGTTAGATTGAACCTGAGACTGCACGCGACAAACACTGTTGATTGCCCGTCTCTTCTGTCTCTTCGGTCTACTACTACTAGCGACGGTGGAGCTCCACTCAACGAGCAACACTTCAAGCGCTTCTTGAGACAGACTTCAAGCAGTATAGTATACAGCCTATGGTAGGATAAATCCGTATTATAGTCGTTTAATGTAATTATAGTTAAGATTTAGGCCCAGTAAGTTATATTCCGCTCCGTCACTACAATGGCGTAATCGCTCTTTTTCGGACCTGTAGGGGCTAGTTTTTTTTATCGCGCACGTTTTTGAGCCGCCATCTTTGTCGGTATTCACTCGTGTGTTGAAGGGATTTTCTATTTTCGTAATTTCATTCGTAGGGCCTTGTAAGCTTGTTTATTCCCTATTGGTAGTTGATTAGTGCTGTAGATTAGTATTTTAGGGACTCGTAGAGTATTTTCAGTGCTGTATTCCGGTTTTTGGGTACTCATTTCGGTGTTTTGGGGATAATTTTTTGTGGTCGCACACATGTCCGAGCCGCCATCTTGGATACGTTGACTCGTGTGTTGAAGGGATTTTTTATTTTTGGAACTTTTTTCGTAGGGCCTTCTAAGCTCATATTTTTTCATTTCTTGTCTACTTAGGGTTGTAGGATAGTTTTTTAGGGACTCGTTGGTATTTTTACGGCCGTATTTCGATTTCGACATCGGTTTCGGTCAGTTTTTGTACTTAAATTTGCTCGTTTTTTTTCTACTCACTAGACTAGTTGTACAGCCGTTTTTTGTCGTGCTCGTAGTTTTGATCCTCTCGCCAGAGTTTTATACTGTGGAGATAATTCCACGGTGTTCTTTTTCGGTGAGGTATAGGGTCGGTTAAGTAGAACTTAGTAGACTCTAAGTAGGGGTAGGCTCTATTTAGACTAGTTTCAACCCTCTTGCCGAAGTATTATTACCGTGGAGATAATTCCACGGTGTTTTTTCGGTGAGGTATACTATGGGTATAGGGTTGTTTAAGTAGGAGTAGAATTAGTGAGTAGGAGTATAATTAAATTAGTTTCAACCCTCTCGCCGAAGTATTATTACCGTGGAGATAATTCCGCGGTGTTTTTTTCGGTGAGGTATACTATGGGTATAGGGTTGTTTAAGTAGGAATTTTTTAGTAAGAAACTAAGTAAGATTATGAAAGAAACTAAGTAAGATTTTGGAAAGAAACAAGTAAGTTCTTACTTTTTAAGTAGGCAATAGGTCTTTCCTGTAAGAAACTAAGTAAGAAACTAAGTAAGTAAGCAAGTATTTTCCTTTAAGAAACTAAGTAGTCTAAGCAAGAAGTATTTTCCTTGAAGGAACTACGTACGTTAGTAAGTAAGCAAGAAGGAAGGATTGGGTAGGTACCTAAGTGGGATTTTTGACTGTCAGTCTTGTTTTGGATATCTGTGGATTTTGGGTTAAATCGTGGGTGGTATTTAATTTCATCTTCATTTCATCATTACTAATATTGTACAGCCATCTCGCCGAGCATTATACCATGGAGATAGTTCCGCGGTGTTTTTCGGTGAGGTATATTGCCGGTTTAAGTGTAGTCCTTTAGTGTTACTTAGGAGGGTTTAGTTTTGGCCCTCTCGCTGAAGCTGTTCACCGTGGAGATAATTCCGCGGTGTTTTTTCGGTGAGGTTTAGGGTTTCAGTATTTACCTGTCAAGCACTTAGTAAGGTATTAGGAAACTAAGTAGGGTATTATTAAGTAAGCAAGAAGGAAAGAGTGTTTGTGTATTTAATTTTATCATTTGGCTATTTAATCGTTGCTGATTTAAAGCCGGTTATGGCCTCAGAGAAGGTTAAAGTGAATTATGGGACTGAGGAGGCTTTACTGGCCGTTGTCGATAAAACAAAGTCTGGCAAAATTATTAGTTGGAGGGAGCAATGTGGTAACTTAACAGAGGAATTATTTTTGCAGTGTCCCCGTCTCCATGAAGCCAAGGAGCTTTTACGTTTATTTGATTTTGAGCCTTATCAGGCTAAGATAGTTAAACCTACAGATGGAGGCCCAGCTGGGCCTGTAGCTAGTTCTACGGCTGAGCAACAGCAGGGGAGGAGCTCGCCGCAACCGGCCAGCTCCCCAGCCGAGCCCACAGCCGAGTATCGGCTTAGGGCCGTTGACTGTCCGCCGTCCCGGGAATCCCCGCCCGACAGGTCTTATCCTCCTAGGGAATCCCCGTCCAGAGAACCCCCACGTAGGGATTATTGTTATCCCTCTTCTAGGGATTTCCCTCCTAATAATCATGGTCCATCTTCCAGGGAACCCCCCCGTAGGGATTATTATTATCCCCCGTCTAGAGAATCCCCTTCTAGTAATTGTGGTCCGCTTTCCAGGGAACCCCCACGTAGGGATTATGTATATCCCCCTTCTGGGGAATCCCGACCTGACATTCAGTATCCTCCCAGGGAATCCTCACCTGTGGGTCAGGGAGAGTACCGGTCGCAGGGGCGCCGGGATTGGCCCCCCCGTCTGCCGAGGTCACTTAATTACGATGGGCGAACAAGTTGGCATTCCTTTCTCAGGAAGTTCACCAGTTATGCTGTATCGTGTCAGTGGAGCCCAAGCGAGTGTTTGGACGCACTGGGCTGGTGTTTGGAGGGGTCAGCCTCAGATTGTTTTTCGAACCTTAGGGATATGGGCACTAATTCTTATTACCATATGTTAACAGCGATGGGGCGTCGGTTTGGGGCTACCCGATTTCCGGAGGAGGCCATAGCCGAATTTCGAACGGCTCGCCAACTCCCGGAGGAGTCTCTTCTTGGGTGGTCCGATCGGCTCCAAGCTTTGTCCTTTGAAGCTTTTGGGTGGGACCAACGGGGTGACAGCACTCAAATGGTATTGCAGTTATGCCAGGGTTGTACGGATAAGGCGGCGGGTTTAACAGCTCTCAATACGCGCCCGAAGTCCGTCGAGGAGGCCCTGGAAGCCATCAGGTGGGCGCAACATACCCAACGTGTTGTTTATGGGAGCGAGGCTCGCCGTACGTATTCGGCTTCTCGGCAGCAGGTGCAGCAGACTTGCATGTACGATCAGGAGGTGGACAGGTATGATACGGTAATTTATCATCATAGGCAACCCCATCCCCTAAATCGTTCCCCAACAGTTTCCAAAGGTCACGATGTTCCCCGTCCGGCTCCCGTGGAGGACCGGGGAAGGTCACAACGCCTTTTGAAGTTCAGGCCAGGAATGACATTGGCTATTTAAAAGAGGAAGTCGCCAGTCTTAAGACGCATGCGTACAATACCGATTGTATGTTAGAAGAAATACTGAAGACTGTTAAGTCTTTGGAGTTTTCTATGCTTTCCAATGCCCGCCCTCTATCTCCCGTGGCTACTGGTGTTCCGGAAAACCTGGAGGGATCGGAGAGCGAGGCCGATCTCCGATCTGGAAACCGAGAGGCCTACAATCGGTAAATACTGGGGTAGTTAATGTAGTTAGTGACCCGCCGGACTCTTCGGTCGGTCCCTTGGACAAGGTAGTTAATGTTAGTGACCCGCCTGACTCTTCGGTCGGTCCCTTGGACAAGGTAGTTAATGTTAGTGACCTGCCTGACTCTTCGGTCGGTCCCTTTGTCAAGGTAAATAATGTTAGTGACCCGCCTGACTCTTCGGTCGGTCCCTTTGTCCAGGTAGTCGCTAGGACGGCCGTGGTGCCTCCTTCTAGTGGGAAGCGGGTAGGATGTAAGGTTGTTGGGAGTCCAGGGCTCCAGAGTAAGGACCTTTCCCTTTTCCAGCCCACCCACAGGCTCCCATTTTGGATTCCTCGGATCGTGTTTGATCGGGGGAAATAACATGTTAAGTATATATATTATGGTTCATTATCAAAGCCATTCACAACGGCTCGTCCGCGAGGACATGGTGCCGGTTCCTGTTCCTAGGAAATAACATGTTTGTCTTAAATATATATATTTTAGTTCACTTTTGTTTACACTGTTTAATTTCATTGTAAATCGTCCATTCTGAGTTCCTGAACTTTAAGTGTTGATGTTTTTAAACTGAATAGATAACAATTAAATAAAACTGAAAAGTTCCTGCTTCGGTTAGCGGAGTTATCTATGCTGAATTAGCTGCTCCGCTTTAAGAGCTGACTAGGAAGCATTCTTTCCACAGGGAGACAGAGCACTCATGTGTGTTCGAGGCCATAAAACGGCCGGCTTTTGATATCTCCCAAGTGACACTACGTGGTTCCAATAATAAGTCAGAATATGATCATGTTTGGGGGGAGTAATTCCTCTGGAGTAATTCCTCTGGATCAACAAGAGCCTTTTGGATTTGCTTGATGGTGTTGTGGGCCTGGGTGCCCTGAATGATATCAGGAACTTGCCGGTAGTGGCTATTGTGCCCCCGGGTGCCGAGTGGCCCAGAAAATGTAATCTTATTTTGTTGAAGTGTTTTCACCTTCTATATCATTTTCCATCTGATTTCAGTGATCTGCTTTTATCATTCTAATACTTCCTATATGCACCGTTTGGACTGCCTGTAGGGAGCCGTTTGGCTCTCATGTGGGACTGCCCAGTTTCTGGACATTGTACCATCCAAACTGCACTTGGGGAATGGGGAGCCATTGGGCTCTTCCCCTTTTCTGCACACTTATTGCCATTCATCGTTTATGTTGATCACTCACACTTTCATGCTCGGTCACCTTGGGAATTTAATGTAATGCCCCGGTTAATCCCTTACGCCCGTGCCAAGACGTATTGCACTTTTTCATTATGTATTACCGGCACGGTAAGGGTTAACTGGTATATTTCTGTTTCTCTATGCCTGTAATGCCCCCGTTAATCCCTTACGCCCGTGCCAGGACTGCTATTCTTTGTCATTTACACGTGACACCGGCACGGTAAGGGTTAACTGGTATATTTCTGTTTCTTTCTGTTCTTGATCCCTGGGACATTTCCGGGACTTGAATCCTATTTAGTACTTAAATATACCAAATTGTGGAATACAGTGCATTTTACATTTTACAGTGCATTTTACCTGTACTTTAAATAATATTTCCCGTACCAAAGTTTGGAATACAGTACGTTGTAAGGTATGATAAAGGCGCCCGCCCCCTGGAAAGACCAAGACTTCACTGGTGCTGGCAAGGAGGGTCCTTGACCCATCCACCAGCGGGAACGGCGTGACCCCGCACTGCGGTACGGGAGTAGTTTTAAGTTAGTTTTAGTTTAGTTTTAGTTAGAAGTAGGCTTCAAACTCATTAAGTGGGGAATAATGTAGTGATTCAGCCTGAGCCACTACGGCTCTGGCGGCATATGCGCGTAAGTCCCGCATTAGGCGACACCCGCGGTAGTTTCCGCGGGCGTGCTTATCACTGGGAACGTTAGATTGAACCTGAGACTGCACGCGACAAACACTGTTGATTGCCCGTCTCTTCTGTCTCTTCGGTCTACTACTACTAGCGACGGTGGAGCTCCACTCAACGAGCAACACTTCAAGCGCTTCTTGAGACAGACTTCAAGCAGTATAGTATACAGCCTATGGTAGGATAAATCCGTATTATAGTCGTTTAATGTAATTATAGTTAAGATTTAGGCCCAGTAAGTTATATTCCGCTCCGTCACTACAAATCAAATGTGATACCGAGTGATAGAAAAAATGAATAGACTCGCACTGGCACTGCCCCGAGCTGAGATGGCAACGGAGACAGAGTCCTGCCTGACCTGGCCTGCCAACAGTTTTTAATTATTAAAATAAAACATTAACAATTTTAAAGGAAATAGCCAAACTAAATGTTCTGCATGCCAATTTAAAATCAGGGAGCAAGCAGGGACTCACGCACACACAGTTAACAAAAGTTTACGTTTCATCTCGCCAACACAAATTTGATAGCGTGGGACTACACCAATTTTAACTGCATTATGGGTGTGAACGAATTTCCTGCTTGACATCACCCAACATATCCGATGTTTTTCATCATCTCACAACTCAAATCTTTGAAATACGATGATGAATTGATAGGTGATACTTTAAAATTACATGGTGCTAAGTGATGATGGTCATTTTTATTTAATTCGTAAAATTAAATCAACTTACAAATGTTTATTGCTATCATCAAACGGGGCCTTATCGTCCTGGGCCGCCATCATTTTTGACGAACCCTTTTCCACGCAATCGTCCGTCCGACCGAGATGGGTTCGAAAAAGTTGGACTAAATTCCACTTTCAGAGAACCAGAAAATCCCGTAGTTCATTAAATCCTCTCTCGTGGAATTATCGAGATACCCTCATCGGCAAAGAAATCGCGACGAAATTGGACGTGAAAACTTGACTTACGGAAAGTCAGAAGTCGCCGATAGGCAATTCACACACAGACATTATACACATAACGCTATGCATAGTTCCAGGAAGTTCATAAAGTGTCATAGACTTGCGTGTATTATTGCTACCAAACTTCCATATAGGCTATTTATCCTAAATAGCACGGCAGTCTATGACGTGACGGGTTTCATGGCTAAAATAGAGGGCGATATATATCCTACTTCATGACAGCGAATAATTCTGTCAGTTTGGGAGTTGACCTCAAGTCTAGGGGAAAACACAGTTATATATGGGAAATTGACTACTGTCCAGAATAGCAAATTACAATCAATCTGATTATAGCTACCCAGTAAAGCCTAAAAGATCGAATGATTGTCGATTGTTTTAGTACCACAAAGACACAAAAATGAACAGGCTTACAAAACGCAAACATCATCATTTCAACATAATAATAAATAATATTTAAATTAATCCAAGACTTTATTCTAGACTCAGCTGCAAGAGCAGAGGTCTATACATGTATATATAAACAGGCCCTATAAAGGTCTTTTTTTTTTTAAAGTGTAACAAGTTTGTTAAAGATACTATGTCCCTTTTGCAGCAAACATCAAATTTTGTAGAACTTTGCAAGAATTATGAATATGTCATGGTTTTCCTATCTGTGAAATTTAAACGTTAGCAGTGTCCTAATATTCAAATTATGCAAGGAAACCTATTACTTGCTAGACTTCACTGTCAGACACAATAGAGTGGCTGACTGGATTTTTTTCTTCTTTGGTAATAACATACATAAAATGAGCTGTAAATGGTACATATGAGCATTTGTCCACATCAATAACCCACTTCTTGTAATGGCCAAAATTAAACTGATAGAATCTTTGCGCAGCATAAAACGTACGACCATTCGGTACAATGGTCTCAGACAATCAGACTATTACTTATTGGCTCTATAGTTCTTAAGTCGATTTGACAACTAATATTCGTCATTTTCCCACTTAAAGACATTTTCAAGCCCCCCCCCCCCTTTTTTTTTTTTTAGGTAAGTTCTAAATAAGTATTATCTTTCAAATGCCGTTGGCACCTTTTCATTTTTTTTTTGGCCTGCAAATGGAACATAGTACCTTTAACATTGTGTTTGTTATTTTATTTACTAAGTACTTTTGTTTACATTGTTATAAAAGGAAGGAAAATATAAACAGCACTACCGCATGTTTCTTTTTTCTTTCCTTTTTTATTTTTTGATTTATTTCGATTGGTCACTATTTATATTCGTCCTCTATTTATTACCACAAATTAGGTCACTGAGGCCTACAGCTTTACAAGCTTGCTTTCATGTAGCCTAGGTCCCATCCTATTTCTCTCAGTTAAATCAGTACTCTATATTAACCAGTTATCTTTATGTTATTTATTAAGTATCATTGATTGTTATTTCATCACAAACAAAAAACTTGTACTTTATTTTGAAATGTATGTGTAACATGAGAAATATGGAAATAAATTAAATGAAAAAAATGAAATGAAATTACAATGAAAACAGTGATGAGTATGACATGTTAGATCTTTAGGTTGGTTTCGCGTCCTTGAAGCAGGTCTTAAATATAATATCAATCGTTTGACAAAGTGGTTATTTTGGCTAGCAAAAGAGGCGGTCGAAGAAAAGTTATTGAAAATGTGCCTATTATTGTGGTAAATTGCTTCTTGATAGTCTGTACCATTTTATAGAATAGATTATCAATAAAATAGAAAGTCTATAAAATCCTAACTAAATTGAACGCCACCGGAACGCCGTCGATCTGTAAATCGCGTGGGGGGGGGGGGGGGGTTAATGAAGGATTCCACATTTTCGTTTGTTGATACCATTATCTTCTCTAAATTGTAACATACATAATATAGTCAGTAGCGTACGCAGGATTTTTTCTAGGGGGTGGGTTAAAATTCTAAAAATTGCGCCTAGAATTTCGCAACGACTCGCGGCCAGCCGTTGAAGCGGGGTGGGGCCGGGGGGGCACTTTTTTTTTTCTTTTTTGGGGGGGGAGGGGGGGGGGGGGTCCAGGATTTGAGGACATATTTCGCAACGACTCTGATTATGCGCCTGATTATAGTACACGTAATGCTGTAGAATACCATCTGCCAAAAGTTAGAACTGATATTTCAAAGAATACTATTTTTTTTTACAAAGGTCCTATTCAAAACCATCTAAAGAATCAACCTTCAGTAAATTGTTTTAAACGTTCCTTTTGTTGTTTTTTAAATTAAATTTGTACTCAGCAACTTAAATATCATGTTTGATTCATGACGTGTATATTGATGTTTTTTCTGTTTTCTGTTTTCCTTTTCCCTTCTACCGATTTCACCTGCTTTCTTGTTCTGTGAAATATGTACTTTATTTATAACGTTCAACAAGGCTACATGCTCTTTTTTGTTGACTCCTCATTTGCTTTCTGAACTTATTTCCTTGTTCATTTTTATTCTTATTATCTGTAATGAAACCCTTCTACATGTATTTCTGATTTCAATTTGTTTATACTCTGTATGTATTGTATACATATTTGTTTAAATGAAGAATGGGATAAATACCATATTATCTTCTTAAATGAACAGCCTCCTCCCCCCCCCCCCCCGCCCCCCCCCCCCAAAGGTAAATACAAATTATTTGTAGGTTAATATATATATATATATATGTTTATATTTTTAAATATATATATTTGTTTGTCTGGGGGATGGGAATGGTTTTAAGAAGATATTTATACGTATTTGCGTATATGGAGCGGATCGGCCTATAACGTAGGTGTGTATAATGAAAATGATCTTTAAACCGTATAATCATTATGAGCTCCCAACCGCGCAAGCCAGGCGCGTACGCAGGGGGGGGGGGTTGGGGTTAAACCCCCCCCCCCCCTCCTTGAGTTTTTTTTTTAAGTGTATGTTTTTTTGGAACCCCCCCCTTTTGATTTTTTTTTCTAAATAATTTTTAAAAAAAATTATGCCAATGGCTGACCTAAAAAATGTGACCTCCCCCCCCCCCCTCACTGAAAAAAAGGTCAAATTTTGAAATTTCGAGACCCCCCCCCCCCCCCCCCAAAAAAAAAAAAAAAAGTGTCCTCTTTGGAGAAAAAAAAATGTATTAATTCAAAAGCATTTCCGACCGACTGACCCATGTTTTGGCACCTAAAGGGCAATACAACATCTTTTTATATTTTTGTTACTAGGCCTTATCGATATTATTATTATTATCAATTTTATTATTCCTAGATATTTGGGGCTCAAAAGTTAACCAAATCCCGACTAGGCCCAAAGTCCTCCTTTCATTCTCACGTTATCCGGTTGCCCTAGCAACAACACCCAAACAAATACAAAGGCGAAATACAATGTATGTTTCATAGAAAACTAAAGGAAATCCGGGTAAGTAGGCCCGACACCATTGTTTAAACACAGGTCACTAAGTTCAAATGGGAGATGTGGTTATTATTGCAGATGATGCCCAGTAAGTTTTTGGTGCGTTTGTTATGACTTCACTGGTTAATAACCCCCCCCCCCCCCCCCCCCAAAAAAAAAAAAAAAAAAAATCTACTACAAGATAAACAATCCAGACTAAATGATAGCAATTTTCTCTCAAAATACGATTCCCATACCAGAGCTCAAGATTAGCTTTAAAGGCCAAGTCCACTCCAAAAATGACTAATGCTATGGTCACATTACCCAAAAGTAGGCTGCTCGGCGGCCGAGCGGCGAGTTTTTAACCAATTCCGCCTGGCGGCTGCCCGGCCACCGAGCGGGGGCCGCCCAGGCGCCGCTCGTTTTTAGGGCATCGCTCGGTCGCCGCTGAAGTTTTAGCGCGGAGTTAAAATTGCTGGGCGATGCTTAATTCCAGCAGCGACCGAGCAAGCTACTGATCGGTCGGTCGCTGCTCTGATTTGTGACCATAGCTTAAGGACCTACTTATAATAGAAGCAGAACAATCAGACAAAGCAATCAAAAAAAGTTTGAGCAAACCGGATAACTAATAAGAAAGTTATGAATTTTTAATGACATGACAAACTTTTAATGGGTCGTGATCCAGCTGAGGCCAACACATATAGAGAGCAAAGCACAAAATGTGAATTTATACCTTTTGAGTAAGCTGGAAAATGGTGGGGCACAAAATAGAGATCGAAGAAAAAGTACCACGGAGCTTCTGCTTATTTTCCACTCCTTTTTTGTCCTTTTCTTCTTCTTCTTCTCCTTCTTCTTCTCCTTCTTCTTCTTCTTCTCCTTCTTCTCCTTCTTCTCCTTCTTCTCCTTCTTCTCCTTCTTCTCCTCCTCCTTCTTCTTCTTCTTCTTCTTCTTCTTCTTCTTCTTCTTCTTCTTCTTCTTCTTCTTCTTCTTCTTCTTCTTCTTCTTCTTCTTCTTCTTCTTCTTCTTCTTCTTCTTCTTCTTCTTCTTCTTCTTCTTCTTCTTCTTCTTCTTCTTCTTCTTCTTCTTCTCCTCCTCCTCCTCCTCCTCCTCCTCCTCCTCCTTCTCCTCCTCCTCCTCCTTCGTCTTCCTCTTCTTCTTCTTCTTCTTCTTCTTCTTCTTCTTCTACTCCTTCTTATTTTCTTCTTCTTCTCCTTTCTTCCCCTACTTTTGCACACTTAAAATGTCCTTGTAACTATTTCTTTACAATTACAATTTTAAAAAAATAGACTAATAATTGTTAAATAAAATTGAAATCGATGTTGAAAACAAAGTTAATCGATTATTCTTTGCTCTAAAAAAATATATATATATTAAAGGATGAAGGATGAAACCACTGTAAATCAAACTAAATAAAATCAAAATTAAAACTAAATTTGTATAATCAAAACTAATAATGTGTTTTGATTAAACATTTATTGATATTGAAACTTGAATTTAGTTGTGAATGAATCCAATGAGTACTTTAACCGTACTTTTTTGTAGACAATTAATTTTATCAACAAATTTGTTTCCCAACCCAATTAGTAAAACAGGCACTGGGCACCAGTGCAGATTTTTTCTTAAGCTCGTTGCTAGTTGTTTGTATTCGAGCTATCAATTAAGGATCATCTCCAGTTCTGGTTTAAAAAAAAAGAAAATTAATTCTCACAGAATCAAACGAAACTTACACTGAATGTTTAAGATTACAAATAAATGACATGAGCCAAACAATTTTGGAAAGAAAAAAAATGTATACTGGCTGAGCAATGAGCATATAAAGACAGTAGTACTTGCCCCGACACCATGTGTGTTGTTCCATATACAGCTTTATGTGTACAGTGCTTGTTACTTTACCAAGACTCGGCCAAATTTATTATGATTTTGATGACTCCAGAACCTTGCAGTGCACATCAATGATTACACGCTTACATGATCAACTGTTTCTGATCCATTACACACCTTTTCTTTCACAATGCAATTGCATTACCAGAACTCACCTTTATCTTTAAGGATTTGTATGTATTAATGGGAGTCACTCGTCAATTTTTGTATCCAGAAGGTCATAATTCGCCGACACCAGACTTGGTGGATAATAATCAAATATTAATCGACTACGAGGTTAATATTTGTTTTATGTCCCATATCGACAATAAGGTCTATTTAAAGTGAATTTTACATAATTAAAAGAACTGATTCTGCAGACAGTTTAGCTTCAGCTAGATTTTACAAAGCACAACATGCATACACATGTAATTAAGTCGATGCGCGCTCATTTGACATTGACATTTCGCGTAACCTACTTTGCTATGCGCTATATGCTAATTCAATGGGCAAGTGGGGCAGCAGACCAATCAGATTGCAAGATTCTTCTCCTTCTTCTTCTTCTTCTCCTTTTTCTTCTCCCCTACCTTTGCACAATAATAATTTCCTTGTAACTTTTTCTTAATAATTACAATTAAAACAAATATATACAAATAATTTTAAAATACAATTGAGATCGATCTTGAACGAAAAGTTAATCGATTAGTCTAACGCTTAAAAAAAAAAACATAATGAATGATAAACAATCATAAACCCGCTGTAAATTAAACTAAATGTCAATAAAAAAAATAAAAAAAACAATACATTAACATTATTAGATTAAATAATATGTATTAATTAAACATTTATTGAACTTTATGTCTAGTTGTGAATGAATCCATTCAGCAATATAATCGTATTTTTTGTAGACAATTAAATTTTATGAATACATTTGTTTCACCACCACAGTAATCGAGGAGCCAATCATGCGGCTCTAACTGTCTTCGCTTTAGACAGTACTTTCTCTTTTTGTAAGGCTCGCTGCAATTTAGTGCATCGAGCCATTATTTGAATACTTTTATTCACTGAAACCCCTTTCACACCGGATCTGCGTAGAGTTGCGTAGAAATACGTATCGACTACGCCGAAGTTAGGCCGCGTATTCATGAACAAAATGATGCTTCGGCGTAGTCCATGCGTGGGTTATGCGTAGGCGGGCGTACGGTGGCGTACTGTTACGTATCCTGTGCGTAGGCACCGCGTACATACGTAGGGTTGCTTACGGTTGCCTACTGTGTGCGAATGCGCCGTGTAAATGTTTATAAAGTCTGCCCCTCAATCCACTGCTGCCTGCTGTTCAGAACACATCACTGCTGTTGGAATTACTCATTTCGATCAAACAAAATGATATTACAAACATAAAAACAGGACTACAATCAAACAAAATTATATTACAAACATAAAAACAGTACCACAAACGTACACACAAGCAAATAGATACAGATTTCAAAAAAACATAACATTTCGCATGAGGCTTCCGTTTGTGAATCTCATCTTTTTCCCCCTTTTTTTTAACAGCCTGAGATGTAAAAATCAGAAATTGAATAAACCATAACAAAAACAAATCGTGTCAGTCAGAATTACCTTGTAATATTAAGAATACAAAATAAAGTCAAAGAAACACTTTTACTTCATGAAAAGGATAAATCTTTTTCCTTCTCTTTCTTCTTCTTCTTCTTCTTCTTCTCCTTCTTCTTCTCCTTTCTTCTCCTACCTGTGCACACTAATAATTTCCTTGTAACTATTTCTTAATAATTACAATTTAAACAAATGTATACAAATTATTTTTAAATAAAATTGAAATCGATGTTGAAAACAAAGCTAATCGATTAGTCCATTCCTTAAACAAAAAAAGCAACATAATGAAGGATAAACCCACTGTAAATTAAACTAAATATCATTTTTATAAATATCAAATAACATTTGTACAATTAAAATTAATAATGTAATAATTAAAACATTTATCTAAACTAAACTTTAGTTTTGAATGAAACCAATCAGTTGTTTAACCGTATTTTTGTTAAGACAATTGAATTATATTTATATTTTTATTACTTAATGAATCTACCTGTAGATGGCGCTATTTGGCATGCAGCCTTTGGCTATGCCAGCGTCTTGTTTTTTAAGAGCTCTCTACGAATCGTTCGGATCGCGTAGTCGAGCTAATATTTCAATTCAAAATTCAGGGGGGGGGGGGGGGGTAGTGAGCACTAATTTTTTTTTTTGCTCCAAAAAAATTTGAAAATCGCGCAGTACACACCACCACTTATATGCTACAAGATCAAATTTTCTGATCTATTCCACACCGTTTCTTTCACAATGCGATTACATGACCAGAACACAACTTTATCTTTAAAGCCCTTCTGGATCTCAGTACTTGAATTGCACAACCACTCACAAGCCATTGGAAATCAAAAGTCTTCTTGACACTAAACTATCTTGCTTTCTATTTACATTTTATTCTCATTCTTGAGCGTTTATTCATTCACGTTACATACATACACTAGAAAATATGATACAGACGTTACATTTACAATGTATTCATTATCTTTCATTATTTGACAAAAATTATCATCTTTAGGAGTGAATTTTCTATTTTTGCTATTTCTTACACTAAGAATAAGCAACCAAATATTACAATTGAAAGAAAGAACTTGATTGAAAAGAAGAAAATGCATGATTTCACCATCTAAACTGCATATATCATAACATTTTGCAAAATAATGTGATTTATGTCTGACCAAACATAAGTTTCACAGAAATATTTGATAATCTAATGATTCTTTAATGTTCTGAATTTCCTATTTGACCAAAATTACAGTCAATACCCCCTTCACAAAAGGACACCTGCTCATAGTGATCATCTACCGATATATCAACCCTCCCTCAAGAACAAAAATGTATAAGAATTGGAAGCTGGACAACGTTCCATTTCATTCCAACACACAGAGTGACTAGAATGTAACCTTTTTCAAAACGTATGACTCGGGGGATCTTTTTTTTTTGCATGACCTGTAATAACATGCTTTCCATTAAATACTTTGAGTACATATTTTTGTACACGACAAACAATAGAATAGTCCATGTCCACATAACAATCCACTGAGAAAAGTGCCAATTTGTGATTCCCATATTTATAGTGATCTCATATTTCAAACATTCACAACTCTTAGTTAATATTGGTCTGTTATATTTCAAACTTTCCCCAATCAGTTTCTCTTATTTTTCTGCCTACAGTATGTCTCAAAAAGCTGGGATGTCAGTTAACGGTAGTTTCATTCCATAGCCAGATGAAGGACCCCTATCCTTGTCCATACACCATCAAAATAATGGTCAGTACAACCTGTAGAGATCTGTCCAGCGTATAGTGCATACAGTATGTTTTTGAATGCTTAGCTGGAGTCTTTTGTATATTTCACAAGTGATAGCGTATAAACTTCATTCATTAAAAGCTGGGATGTCAGTAAAGACTCCATGACCATCAAACCATCAAAATAATGTTCTGAACCACATGAAGCAGATATGTTCATAAAAATGTGGTTCATGTTTAGCATGATATCTGCTGTTTTATGTGAGCGATGGCGATCTCTTCTTCATAGATTCTTCTTCTTTTACACTCCTCCTGTCTGCTACCAGAACACTGGGTGATTCTTAAGTGATGCCTTTTCTATGCTTTTTTTCACAAGAATTCCTTGTCCGACTATGTCTTAAGCATGGAAATCTCCACCCCTGTGAAAAGGCTGCAGATTTTTGCTCGATAGTGTTATTAAAGCCTATCTGCACAAGTTTGGCCAGGAGGAATTAGACCTCCCTGCGTGGTCACTGGCAGGTGGTTATCTCATCAAATCAGCTCTCAGTTAACATAAGAAAAAGGGGACCATGGGGGACCAACGGTCACCGCTTAGGCATTGTTTGCTATATAGAGGGCGCAAATAGTTATAAGTAGTGCGGTGGGGCTTTAAAGGGTTGTTTAGTTTGCTATCTGCTGTTTTCTGTGAGCAATGGTGATCACTTCTGTAGAGATCCTGTCCAGCATATAGTGCTTACATCATGTACTCGTTTTACAAAGCCTTTTTACAATGACAAATGACAAAAAACAGTGAAAATCTACAAAGCAATCAGAAGCAAAGATTTCAGTAGCTTATAACAAAAACTGTCATTTGTCACTTAAGACAAATTTGGTGAAATGCCCCCCCAGGTCTTTAAAAGCTGGGATGTACGGCACCTGTACTTTCACTCCATCATGATAGCACGATAAAAGGCTGCAGATTTTTTTCTCAAAAGTGTTTACATAGCCAGAAGGAAGACCCATACCCATGTCCATAAACCATCAAAACATCAAAATAAGGCTTCTTTAGCGTGATATCTGCTGTTTTCTGTGAGCGAGGAGATCATTTCTGATTTTCTGTCGATACCCATGTCCATTAACCATCAAAATTTGGCTTAGCGTGATATCTGCTGTTTTCTGTGAGCAATGGCGATCATTTCTGTCGATACCCATGTCCATAAACCATCAAAATAAAGCTCGTTTAGCATTTAGCGAGATATCTGCTGTTTTCTGTGAGCGATGGCAATCATTTCTTTTGATATCTGTCCGGCGTAGTGCTGATATTCCTCCAGTCTGCCATTCAGGAGATTGTGAAGCTGTGAAAGAAAAAAAGTATATATATTAGGTCTGAGTCATGTCGGGATTTTCATAAACCGGGTCCCGACGGCCTTGCACCGGTCGGGACCCGGTGTCCCGAAATCAGCTTGCAGGATTTGTCACTTGCCTCTATAAAAAGCGCATATCATCAGTATGTCCCTTAAAAGTGACATTTTTATCAGTCAAATAAATCAACACATGCATACCTCGGCACAGATTGGTTTATTCTTCCATTTGACATTATATTCATCCATGATTGGCGATGTTTAGTGCCATTATCGTGCCTCTAAAAGTAAAAAAAACTCTAGCAAAAATATAAAGACTACAATCGAGCCGCCATTTTGATTTATGCAGGTTGAATAAATCTTGTCAAAAAATATGAATGTTAGAATAATAAAACGGCTTTCTAAAAAATTCTTCTGTACAATATACCGATCATATAATATTTTAAAGACAAAAATAAATATTTATCTCTTATTTTAAACATCGCATGCTTTTTTTTAAAAGCTGAAAATTACTTGGTAATCACAAGAAGTTTCGATACGAATAGCTGTTGCAAGGCAAGTTCAGACTAGTCTCGGGAAAATGCGCAGTGCTCCTCGTTATCTGTAATGCGTGCCAGAACGAACCCAAACAAAGATGTGATCGTAACGAGAAAAAAATCATTAAAAACTACGAGAGCACAATTGGAAAGATATACTGCTCAAAATTACCATAATCAGATACATAACTTGGACAAAGAATTACAATAATCGCCCAAGAAATGCCACAGAAATTGTGATAATCGAGGAGTAACTGGGTACATTTTTATCGCAAGGGGCCTGCTGCAAATACTGATTCGAATCCTTTGTTATACTGCTTTTTACCGTAGAGGGCGGTATTTGCCTCGTGTTCAATTTAAACACGTTTAGATATATTGCAGTAGGCCCTTCCGATAATGATTGTATCTATAGTAACTCATTAAATATCACTATTTATGTGGCTTTTCTTGGACAACTATTGTATTCTTCCTCCAAGTTATGTATCTGCTTACGATAATTTTGAGTAGTTGTCTTTCCAATTGTGCTCTCGTAGTTTTTAATGATTTTTTTTCTCGTTACGATCACGTCTTTGTTTGGGTTCGTTCTGGCACGCATTATAGCTAACAAAGAGCACTGCGCATTTTTCCGAGACTAGTCTGAACTTGCATTGCAACAGCTATCCGTATCGAAACTTCTTGTGATTACCAAGTCATTTTCAGCTTTTAAAAAAAGCATGCGGTGTTCAAAATCAAAGAAAAAATATATATTTTGTCTTTTAAAAATTATTCGATCGGTATGTTATAAAGAAGTACTTTTTAGAAAGTCGTTTTATTATTCAGACATTAATGTTTCTTTCAACCTGATTTATTAATTCTGCCGAGAGACCCGGCCAGTACAGTAGCTAGCTAGCAGCTGGCAATAACAACCCCATGGGGCGAACTGCTTTGCAACCCATATTTATATCGGCAGTTCGGATTGATTCTGGATGAGCTAGAATACGATTGGTAACAATTAAATACTTAAGTTTTAGGGTGGATTGATTTTAGTGGTGTGCAAAACTGCAATTTCTTATATATTTCATTATTTTTTTCGGAGCGCCGGTTCTCAAAAAACGAAACCGGGACCCGACGGCAACGGTCGGGTCCCGGTGTGATCGACCGTACCGACTCAAGCCTAATATATATGCGATTATATTTTTGTTCTACTAGTATCCATTTCTAATTCAATTAATAAATCTTTAAACATGGGGTTATATTACAAGTTTATCACTTTTTATAATCCCCCACATTGACAAAAATTTGTTTATAGTGTATTGTTATTCTCTACTCCTGCTTTAGTTCTTGTTGAGTTTTTTTTCTTCCTAATCTTTTATTATGTCGTTAAATGTGTTGAATAATCATTATGTATATTGTGTTTATTGTTTTGGTATTTTTATGGACATATGGAAAATTATTCAATTCAATCGACCGATAAAACTATTCAGTGACATGGCAAATTAAATGACCCATATTAGCACAAAGCATTCCAAGAAATTACATCCTACTGAATATCTGAACATTGAACCCATGATCTTTGCATCTCTAGTCAAAATTAAATTTATTTTTTTTAAAGTTATATTTGTTCTTCTCATTTTCCTCCTTGTATTAAAACAAATTTATTATCAGGGTGGATTTCCCCTTTAACAAGTTGGGTTACTAACTGACCCGTATGAGTTCTGGATCATTCCTGGTCTCCTTCAGGGCCTTGAGGAGATGGTCCAGCTGCTGGTAGGGAAGCCACACGCTGGGTGACGTGGGGCGGATCGGGTTCTGAACAAAGACAGATTAATAGTGAAACATCCGTCATTCACGTACGGTAAAGAAACAGTAAAACGTCATCATAATGGAGAAAGTATGTGTATTAACCAGCTCCATATATTAATCGTGTGAGTCTATCTGTGTGTGATAAAATCACAATTTCCAATAATTATGCATTTTGCTTGGAGTCGTGGAGCCTATCAAGGGCCTAACATCCATCATTCATGTACGGTACAGAAATATATACAGTGGAACCTCAGTATAAATTGCTCTGGGCCCTGTCTTACAAAGAGTTGATATCAATTGCAAATATGTACACAAGAGATGGAAGACTGCAAACTTGCGATTAATTGGAGGACTTGCGATTGATTTGGATCAATCGCAACTCTTTGTAAGAAGGGCCCAGATATAATGAGGTATCTCAGCTCAGATCTCAGCTTTTTATATTCTTATGTTTTTGTTACCCTGATATTACAAGATTCCTGATATAAAAAGGCAATTTCCTTGGTCCTAAGGACCTTGTTATAATGAGTTTCCACTGTAACAGTAAAACATCGTCATTAAGGGGGGGGGGGGGTTCACAAAGACTAAGATCAAATTTATGTTGGACTTAACTATTGCAGACTGTTCGTGCCCCTAGTTGCTCTCACCATTCGTCTCTCAAGGGATCTCACAATTCTACAGAATTCCAATTTTGTTATAGTTTGGGGGACCAACAGGCACCGATTGAGGAATTTTTCTGTATAGAGGGAGCAAGTAGCTACAAGTAGTACAGTGGGGGGGGGGGGGGGTAAAAGATACCTACCTTGAGGCCAAAGTACTCCACTCCTTTGCCGAGGATCGCATCAATGAACTCGACGCCTAAATTGGCAGCTTCTTCCAAAAGGTCAAAGGTTATGTAGAGCAACAACAGGTTGCCAGGGTCAAGTTTCTGAGGGATGAAATACAAATATAGAATAAAAGCCGATATGCATTTTACAAAAAAACAAATAAATCATTGCTCGCAAGTTTTTGTGATATTAAAAGGTTGGTGAGGAACAACAGGGAATGCTAAATCAAAGTTTGTTGACCCAAAGCTCCTTCCGATAATACATTAAGGTAGGCCAGTATTGTCGTTGTAATCATTGTCGTAATCATTGTCATCATGAACATTATCATCATCATCATCATCATCACCACTACCATCATCATGATCACCACTACCATCATCATGATCACCACTACCACCATCATCACCACTACCACCACCATCATCATCAATATCATCATAATCGGCACCACCACCATCATTGTCATCAATATCATAATCAGCACCATCATCATCACCACTTACTACCATAATCATGATCACCACCTACCACCATCCTCACCACTACCACCATCATCACCCCTACCATCACCATCACCACTACCACCATCATCCCCATCACCGCCATCATCACCACCACCACTACCACCATATCATCACTGCCACCATAATTACACCCTACCTTGTATGAGTTGATGATCCACTGTGGCCGCTGGAAGCCTAGAGAGAGCAGTTTCTTGATCACCGTCTTGAAGTGAAGAAGATCTCTCTATAAATTCCCATCGCCATCATCACCACCCTACCATCACCACTATCACCATCACCATCACCCTACCATCACCACTATCACCATCACCATCACCATCATCATCATCATCATCATCATCATCATCATCACCACCACCACCACCACCCCATCATCACCACACCCTACCTTGTATGAGTTGATGATCCACTGTGGTAGCTGGAAGCCCAGAGAGAGTAGTTTCTTGATCACCGTCTTGAAGTGAAGATGATCCCCCTTCTGATCGTACCTCTCTAGATACGTCTGAAGAAGATGCCACGCCAACTCAGCAGCTCTACATAAACAAGAAGAAACAATAATAATAATAATAGTAAAGCATCAAGTAACACCTGGCTGGAATACTCCTCAAGGAGTGGAGATTGTGCACACAATGTGTGCGGGCAAGCATTGAATCCAATGACCGGGGTAATAGTATATCTGTAAAGCGCGTAGGGACATCGTAGATCTATTAATTAAGTGCTACAATGTATATATTGTCACAGCTTTAGCCAAGCTACCATGAGAATGCGCTCGAGCATTCCAGGAATTTCTTCCTATGGGGTACTCATCAACTCACTATTAGGCTATGAAGTGCATTTCTTGAAAGGCATTGTGATCAAAATGGTGGCACAGTGAATTAAAGACCACTCAAGGGAGACGGGTAGAGTAGTCTTGGGAGGTAGGTGCTCTTCATGTGGAGGTTCATTAAATATACGTTTCAATGAAAAACACTTTTCAAAGGAAACAGAAAACATGGTCTTTATAGACAGATGGTCTTTCTATACAGGTGGTCACTACAGCAAGTTTGACTGTACTTTTTTTTCCAATCATTCTTGAGCAAGAACAAAACAATAGATTTGAACAAAGTACATATGACATATTGTTAAAACAAACATTGTTACATCAATTCACATGTCTCCATTTATCAAGTGATACAACAAATGTATTGCGTTTCAAAGATAGGCATTCCCTTTTGTATTTCGCAGAGAATAAATATTGTTTTGCATATAGAATTACAAAATTGAAGATAGATTGCGTACCATCTGGGAAAGCAAACAAAACTGTACTTACGTAGCTTCTCGACCTAAGTTGAGGGAGCCGATATCATTAGCGGCAAGCCACTTCCAGGTCTCACTGTCGGCTCCATTCCGGGATAGTTTCACACATCTAGAAGAGAATGATAACGTACAATCATAACGTAAGCAGTCAATAGTAAGAGCAAGAGAGAGACAGGCAGACATAGAGAGACAGAGAAAAAGAAATAGAGAGAGAGAGAGAGAGAGAGAGAGAAGAAGAAAAATAAAAAGAAGAAAGGGAGAAGAAAAAGAAAACAAAAGGATGAGAAGAAAAAGAAGAAAAAAGAAGAAATAGAAGAAAAAGAAGAAGAAAAGTAAAGAGATGATGATAATGATGGAGTGCAAGGGGAAGAGAAATCATGAAAATAAAATATGGAATGATAAGGAAAGTCAAAGATTGAAAGACATGAACAGACAAATCAGGAAAAAAATACTTTGTACCGTCACTATTTAAATCATCATCATCATTACCATCACAACCCTCACAGCATCTTACCTATGAGCAAGGTTCTCAAAGACAGGAGTAAGAGGCAACCTGAACGTCTTGCAGACATCGATAGCTGTGTCATATAGGCCACTCTGAACCAAGAAACTCACCGTTTCATCAAACCGACATCCGAGATGCTATATGATAATGAAATAGCAGTTCAATGAAACACACACTCTTGAATACTTGTACAAAAATTTGGCTAGCAACAAATAGATAAAGATTGCATGCTTGATCTTGTAATTGAAAACAAGTCAGTACAAATCTTGGAACCAGCGGGATTTTAACTGGCCTTCTACTGCTTGCTGGGCAGCGACTCTACCACCGGCCATCTCTGGTACATGGCATAGTCACAATGAACTGGAAACATACCTCTTTTCAATATTCATCAGTCCCCATTAGGATATTAGCTTTGAATGTAAGGCTCCCTAGGAGAAGTTTCAATTGTTGTAACAGATCATATTTCAAAATCGTCAAAAACAAAATGTCTAGTTTCTTTTCAGCACCTCGTACAAATTTTCATTTTCGCATAAGTAGTGATACCATCGACCAATAAGAAGGAAGCTTACTTGTCACATGAACCATATCAGGCTGGTGATTGGCTAGTTTGAGCCTTGCGGACGTCAACTGATATTCCTTCTCCAAGTCCCCTAGCTCCAGAACATCAACTCGGCGCCTCGGAACTAAAAAAAAAAAAATTGAATTTTCTATTTTCATCAATTATAAATAATAAATACAGCATTTGTTATGCGCCATCAATCTTGTAAACTATTCTGAGGCACAGAGGGATAGAATTAGAATGAGATACATAGAGAAATGAGAATAAATATGCATAGATGTACTTTAAACATTTAAATAACTAAAATACCATGCAAACATGTATGACTTTAGATTCTTTTTAAATGTTTCTAAGGATTCTACTGATCCAAAGAGATGCTTACCGGTATACTGTTTCATGCTTCGAGAAAAATTGACTAAAAATTTTTATTGCATAAAAAAGAAAGGAAAAAAAGAGGAAATACCTGGTTCATCGAGAGGGGTGCCTTCATAGTCTCTCTTGGGTGACGCTCCATTCATGTCTTCAGTTTTCTACCATGAGAAGGGATAAGATACCAGTCTTTGACATGAACACCTAACAACTTTGATAATAGAGAACACATGTACAGTCAGCAACTTAATTATTCATGCCAAAGTAAATTTGATGTATTTTTTTGGATTTTCATAATGTAACAAATGAAAGTTAGACCGGTTGAGTAAGGGCCTTAAATCGGAACAAATCTCTTTTTCACATGACTAAACTTGGTAAGGGTAGGAATAATTTAATTGTTGACTGCAAATTCAAACAAATTAGATAGGTAAGCTACATTAAGACAGTAAAAACAAACAAAACCCTCTAATCCCTCCTAGCCAAACTAGTGCGGTGGGGCTTTAAATCGCCTTGCTAAGTAAAGTTAATTTCAATTCTCTCATCCGCATCTATACTTCACCCTAACAAGCCTTACAGGTCTACTTACAATGCCCTCCATTTCGCTGACTGCAGGCTTGATAATCCAAGCATTGTCCGGATGCAGTAATCTGAGTGAGTTCATGGCGGCGAGGTAGCAGCACGCCTGTCTGTTCAGACTGTCCGCACCGATGACCTCCTGGGCTAGCCGGGTCGCTTGCTCGTACATCACGCTGCCAGCTGAGAGAGGAGAGGGATAAGAACAAAGAGAGTTACACATAGAGGATGTAGTAATCTGAGTGAGTTCATGGCAGCGAGGTAGCAGCACGCTTGTCTGTTTAGACTCTCCACGCCGATGAATTCTTGAGCTAGCCGGGTCGCTTGCTCGTACATCACGCTGCCAGCTGGGAGTGGAGAGGGTTAAGAATAACAAAAGTTACATATACCATATTTGCCGGCGCAAAGGCCGCAGTATTTATGGAAGAGAAAATATCAAAAAGTTGGGGTGCGGCCTTTGCAGCAAAAGAGTAAAAAAAAAATTTAAAAAACGCAAGTGATATACATTCGTGCAAATGCATTGCAAAAGTAAAGGAAGGGACCATTTAACGGAGCTGGCGCGAAGCATCCATCCAAAGTCGCCATTTTGTTTTCCATTTTGTTGGGGTATATATCAGATACCAAATCTGCCCGCGATCACATTTTAGCTAAACTTCTGGTAAATTATAAGAATATTGATGAATTTGGTATCAGTTTGTCTTTCGTCTTCTTTGTGCATGGCTGATCTTCAACGAAGCGGAGTTAAGTCTTTAGTCAACTCCGTTTGTTGCTATAGCAGGCAGCAAGTGAAAACTAATTAGTTTAATCAAATTATGGAAATGCAAGCATTACTTTAAACAAACAGAACTTTGTTATTCTTGGCTCATTTTTCCTGAATTAGGTGTCATATGAAAGGGCAAAAATGGAACTTTCTAGAAATACGATTTTCTCTTTGAAATTCAGATACTGCCCTAAAAATGACTTTTTAGTTTCCTCTCTCTCTCTTTTTAATCACTCATGCGTAACATATGCATCATATGAGTTGCATCAATTGAAAGAGGATGATCTAAGCTTTACAAATGTGTGTCATTTATTAATTATAATTGTGATTAAATTATGATAAAGCATCAATAATTCTCTGTTTCGTTTTTTCTGGGACACACTGTAAACAGATTACAATATCTCACCTTGTCGATAGTTCCCTCTGATGGTATGGAACGCAAAGAGAAGATCGTAGTAGTTGATGGTCAGTAGATCCACAGACCTAGCTCTTGACTCTATGATGCTCACAATCTATTCAAAACAAAAACAAAATGAACTGGATAATCACTAAGTTGATATCATCCATTTTCATTAATGAAATGATCTTACCTGCACTATTGTTACCAACAGTGGGAGAAACCATTTCATGGGATGGGGTTTATAAACCGAGACAGGAATGGAGAAAGTTGAAATCAGGTTCTTTAAAAAAGATTAGAACCAAGAGTTTATTTTCTAGCATTTTTGAAAAACCGTATCTACAATAATTTGACACATCTATAACTGCTGTAACCATCTATGATTTTAACCACTATTTCATATTTGTTCAAATTCATTGAATTGCTTTTGTTTATGAATGATTAAATAAATAAAGTCTTTTGTTGAAAGAATATTTGTTACCTCATCATGAAGATCTATGTAGGGATATTGACAGAGCTGTTTCATCTGTTTCTGTTCACATAACACCACTACAAACTGGCGTAAACAGTCCCTCCGTCTGTAGCATAAACAAAACAAGACATCACAAACAACTATTAAGTCTTTTTCACATACTTTACAAAAATTACAAAAATTGGTTAGGGTATGAATAATTTAGTTGTTAATTGTACATTGACAGAACAAAAATTAAAGCAATATGTTGACATTGATTACTTCTGTCGACAAAAGGTATTATATTTTTAATTTTATTAATTTCTCTATTTTCTTTAGTCATTTCTCTTGGGGGCTTGGATGTTGGTATGCCGAAACAAAATGCTCAAAACAATAGAAAATGTAAAATGTACAATGCAATATTTCTTCTCCAAGTCAAACTTTGATTGTAACAATAATCAAACTGATGGCACATCTCCTCCAAGATTCAGCTACAAGCATCATTTCATGGTTTTACAAAAATCAAATTTGATGAAACATTTAGGTTGATGAATGCAAATATAAATAGACCCAGTAAATAAATAGTTTGGTTAGGACACAGGTGGCATTAGAAAAATACAGTCAAAAAGTCAATATAGTTAACTCTCCATGGTCCCAATCTGTTGGGACCACAAATAATACGTTTTTTGAATAGTTTGGTCCAAAATGAGGCAAATTGGACTTGTGAGACTTTGAGTTATGCAGAATTGACTGTATTTGGGGTTGACCCTTGACCTTTGACCTCTCACCTTTCAGGGTCGGGGTTAGAGGTCATAGCTGAGTAGGCCTCATCGTTGTGACACAGCTCAAGATGGTACTTGAAGATTTTCACCCAAAGTGTCGGCTGTAAAAAAAATTAAAAAAATAAAAATTATATAAATGAAAGAAAAATTTGAAAAATTGTTATTTTTTACAATCTGTGGAAAAAAGTTATCCATTTTGGTAAGCAGAGCTGCCAACCTTGTGCAACCAAAAAAAGGAACCATGATGACAAAAAAAAAAGGAATTTGAAGCAAAAGAAAGGAATTGATTGAAACGAAACTTACAACCATGCACGACACACTTTCGATGCAGAAATGTCCACTCCTAATGTTGTTATTTCCATATTAGGACCTATAGTTTATATATAAGTAGATAGTTTATATAAAAGTAGGTAGTTTTTTGTTGCTGTTTTTTGTTTACTATTGTCAATTCATACTCTTCATAAATATTATTAAAGTGATAATACTAATAAAACATGAAACAGATATGTCCCCCCAAAAAAACAAAGACTAATAAAGTAGAAATTAAAAGAAAATGATAAAGATGAACAAAGAAAGAGAAAGACTTAAAAAGAATGCGAGTGAAAGTTACACAATGAAAGAGTTATATTACCAAATTTGGGTCATCTATGTCAGCGGCACTGAGGGCTGTTTTAGCGAGAGAGATTACAAGCTCTCTCAATTCAAACTGCTCTAACAGACCAATCACCTGTAAAAAGATATAAAGAGAAAATTGAAGAAATTTGCAAGTGGTCTAGATAATTACTAAGTTTCATGCAAAACAATGAGTGATTTACTACATCAAATTTCAGTTATTCGCGTTTTTTTGTGTGCATGGGTCTGAAACATAAAGTTTTGAACAATTAACAAAAGTTGAAAGGTTTTTTTTCCTTGGAGTTCTGTAGTCCTCACTAGCACGTTCAGTAAGAAATCTTCAGCACAGATTCTGCAACTAGCCTCCTGAAAGCACAAGACGCCATTCCACAGCTCTTTCAAAATCTGTCATCTTTCTCTCAAAATCTTAAAAACCTCAATCATTTCTCTTCTCAAAACAAAAATACCTTCAGGTGATAGAGAGTCTCAAGTTTCTTTCCCTGTAGTACCTTAGTCTTAGTCCTCGGAAGTCTGTTCAGCAAGAAATTCTTAAGGCCCGGTCACACAGGGAGGACGCATGGGGAACGCACGGCCAGCGCATTGGAAATTTGCAATTTGGGCCAGTGCGTTGTCGTTCGCTAGGCGTGCGTCATCATTCGTTACTCGTTCGTCGAGCGCGCTGGACCAACGCTGGACCAGCGCTATGCATGCGTCGTCATTCGCTGTGTGCGTCGGGATTTTTTGAGCATGCTCAAAAACGTGCGCCGAGCTCGACGCATGAATATACACGCCAAAGGCACGCCAGACATGCGCCGGAGCGCGCTAGACCAGCGCCAGACATGCGTGGAGCACGCTAGACCAGCGCCAGACAAACGCGGAGCACACGCCCTGTATACGCACAGCGCGCTAGCTACACGCCGTGCATTTTGTGTCAGCTCGCTAGCTTTTCCAAAATTATGACAAAAGTTAGGCACACGTTCTTTTCCGATTTCCAATGCGCTGGCCGTGCGTCGTAGAACGCGGTGCATGCGTGGACCATTCGTCCAGCGCGCTAGCAACACGCTGTGCATTCGTGGAAGTTGTTTTCATGTGCGCTCTGTGTGCGCCCTGTGTGCGCCCTGTGTGCGCCCTGTATACGCCCTGTATGCGTCCAGCGCGCTATGCATTTGGTGTCAGCTAGCTGTATAGCTTCGACAAAAGTTGGGCGCACGACAACGCACTGGTCAAAATTGCAAATTTTCCATGCGCCGGCCGTGCGTCCCCCATGCGTCCCCTCTGTGTGACCGGGCCTTTAGCGACGATCTGCTGACTTTGCGTTTCTTTTGGTCAGTCAATCTGTCTGTCTGTTTCTCTCTCACTCTCTCTATCACTCAGTTTCGACCACTTCTCTCTCTCTCTCTCTCTCTCTGTGCATCATTTATTTTCCACTTACCTTTAGGTGATAGAGAGTCTCAAGTTTCTTTCCCTGTAGTTCCGTGGTTCTCAGGAGTCTGTTCAGCAAGAAGTCTTCGGCGCCGATCCTTTGACTGGCCTCCTGGAAGCATCCCAGGGCCTTGACGGGCTCCCCGGTGTTAAGGTAGCAGTGCGCCAGGAGGAACTGACGCGACGCTGCGTTCCACTCGCACCAAGGGACAGCAGACGGATGTAACCCTGGGTAGAGAGAGTCACAAGAATTAGAGATGTGCATCTGGGCCCTGTTTTATAACTAGTTGATATCAATCGCAACTACGTGTATAAGAGATGGGCGATTGCCTTGGGGTTAATTTGGATCAAGGAGATTTGGATCAATCGCAAGTTATTTGTGATTTATATCATTCGCAACTATGTACATAGGAGATAAGCGACTGCAAACTTGCGATTAATTAGAGGCCTTAGGGTCGATTTGATGTGTGTGTGTAATTGGGATTTTACAGACGCGTATCAATCCGATATGATTATTGACATCTGGGGACAGACCTTTAACGTCACCATCCGAAAGATGTGACTCAGTTTCGAACCGGGGGTCACCTGAGCCGGTGTGTAGGCGAAGACAGAGAGCTGACCAAGTGAACGTGCCGCTAGACCAACTCACATCTCCCTGCATCTAAGCCCCGTCTTATAAAGAGTCGATATTAATTGCATCTCATTTGCGGTTGATATCAATTGCAACTACTACATAAGAGAATGGCGATTGCAAACGTGGGATTTATTAGAGGACTTGCGATTGATTTGGATCAATCGCAACTCTTTGTGAGATGGAGCCTTGATGCAGTAATAACACATTTACAGTAGGACCTGAAGACCATTAAATAGCTACAAGATTTTGAAAACATTGCCTTACCTGCAGTTGAGTATACTGGCACTTCATCATCAGGTACTCGGCAAACAGGAAGTTAGCACTGATTGGCCAACTGATCAGGGTCAAAGGTCAAATGTCAAGGAAATAACCAATCAACTGAGTTGATGACATTTAAGTTCACACTTCCTACAATTGCACATTTAATGTAGCAGGTTACTATTTATGATCGCTCTTGAAAAGATATTCAACAATCATTCCCCATCTTAAACACTTTTTATCTGATGTAACTAATGTTCTAAAATTTATCTATTTTGTTTATGTCCATCACTTTATTCAATATTAAAATCAAACAGAGGAATAACTATCTCAATATCAAACAACTTGTTAATGTTAATGTACCAACAAACCTCCCTTTCGGTCTTTTACAGAACAAGACAGAACAAAGAATTTATTTACCCAAAGGATATCATATGCCATGAATAAAACAAATATGAATATGGTTTGAGAGGGTTTGGTTTCATCTGAATACTAAGGAAGCATGTGTATGCTTGTAAGTAAGCAACCAGGGGACCAATGGCAATGAGCCCTCTCCAAGGGACTTGGTAATGAGGATTAGTGCCACAGGGTTGCCAAAGGGCACCAGTGCATCAAATTGGTTTCGACCCTGGGAACTCCTGGTTACATGACCACTGCTCTACCACTGAGCCATTGCACCTCCATTTATAAGGGTATACTCAGAGAGGCATGGGAGCTTTTCAATAGATCTGCAAGCTAAGTCACCCTGAGCCCTAGTGATTTTAAAGTGTACCAAACACCAAACCATGATTTGCTCTCGATGTAACGGTTTCCATGTTGCTATACTATATTCAAGATTATGAGATTCTAGCATTACTTCTGTAAGGAGATTTTGCAAAATTAAATACACTCTCAATTAATTTAAAAGCGACTTGTGAGTAGACTACTCGACACACCCCTACAGTGCTCACAAGGAACCCACAAGGAACCCAAGTTGGATCATGTGAGCAGTTTTATGATTTTGTTTCTTCATACTCCTTATCTGTTAGCCCATAGAATACCCGATGAACTTTTTGAGGTTGATTTTATACGGGCAATCTGTAAACACAAATAATTTTTTAAATAGGAGTAAATACCCTTCAGAAACAAAACACTTGGATTCCAATGTATAAATCAAATGCACACTTGCAAAGGATACATCAACTGAGCAATCGCCTTCATCGCAGCGGGGTACAACTTTCCCCAGTTCTGCAGTCCCTCCGCTCTCCTGTTTGCCCTCTTGGCCAGAATGGAACGGACGTAGCCCCCTCCACTTCCCTGAAGAAACAGCTCCACAAGGGTGGGTGAAGGTGGACTAGTCGATGATGAAGATGGGAGGTCTGACCCGCCAGGTGGGAGGGACTGTTGGTGGAGATTTCAAGCACTGCCATTTGTCTGAGATGGAATTCCCTAGAGAAAGAAAATTGTTTAAAAAACCGTGGAAAATAAATGAATAAGTATTCATAATAATAATATGACACTTAGCTTGCGCTGGTATCCATCACAATCGTGATGCTCGTGGTGTAGTAGAAAATAGAGTATAAATAGTCCCATAAACATGAACATGAGTACAAACATTAAACATGAAATCATTGGATACATTTCACTCAAGTATGCGACATTGAACAAGTATGATAGCAGCTATTCAGGAACAAGTATTCATGAAAATTCAGAAAAAGCCCTCTCTTTTGAATGCTTCTTTACATATGCCACTGGTTACGTTTTTATTGTTTTACTTTTTATTTAACACATACTGGATTTCAAACCTGTCGCTGTTAAATGTTTATACCCCTCCTGGTCCACCCTAAAATAAAATCACAGAAATTGGCAAAGTATTTCATCTAAGCCAAAAAGATGAGTAAAATGCTCATATTTATGACAAAGGCATTGAACTGAATGCTTGCGCAGATCACAAAAGTGAAGGTACATGCACTTACACAGTCTTTGTTTGCACAGGGCTGGATATACACGTGGAGAGCCATACTAAAGAGTGGTAGGCTTGCAGAATGGTGCATGTCTCTGGTATCACATCACAGGTTAACTTCTTGGTGCATTCAGCAGTCCATGGAAGCTGGAGATGGGATAAGAATGGAGAAATAAATAAGACTGGTATCACATCACAGGTTAAATTCTTGGTGCAGTCCATGGGAGCTGGAGATGGGATAAGAATGGTGAATTAGATACAATTAAATAAGACTGGTATCACATCACAGGTTAACTTTTTGGTGCATTCAGAGTCCATGGAAGCTGGAGATGGGATAAGAATGGTGAATAAAATACAATTTAAAAAGACTGTTATCCTTTCATAGGTTAACTTCTTGGTGCATACAAGCAGTCCCCCCCCCCCCCCCCCCCCCCCCTTCCTTCATTTTGTTGATAAAAAATGATTAAACAGAGAGAAGAAGAAGTAAACAGGAGAAAGAAAGTGGTAACCTCTATTTCATTATTTTCTTTTTTTTAACTTTTCTGATCTGCACCCCCCCCCCCCCCCCTTCCCCTTCCTGGATCTGCCCCTACTGGAACAGAGATTGAAACTCTATCAAACACTAACCTGTGACTCTAGTCTCAGTATCAAACACTCAAGCACCAGAAGAATCTGCATGAATTCTAGCCTCAGTTGGGCGAACCTAGTGAAGCTAGCAGCCAGGCAGACCACAGACAGATCACTACTCAGAGTGTGGTGTATGGGACCGTGGACAAAATCTGCACCTGGAAGTAACAGCATTAAATCATTTCTTTAGTTGCCAGTTTAAATCAGATTAAAAAGTAGAGACAAAATGGATATGGGGATATGGATTTTAGAATTTTAGAAGATGAAGGTAAATTTAAACAGAGAAAGAAAGATAGAGAGGGAGAGATAAACAAAAAGAGAGAGAAAGAGAGAAAGAGGGAGAGAGAGCGCAAGACAGGGAGAGAGAGGAGAAGACTGAGAGATGGTGGTAGAGTGTGAAGAGAAAGAAGAGAGAAGGGAAATTGAATGAGAATCTAGCTGTTTTTACTTTCTGTAGACCTGTCTTCTCTCTCTCTCTCTCTCTCTCTCCATATACTCTGTCTGTCCATGTCTCTTTCCGTCTGTCTGTCTCTATCTATCTTTCTCTCTCTCCCTCTTTCTCACTCTAACTCTTACTCTCTGTCTCTCTGCCTCTCTATCTCTCACTTGCTGTATCTTTATATTTGTCTCTCTCTGTCTCTTCCTCTCCCTCTCTCTACTCACTCAGTTCAGCTAGCAGTCTGTCTGTCTCTGTCTCTCTCTGTCTCTGTCTCTCTCTATCTCTCTCTGGCTCTCTTTCTTTCTCTATCTCTTTTTCTTTGTCTGTTTGTTTCTCTCCCCCCCCCCCCTCTCTCTCTCTCCTCTCCCCCCCCCCCCTCTCTCTCTCTCTCCCCCTCACTCTCTCTCTCTCTCTCTTTCTTTCTACTTACCCAGTTCAGCTAGCAGATTCCCTGGCTCGCCCCCTGCTACATCAACGAGATGCAGAACCGTTCGGAAGACTCCCGTTGGATCCATGATTCTACCGAGTGCTTGTGTAACCTGCTCCCGAACGGCCTGGTTTTGAGGACTAAACATAAATAAATCATAATAATACTAATAATTATAATAGTAGTCACATTTTTTTCTCTTGTTTATAGCCATTATTTAGTAGTCAGTAGATTTTAATATACTTATTTATGTTCATATTTTTCTCAGTTCTTTAGTTTAGTTTGTAAGCATTTTTAATGTATGCAGTATTCTTATCTGACGAGTTTGTTCATTTAGGACATACTTATAAGCTACACATGAGGGACCTTAATTCCACAAGCCTGACGTTTTATTGATGTCGCAAGTGACCAGCATCACATAAGACTTTATTGTTCTTTCTTGCCGGTTTCCTCATTCGTATATTTATATTTGTATTTTGTGTTTATCTTTCGTATGTTATTTGTATGTTCTTTACTTATCTGTGAATATCATTGTTATAATTCTGTATGTTTTTATATGACGAATGGAATGAAATGAAATGAAATTGATTTTTCTGTATATATATCGTCTGTATTTATATCGTCAGAGTGTCTGTGTATGTGTATTGGGTATTTACAGATGTCTATCAATCAGAAGGATCATGTATCAATTGGTCAGAATTGTATCTTTGTTCTTTGTTTTAACATTTAAAATTTTGATAGTGGACCAGAATTATATGCATTGATATTACTGAATTTTTATTCTGATTGGGTGTAATTTGAAACAATGTTTTGGTATTTTATGTTGTATTTACAGATCTACATCAGCGCAGCGCCCTTTGAGGTACAAATGGATGTGGTACAGGAGTACCGCAACCCCCAAAATGTCTCAATTAAGGAATTGAAGAGGAGCCCCGTGAAGCGAAGAGCTTCAGTAAGGGGAGTTGTCACCCAGGTAATGACCAATGATTATCCAATGTGTTTAATATTTAATATATCTATCTATATCTATCTATCTTATGTTATCAAGTTTACAATTGGTATCAAAATTGTTTAGTATCGGCTGTTTAGTCGTATACTGGTGTGATATTATATAAAGTTGTACAAGTTTTTTTTAGTTGGTATTGTTTTAACATGTTAAATTTTGTCAGTGGACCAGAATTATATGCATTGATATTGCTGAATTTTTATTCTGATTGGATGTAATTTAAAACAATGCTTTGGTATTTCATGTTGTATTTACAGATCTACTTCAGCGCAGCGACCTTTCCCAGTACAAATGGATGCGGTAAGAGAGTACCTCACACCCCAAAATGTCTCAAAGGAACTGAAGAGGAGCCCCGTCAAGCGAAGGGCTTCAGTGAGGGGAGTTGTAACCCAGGTAATGATTATCAAACAGGATCACGCATCACCCCTACTTAGACAACTTTATTGGAAACTGGTCGAAAAGAGAATAATGTACAAAACCGCACCGTTTGTTTATAAATGTACACATAATGTTGCCCCTCAATGTTTGTCTTCCTTGTTACAATCTTCCCGTCACTCCACATATAATCTTCGCTCAACTACAGACACAACGGCTCTCCATGTGCCTAGAATAAAATCGAAGATAAGTGAGCGAAGTTTCACTACAGTGGTCCGGTTACATGGAATAGGTTACCTGTGAATTACGCTGTAGTATGTCAGTTGAATTATTTAAGAAGCATCTCAAAACACACCTATTTACAATGTAATTAACAGCATTACATTTTCTATCTTATTTTTGTTGAGTTTTAATTCATTGATTTATTTGTTTTGTAAAGCACTTTGATCAGTTCTAAATTCAATATAACGCTTTAAAAAAGCAATTTATTATTATTATTATCAAAATGTGTTTAATATTTTATTTGTGTGTGATAAAGTTTATCATTACTGTATGATTGTCAGTGTGTATGTGTTTTTTTTTATTTATATTCATAATTCCATTGAGATTTCATAGTTGTTAACAAATAGTTTGATGCCTAAACTGTATATCGCTATTGAGCAACACTGAAGATATAGTCATGCAGATGCCAGCGAAGCTTCAAAACCACAGAAGAAGATCGAGGTAGCCCAAGCTTCCCCTTTAAAGTTTCTACTGACCAGGAGAGGGTGGACATTATGTCCAGTAGTATTCATTTCATCAAGATAAAGTTATAGTCGTGTAATGACATTTAAAAAAATTTGTAAATCCAGAGTTCCAGCCGGAGTGTGCTTGTAACACTTCTTGTTATACAAAAATGTAGATTAGTGCATTATAGCTGTAGTATTTTAGAATACCAGTCATGTTTATTTAGGTGAAATTTTCTTTGATCAACATTTCTTTTTTTGTATACAAATAATCTTGCCATCTCTGTATATTTGTTTTGTTATCAGCATTTATGTTGTGTAATACTTGAATGTTCAACTTTGGAGAAGTTAATAGAAATGTAGAGGGCATTACAGTATTATCTTGTATGTACCTTGATGTAAACTTGGCAGGTATTTATAATCATTTTGACCGAAAATGCTATCTTTTTTTTACACGCATACGTTCTCACATTTATTCTTTTCATGAAAAAAGTGTTTCTTTGACTATATATATTTGCTACTACTACTACTGCTCTATCTGTCGATCGTTACCAACTTCTTCTTGACCCACCGCATTGTAAAACCTACTCACCCATCCTGCATGACGAGTTTGCTGGCCAGCTTTCGTTGCTGACGTCGACGCCGCCGCCCTATTTTGCAAACAACAAGTTCACCTGCATTGAATGGAATGCTTAAGGATTCAGGGGTTATTTCATTTCACCATGATCCTATCTCCGCTGCTACTGCTACTACTGTCCCTACATGTACTTACCCATCATGCATGAGGAGTTTGAGAATCTTAATCAATCTCTTTTCTTGCATTAATGTTTCAAGAAGTATGATCGTGTAACCGATGCGGGTATTATATATGTGGGATACGAAAGAGCATTAGTGCCGAATTTTCCATTAGTAAATTGTCTCTTCTTATCAACATTTCTAGGTCAAAATATAGCATTATGACGCAGGTTCCGTACCACAGTCTGCAGATAGTCAACCAGCTCAAGAGCTACAGTAATCCTGACGTTTTATTGCTGTCGCAAGGGGCCAGCACCACATAAGACTTTGTTTTTTCTTGCCGTTTTCTCATTCATATATTTATATTTGTATTTTGTGTTTATCTCTTGTATGTTATTTGTATGTTCTTTAATTATCTGTATATATCAATGTTATAATTCTGTATGTTTTTATATGACGAATGGAATAAAATGAAATTCTTCTGTATTTGTATTGTCAGAGTGTGTGTGTGTGTGTGTGTGTGTGTATAGGATTTTACAGACGTGTATCAATCAGTCAGAATTATATCTTTGTTCTTTTCATTTGAATTTAGCTTGATCGATCATCATGGCAGCGTTTTGACAAGCCAGTAAAAATGCAACAATCTACATGTTTGTGGTCCATACATTCCAACTGCGGCACACCACCACGCAGGGGAGAAAAGGAAGAGAATTTCTAAAAGGGGTTGTAGCGATCAAAGCTGGGGGGAACTCCCTCTATGAGTTGTACATAAATAACCCAACGACCTTCGACAAAGATATGATCGAGAAGATACTCAGGCTGCCACTCAACTCATATTTTGCTCTTTTTCTCTATAGATCATCATGGCCAACAAGAATAAGACTGTATACAAGTTTGTGGTGGATACTTTCGAACAGCGGCACACCACAACGCAGGGGGGAAAAGGCAGAGAATTTGTACGAGGAGTTGTGACAATAAAAGCGGGGGGAAACTCCCTCTATGAGTTATACGTTATAATTCAACGACCTTCAACAAGGAAATGATCGAGAAGCTACTCAGGCTACCACTCAAGCTCCCTCTATGAGTTATACCTTAATAACCCAACAAGCATTGACAAGGATATGATCGAAAAGATGCTACGGCTGCCAATCAACACACATTTTGCCATCAGAAATTGTGTAATTGACCTACTAACAGTGAAGATAAGCGTGACACCTCAGAGCCAAGTGAGTTAAACAAAACATCACAATGAAACGTGCCCTTTTTTCTTTCTAATAAGGGATCTATCCCCTTTCATAAATGCCAGCGACATATTGATGACTTTCACTCCAATTTTCGCCCAGTTATTATCTCCTCTAAGCGACTAGCTCATCGCTTTCCTTATTGCTGCTTCATGACCTTTGAACTGATCAAGTTTTGGTGAGATTTTGTTGAATTATTTTCCTTTTTTTCCACATTTTTTACTGGTAGGTTTCCCATCATGACCATGCGTAGCCTCTGTTCACTACGACGGTAGTGGACCCTGAACACGTGGGCGCAACCGCCCCTGGGCCGCCGCAAGCGGAGTCTACTAATATCCCGCCAGCAACGCTCACACCTGCCGACCTGCACGCAGCAATTACGAGCTCAACTGCCGTGGTCTGTTCTAGATTGGACAACCTCACAACCGAGGTGTCAGCAATCAAGTCAAAGATTGATGACCTAGAAGCTTCAGTGACCTTTAACTCCGACAAGGTGGCTGATCTAGAGAAAAAACAAATACCTGAACTCAAGCACGATCTCCAAGCTCAGATCACTAATCTCAATGACAAGATTACCCTCATGGAGATATACAACAGGCATTCTAACTTCTATGGCATTCCTGAGGATGATCGTGAAATCGTAGAAGAAACTCTGCGAAAGTCGGGGGTGCGGCCTTAACACTGGCAAATAAGTACTACTGCTACTACTACTACTGCTCTATCTGTCACTCGTTACCCACTTCTTCTTTTTAAGTACTTGGGGCGTTTCACAAAGCCTTTTTTCAATGACAAATGACAAAAATCAGTGTCAAATCTGCTGATAACCAATCAGAAGCAAGGATTTCAGTAGCTTATAACATAAACTGTCATTTGTCAATGACAAGTTTAGTGAAACTCCCTCCTGGCCCTACTTACCCATCCTGCATGAGGAGTTTGCTGGCCAGTTTCTGGGCGACATCCACCGGTCTCTCAAGCTGCATCAGCGAGTCGGTGAAGCCTTGCATCTCCATGGCAACAGAGGAGGAGGATGAGAGGAGATGGATGCATTCCTGGAGCGATTGCATGTCTTGAAGAATGGTGGGGTCTGCGTTTGGGAAACAGAATGAATCCAAGGCAAGATAATTGAAAATAGTAACAATAATAACCTTAAAGATAAAGTAGAGTTCTGGCCGGCCCCATCTTACAAAGAGTTCCGATTGATCCAAATCAATCGTAAGTCCTCCAATCAATCTCAAGTTTGCAATCTCCTATCTTGTATGTACATAGTTGCAATTGATATCAACTCTTTGTAAGTTGGAGGCCTGGTCATGTGATCGCATTGTGAACGGGAACGTTGTGGAATCGCTCAGAAAAGGATGATCATCTAGCATATAAGTATTGGTGTGTTCTGCAAGGTTCTGGAATCATCAAAATGATAAGAACTTTGGCCCAGTCTTGGTAAAGTTACAAGCACTGTACACAGAAAGATGTATATGGGATTACACGAACATGTGGCATCATCATCATCACTTATAAAATATGCACAAAACAAGCCTCATTGACGGTTTTGAATGGACTGATCACAGAAGCAATAACAAGCTAGAAACTACACTGATAATCTGTCACCATCACCATCATCATCATCGTCATCATCGTCATCATCATCATCACTTATTAAATATACACAAAACAAGCCTTATTGATGGTTTTGAATGAACTGATCACAGAAGCAATAACAAGCTAGAAACTACACTGATAATCTACAATGCCCTCATCATCATCGTCATCATCATCATCATCGTCACCATCATCGTCATTGTCGTCATCCTCATCATCATCATTGTCATCATCATCACCATCATCATCATCACCATCTTCATAATCACCATCATCATAATCACCACTTTTGAAATATACACAAAACAAGCCTTATTGATGGTTTTGAACGGACTGATCACAGAAGCGGAACATGATAAAACGAGCTTAATTTTGCTTTAGCTATTTCAAAACATCAAAAAAATCTGAATATTCTGATTTGTAGGTCCTAAAAATCCAGAAAATCGTAATATTCTGAATTATTCGTAAAGATAATCTGCCATACCTTCATCAGACAGCTCCACTCCGAGGTCATCCATACTGAAAGTGCGCTTGACCCCCATGTGAAGGTCCTCGAGCAGGCCGACCGGTTGAAGCACAGACAACAAGTTCTGCAGAGAGAGAGAGAGAGAGAGAGAGAAGAGAGAGAGAGAGAGAAGGGAGAGAGAGAGAAGGGAGAGAGAGAGAAGGGAGAGAGAGCGAAGGGAGAGAGAGAGAGAGAGGGAGGGTAGGAGAGAGAGAGGGTGGGAGAAAGAGTGGGAGAAAAAGAGTGGGAGAGAAAGAGAGAGTGGAAGAGAGAATGGGAGGGAGAGAGAATAGGAGAGAGAGAAATGAAATCATTTTGCCCTACAACCTAATATCAACCTGAAGAAAGGGAATTTCTGAATGTTATGTACATTACAAAGAGAACAACTCATTAAGCAGCCCCCCTTCCCCTTCCCCTCCTAACCCGACTTCAAAATGTAACCATAAGTTTAAAGTGCCTGAAAAAAGTTGGTGCTATACACTACCATACCATGAAGTAGGTGTTGTGAACTTAAAACATATCAGATCAAAAAGAAATATGTAAATTTCTGACATTCTAAAAATAAAGCAAAGCAGTGAAAATTAACTATTTAACTACCGGTATGCCCAAATTTAGTTTCAGACCAAAAACAAAGTATGCAAGACAAATTTGGCGTAGAATTTTCACAAGGTGTCAGGAAAGAAATCGGACCAGACCATTTGTAGATGAGAGGGGTTTATTTCACAAACATTACCCCCGTATCTGGTAAATAAAGGGGCATGTCTTCACAAAAGGTCAGGTAACGCGACCCCCGACCCGACCCCCGACCCGACCCATGAATCGATGTTTCGAAGTAAGCCGGATTTACTTACTCTTTTGATAAGGCACGGCATGTGTGTGTTACGATCCAAGAACAATCCTAACGGCTTGTTGGCAACCTAAACAATAAAAGGAGAGAGAGGGTAAGAAAGTGTGAGAGATAGAGAAAGAGAGAGAGAAAGAGAATTACAACAATGTATATATACAAATGAAATTGTATGGGGTACAAAAAACTTCTCAAGTATGAGAGTTATATTAATATCTTTTGTTGCAGGCATGGATAAAAAATGATTTGTCAATGGTTTCATTGAATAATACAATAATTCATCACTTCAAATTAAATGAAAGAATCGGTAATAATCCTTCTTGTTACATACAGATGTTTACATCTTTTTTTAACACCAATTCCTTATTTGAAATTTTCAATGGCAATGATTCACATAGAGAGTAATTTCCCTACATAGACCAGCAACTCACTTGATGATATTCCACGCAGCAGGCTAGAAACTTGCTCATGCTCTGTTCCACCAGCTGCCTGTACTCCCCCTGGGAGACTTCCCCTCCCCCGACCCGCTGCTGTATCTCTGTTTCCACGACGATGGACGCATCTTGTCGCAGGATGGAAGGATCGGGTAGGTCAACGTCCATCAGGGTACCGAGGTCAGACCCGGCGGAGCGACTGTATGTCTGGAGACAACAAACATAATGAACATATCATGAAATATATACTATAATAATAATAATGACAAAATTTATAATGGCACATATCCACCCCAAGGGATGCTCAAGGCGCCTAACAAGGTAAAAAACCTCAAACATATGATTGTACATGAGAAATTACCAAGAACAAAAATAATAAGACTTGTAAGAAAAAAATCATAAAATTTCAGCGCAAGATTCTTTTGCGTTACAAAATTATCGCGAAAAATGTAGAGGGGGGGCTTCTAAAGCCCCCCCCCCCCCCCCACCCTCCCCGCTAGATAGGGTAAGATGGTGTTAAAGACTCTCAACCTGAAAATGTAATGCTGATTTGTACTTACATGAAGGGCTCTGAGGATGGTTTGAACTGAGAACCTGCCAGGTTTGAAGATGTGATCCAGGTACGCCTCCTGTTATCAGAGGAAGGACAAATGAAGGAGAGAGATAAGTAAAGAGAGGGTGAGGGAGCAAGACAGACAGACAGAAAGAGACAGACAGACAGAAAATCAAAGAGGGAGAGACAGAAGAGAATATTAAGGAGAGATTATGCAAGAGAGAGAGAGAGATGGAGAAAGATAGGAACACGTAATATTTGCAATTTGCCTTCTGTCTTATGATATACGATTATTCGTAACAGGTAAATTCAATAATTCAGATCGAGGCACTCAAGTATAAAGTTGGTTACATTACAAACATAGCCTATACTCTCTCTTACTTCATTATCTTTTTTTTTCATTGAAATGTTCTAAGCTTACCCGAGGGTCAAGAAAAGCTGGAACTTGGACACTGGTCAGTTGGTCAGTTTCCAGGTAGACCGGCTGCCATCCTTCTTGACATTGCCTGCATAATACAAAACATTAATCAAGAATCGTAAGGGGACGTTCACATACAGCGACTACAACGATTTAACAAGGTTTTCATTTTCAAAATTATTTTGACCGCTAAGAAAGTATGTCTTGATTAAACCTTCACAGCAACCACACCCTCATTTTCTGTGTCTCTATTTTGAGTTGTGTTTCATTTAGAAGCTACAACCACAGGTTCGCTGCTTCAGAAGCTCTTGCACTCCCAGGTATAATAATAATGGTAATTCATTCAAACCCAGTGTCAGCGAATTATGATGCAATGCACATGGACACCGACTACTATGTTGCTTTAACACACAAAAAAGGCGGTTTACAGTAGAATATAAGAACGGGCCATTGGTTCACATATGAAACAATCCACATAAGGATCCTCAAAATATGGAATACGTTACCATGTGCTTCACAAGCTAGAACAATCAAACCTGTCGTAGCGGACACCTCTCTATAAAGGCCACCTGTCTATAGTGACCATGCATTTTCTCTTTCTCTCTTTATCTCTCTCTTTTCTTTTTTGTGGGCTATTGAGAGAGAAATGTCTGTTGTAAAATCCATCCAGAAATGCCACCTGTCAACAATATGCCCCTCTAGAAGGAAATGTGTGTTGTAGAACCTGTCTAGAATGGCCAACTGTATGTTATATATTCATATTCATTTCATTTCCAACAAAAAGGTAAACAAAGATATTACATTTGATTTCATACATAATCTGACTGTACTTTAAACTAATTCATCTTGGAAGGGAATTCCATTTTAAGCCCCACTGCACTACTTATAGCTTCTTGCCCCCTCTATGTAGCAAACAATGCCTTATCGGAGCCTGTTCGTCCACCTTGATCCTTTTTTTTGTTTTTTTTATTTGATTTCATGAGATAACCACCTGTCAGTGACCTTGCAGGGAAGTAATCCTCCTGGCCAAACTAGTGCAGACGGGCTTAAACTAATTCCTCTTGAAAGGGAATCCCATTTTAACCAGAACTCATGAATAGCTTTCATCAGATCTTCTACTCACTTTGAATAGCATGTCGTCTTCACTACCGTGCCACCATCAGCTAAGCCCCACATGGCAACAACATGAGAACCCGTCATTGTGAAGTCAACAAGTGTTTGACCCTTGACATCGTCCAGCGTGGTCACATGATACAGACGGCACTGCCCATCCTGCCACTGCTGCTCCAAGATCAGGAACTAAGAGAAGAGACAAGATATGATATGAACTGGGGGGCGTTTCACAAAACTTGTCATCAGTGACTAATTACAGTTTTTGTTATAAGCTACTGATTGTCATTATCATCATTACTATTATTATCATTATAATCATCATCATCATCACTATTATCATCATCATCACGTTTATTTTTATTATCATTAGTACAAGTAGAGGTAGCAGTAGAAGTAGTAGTAGTAGTAGTAGTAGTAGTAGTGGTAATAGTAGTAGTAGTAGTAGTACAAGTAGTACAAGTAGAGGTACATGTAGCAGTAGAAGTAGAAGTAGAAGTAGAAGTAATAAAAGTGGTAGCAGAAGTAACAGCTGTAGTAGTAGTAGTAGTAGTAGTGGTAGTGGTAGTAGTAGTAGTAGTAGTAGTAGTGGTAATAGTAGTAGTAGTAGTAGTAGTAGTAGTAGTAGTAGTAGTGGTAATAGTAGTAGTAGTAGTAGTAGCAGCAGCAGTAGTAGTAGTAGTAGTAGTAGTAGTAGTAGTAGTACAAGTAGTACAAGTAGAGGTAGCAGTAGAAGTAGAAGTAGAAGTAGAAGTAGAAGAACTAGCAGTAGAAGTAGAAGTAGAAGTAGCAGTAGAAGTAGAAGTAATAAAAGTAATAAAAGTGGTAGCAGAAGTAACAGCTGTAGTAGTAGTAGTGGTAGTAGTAGTAGTAGTAGTAGTAGTAGTAGTATTAATAGTAGTAGTAGTATCAGTAGCAGCAGTAGTATTAAATTCACTTACCAGTGAAAGTTGTGAGATGGTTAAGTAGATGCCGAGGGTCAGACTAGAGGGCGTTGAACCCTGGATCACGCGGATCTCGTGACGGAGGATCGGCTGCTCGTCCAATCCCATCATGCCCTCTGGCAGGAAGCTGGTCAGGTCACTGGTGATCAGGCAGTTCAAGGTCTAAAGAAAAGTGAACAAAAAAAGAAATATTTAAAAATAGAACATATCTGCATTCATTGAAAAATCAAATACCAAACAATCAAACAAGAATAATAGTATATTTGATTGATTTACATAAGAAATGTGACAACTGATATACAAAAGAAAACAGCTGTACCCATCAAGACATAAAGAAAAGGTCTATTTAAAGGCCGAATTGGAACTAATATTACCTTGCACGACCAGATCCTTAGCTTGTGGTCTCTAGATACACTGAAAGCCATCATGTCCTGGCCTAGGGGTCGAACAGCCACACTCTGGGCCAGATACATCGCATCTTGGCCTCTCCTGGCAACACAAAAAGAGATATCAAACATAATAGTATAACATGCACTGAGATGATCTGTTTATTATTACTACTACTATTAGGCCTTTCAAAAAATGATGCTGCATTGCCCTTTAGCAGCCAAAACATCGTTCGGTCGGTCAGAATTTTGTTTTTCCTCCGTCTTTGGGCTGATATTTCTCAGTTTTGATTGCTTAGTATTTTTTTGTCTGAAAAACGGTTTAAAAAAAAAAAAAATTAAAAAGATTTTGGGGTCGGTCTTGAAGGGCAACACAAAATCTTTTTTTTTAGGCCTTATTATTGTCATCACTAACATCCTCATCACCAACATCATCATCTTCATCATCATCTTTATCATCATCATCTTCATCATCATCATCATCTTCATCATCATCATCATCATCTTCATCAACATCATCATTTTCATCATCATCATCATCACCATCATCATCTTCATCATCATCACCATCCCCATCACCATCACCATCATCGTCGTCATCATCATCATCATCATCACCATCACCATCACCATCACCATCATCATCATCATCATCACCATCATCACCACCACCACCATCTTCATCTTCATCTTCATCATCGTCTCTACAGTTCAGAGTCTGTAGTCCCACAATCTCATTTTGGCATTTGCTTGTCATAGAAGGAAAAAAGAAAAAGAGTACAAATAGCAATACCTGATGGCGACTGGGACGAGACCAGTCCACAACCTTTCCATGATAGAGGACTCTTTGACTTCATTCTGTGTTGTAATACCTACAGATATGATAACTTATTATTATTATTGGTAGTATTATTATTATTATTACAGAAAAATTACAGAAAATGACAATTACATAAATACATGTAAATTATACAAACTGCAAAATGTGTTTTCAAGGCCTTTCTGAAGATAATGACTGATGAATTTTGCGTGGTAGATCATTCCAGTATTTTAAAGCAGATATTGTTAATGTCCCATCACTGATCTCAATGCCCTGTATTTAGATTCAAACAGGAATCTAAATATTGTGGAACTTTATTTTTGAGTATTTTGTACACAAGCAAGAGTATTTTAAAAATTATTCTTTGTTTCAAAGGAAGCCGGTGTAATGATCTCAAGAGTGGCTGAAATGGATGGATAAATGAAACTTAACACGTGGAGGAGGCAGATTATGAAGAAGAAGAAAGAAGAAGAAGAAGAAGAAGAAGAAGAAGAAGAAGAAGAAGAAGAAGAAGAAGAAGAAGAAGAAGAAGAAGAAGAAGAAGAAGAAGAAGAAGAAGAAGAAGAAGAAGAAGAAGAAGAAGAAGAAGAAGAAGAAGAGAAGAAGAAGAAGAAGAAGAAGAAGAAGAAGAAGAAGAAGAAGAAGAAGAAGAAGAAGAAGAAGAAGAAGAAGAAGAAGAAGAAGAAGAAGAAGAAGAAGAAGAAGAAGAAGAAGAAGAAGAAGAAGAAGAAGAAGAAGAAGAAGAAGAAGAAGAAGAAGAAGAAGAAGAAGAAGAAGAAGAAGAAGAAGAAGAAGAAGAAGAAGAAGAAGAAGAAGAAGAGAAGAAGAAGAAGAAGAAGAAAGAAGAAGAAGAAGAAGAAGAAGAAGAAGAAGAAGAAGAAGAAGAAGAAGAAGAAGAGAAGAAGAAGAAGAAGAAGAAGAAGAAGAAGAAGAAGAAGAAGAAGAAGAAGAAGAAGAAGAAGAAGAAGAAGAAGAAGAAGAAGAAGAAGAAGAAGAAGAAGAAGAAGAAGAAGAAGAAGAAGAAGAAGAAGAAGAGAAGAAGAAGAAGAAGAAGAAGAAGAAGAAGAAGAAGAAGAGAAGAAGAAGAAGAAGAAGAAGAAGAAGAAGAAGAAGAAGATGATGATGTTGTTTACCTCTCAAGCCAAGCGGGGCCATCTTGACCAAGACCAGGCTACCGCTGCGTACCGAGAGAGCGAACCAGGCCTCTCCATCCCCGGTCATCCATGACCCGCATGCCTGGAACTCATAGGTCTGAGCTCCGCCTTGTACGATCTCATGGATGTTAGACGCATCCCGGAAGTTCGTCACGGAGGCGTCGGCAAAGATGGAGGTTAGATCAAAGCTTGTGAACTGGTTGTTGGAATCCTGATAATGAAAATATTAGTAACAACATTATTGCTCTGGGAGACGTGACACAAACGTTTATTTTATTATTATGTAAATTTTATTTAATTTCCAAGAACATTTCCATAAAAGTATAAAACAAGAATAAAGTACAGTTTCTCAGCAAGACATGGGCATCGCCATTTTTTTTTTAAATTGCATGACGTACTATGCGAAGTCGTTACTAAATGTATTCAAATTTATGAATTCTTACTTCCCAGGTGTTTGTGGTGTTGAAGCATTTCATTCACCGAGTACTCCAATTGCCATAACGCAAATTGCATAAATAAGTTGGTGCTGTTCTGGGGTGAAGGTTTCACATTTCTGAATAAATGAGTTACAATTGTTACCCTATTATAAATTTTTCACCAAATATAATTTTTACCTTCTCGGCTACGATTTTCCCTCATTGAAAAGTAAAGGTTGTGTTGTTGAATTAAAAAGTCTTAAAATTATCTTAAAATTAAAAACATGTACGACTCCGCCTGGTACGTCACATTTTCAATAAAATGGCTGCACCCATGTTAAGCCAGAGACTAAGTAGAATTCTCATATTTCAAACTTAAGTATTGAATTGAACACAGACCGGACCCTAGTAGAAAATAGAAAATTTAGATGTATTTGTTCTTACTTGAGGTAAATGATATTTTGTTGAGCTTACCTGTCTATTCAATTTGTTGGGATGGGGGAATGGGAGACGATGAACCGATGTGAACGTAGCGATCAGAACCACGACGTGTGAATGGGTCTCGTGGATTGACACCCTTGGAATGATGGGCGAGCCCTGGAAGTTGAGACGCAGGGCGTTGCCATGGAGATTGTGATTGAGAGAGCTCTCCACCAGTTCTACACGATTCTGAGAAGTGCGCCTGACGGGAAGAAGAACAAGATACATTTCTAGATTATGGCATCTTTATAGTGTAACAATCAAGGGATAAAGGAGTATAGCTTAATTCTCCTATCTCTCTCTCTCTCTCTCTCTGTCCGTTTCTCTCTCTCTCTCTGTCTGTATCTCGCTCTTTGTCTCTCTCTCTTTGTCTCTCTCTTTATCTCTCATCATTGACGTATTCAAGCAACCTTACCAGTAGATAAACTTGTTAGCGGCTCTCTCCCTACCCCCTCCCTCCCTCCCTCCCCATCTCCCTCTCTCCCTCTCACATATTCAAGCGTCCTTACCAGTAGATGAACCTGTTAGCGGTCGCACTGTTGACCTTGTGACTGTCCTTGTAGGCGAATCCCCCTGCGCTATCCGCGACATTGACATCTTGAAGGACACCTTGTGTTCCACCTGCATGACCGAAAATAGAGGCATTGTTAACACGGTACTGTCAGAGTTTGAGTCATGTCATGAGAATGGTGCACAAAATATTAAGGCAAGTGTCCATGGGGGTGTTCCACAAAGAATAATGTAAGACTCACACAAGACAGAACTAGTCTGACACGATTGTTGACTTGAGCTGCACTGCTATATGTTAATACATCTTCAAAATGGCTGCCAAGATGGCTGACATGCAGTCCATGAAACAATAACAACCAATCACAAGATTGTACATGAAGTAAGTAACAAATAGAAAGCCTGAGGAAAGATAGAGTGCCATGTGCCTATAGTGTGCTGGGTTCAACCCAATTCAAATCCTCACTTAAAACCTCTCTCCTAAGTCTCCAACATAAAAGTAGCAGAGCTCTAAATCAGTATAACTCACTCAGTTCATGTCCAGTGCAGGTCTGCATGTGTTTTATTATAGCCTGCCATGCACCATCATATTGAACATTCTTAAGCAAAGTATATTCAAATGAAATACATCATCAACCAATAGCAAAATAGGATTTGAGAGTAAGACTGAATATTCATAAGGAAAATGAGAAGAGAACCAATGATAAGTAAAAAGTGGAAATACCTAAAGCATTCACACAAGATTCATGAATAAAGAATGAGAAGAGAACAAAGAAACATACCACCAGGTGAGATGGAAGACTTGGTATGTAGAGGAGATGAATGGAGGAAGGAATTGGGTCAAGTAATAGACCATTTTCGAAATGTAACCAAATTTAATGCATAAGTCTTTGTGAGGAGCCTCAATACATACTATTTCATTCACCTGAAAAGAATAATGGTATTTCAATAGACAGAATTCAAATTGCATACATTAGTTGGTGTCAGGTTGGACAAACATTATGGCTTGACCTACCTGCACTATAGCAACACTTAATATATGCAGTTTGCATTCTGACTTTTGAAATACTATTATTCTTATCAGGTGAATTAAATAACTTGTATTGAGGCACTTCACAAAGACTTATGCATTAAATTTGGTTACATTACGAAAATGGCCTATTGAAATAAATTATTATGTAAGTGAATAAGCAAATGATGTGAAATGAATATGTATAGAGGGAAGAGACTAGAGAAACAAATACAAGTATGGAATGAGTCAATATTTTAGAATTCCGAGATGACGCCCGTTTGGAAATATGGAGGTTAATCTGCTCTTTCATATGACACCTCATTTATTGAGTATTACCTTCAGGATCACAAGAAATAAAGGTTTGAATCTCAATGCGGTAATAAAAACATTGACCAATTTTGCATGATCCTGCAACATCGGGTGCGCGATCAGACACCCTACAACATGTAAACAGCAATCCACTAACCTGGGACCAGGGGAGTGTTTCACAAAGACTAAGGAGCATAAATAGTTGGAAGAACCTTCCTGAAATTGCCATTACTGCCTCATCAATCAATAAGTTCAAGTCAGAACTTTAAAATCATTGGAAGCACCATCCGCTGAAATACCACCCATACCAACGCGAATCCAATGCAGTAAAGATGGGCACATAAGCTGAAGCTTCAAGCCTCAACACCAAAGTAAATCAAAGTAAGTAGGCCTAAGTAAAGATCGACTTTAAGCTGGAATATAGCAGGCCAAATGTGTAAAAGTAGAAATAGTCTAGAGTAAAGGAGCCGGTAATCGGCCAGCTCCCGTTTTCGGCCGATTGGTTGGATACAAGGTAAAATCACTCTAAAATACATCGCATAATAGCATAACACATATCCCACACATACCATACCATGCCAGTGTCACTGAAGAACCACATTTGCAATGAAAAATATATCCTAAAATATCACATTTTAGCGATGTAATCGGCGGTCCCGCTACCCGAATCTGAAAAATCGAGTATTTTACGCGTGTCTGTAAGAAATATGGGTACCATAAAATGAGCTTTATTTCAAGTATTTTTCAGATTTAGAGCCCGATTTTGTGCTAGTCGCAAGCTCAAAAGTATCTCATCGCATGTATTAAATCAATGCAGCCGCACACCGCAACGCACACACGATATGTCTGTCTAATTCAGATTCCAACTTCCGATCACCGCTGTGCCTGTCTTCGGCCAGGCGAGCACTCGGGAGCTCCGGCGTGGGATACCTGCTCCGCCCGCTTGTGCTGTACATCAGCGCGGAAACGCACGGCGCGCGCGCGAGCACTTTGTATTGACTTTGTACATGCGGCCGTAAACTGAAACGCTCGGCCGATAACTGGCTCCAAAACAGTGAAAATTGAAATGAATATTGTCATGGCAATTCGTGATTTTTTTCTGGGATTCTTTTTTTGTTTAAATAATAATAATATTTGCTTCATGATTTGAACAAAAAATGATAATAAATAGGAAGTAAAGGGTCCTAAAAAAAGGATTTTGTCTTAAAGCCCAAGTCCACTCCAAAAATAACTTAGTTTCAATAGAACCAGAAAAATCAGATAAACCAATCAAAAAAAAGATTGAGCAAAATCGGATAACTAATAAGAAAGTTATGAATTTTTAATGACATAACAAACTTTGAAAATCACTACACAAATTGGCAACTCACTCATGAGTCTGTGACGTATGGTCCTCACTATCCACTAATTATTTTCTTTATATTGATACTATAAATTTCCTATTTTCACCCTAAGAATCTTATTTCTTCACACCAGCATCCAAGTTAGATTGTTAGTAACATTTTGTTTGTGTGGATGCACAAATAAAGAGTAATTTATGTCCAATTAAATCATGAAATATTGAATTTTGATAAACTATTTATATAAAAATCAATAATTATGAAATACGATATTCAGAAAAGAGTATCAATTCTTCAAAATTCATAAAAGTTTTTGGGAAATGTCATGCACGCAATATGGTACAAATCATATAACCTGGGCAAAGGCATGGGGAAATCAAGTTTTGGGGGATAAAAAGGGAAATTAATGGGAATAAACTATATATAAAGCAATTGATAAGTTGTGAGGACATGACGTCACAAACTGATAACCATCTTGGCAATTTGTGTTGTAAATCTCATTGTTCCATAGTTTTACATACTTTTTCAAAAATTCATAACTTTCTTATTAGTTATCCGATTTTGCTCAAACTTTTTTTGATTGGTTTGTCTGATTTTTCTGCTTTTAGTGAGAGTAAGTTATTTTTCGAGTGGACTTGTCCTTTAAGTGGCCGAAAACGGGCTCCTTTACTCTATGTGCGGTTTTTGCGAATTTTAGAACTTTCAAAAATGTAAGCATGACTTCTTGTGCGTGTTTTGAACAGAGTTTATTGCGTGCAACGCGAATTTCACGACCACTACCAGCGAATATGTTTAGGGGTCGCTCAGCTCGAAAATTTATTCACACAAAATTAACAGCGTTTACAGTATCGGTTACACATAAATTACAGAGTTAGTTCAGAATCAGATTTTCTGTCAGATGTGTTTTCGAATTTTGGAGTCAATTTTGTGAACATATTTTTCAAAGAATTTGCCTACTTAAGATCTAGCTTCCTTCCATCTTGGTGAATCATTGGTTAACCTATACCTTGGATAATATACCTTGGAAGTAGGCATTTAAAGTTAAAAACTTATTTGCCTCTCGTTGACATTCAGATGAAGAATCCATATTTTGGCACATGTTTAGTGGCGCTATACAGCAATTGACGAACATGGACAAGCGAAGGACTCCTCTGGGTCAAATTGATCTTTTCTTCACGACCAAAACTTCAACAAATTGGATTTAAAGCTGTTTAGTGACTTGCTCTCCACAACTACAGAGGAGAGGTTGTTCCATTCATTGATACTTCTCTGTGAAAATGATCCATGTCTAAGCTTTGAGTAGACTTTCTTCTTAACGATCTTGTATCGATGGCCACGGGTTCTATTATCAGTAGGGTGTCTGATCGCGCACCCAATGTTGTGTGCTAAAACCCTTCCCATAGAGATTGTACGCTTCCCTATGTGGTCTACGTGCATTGCGCGACCATCCAAAATTGGTCAATGATTTTATGAAAAAATTTGAAATTCAAACCTTTATAACAAATGATCCTGAAGGTGAAACTCAATAAATGAGGTGTCATATGAAAGAGCAGGTTTTTCTCCATATTCCCCATAGGGGGCCACCCCCAGAATTCTAAAAATATCTTGGTCAAAACAGCGATTGAAATGTTGTTTGCATCCTAGCTCCAAAATTTGCCACTTTCCTGAGCTGTGCCCCCGCGGCTTAAGCAGGGCTAGACGTAAGAATAATATCCAGATGCTTTTTTTTTTCGCTAGCCCCAAGGGATCATTTGTTATAACAGTTTGAAAATACCCTTCCCACATTTTTGGAATCAGCTAATTAGGGAGGCGTGAGCTCCGCTCAGTCCAAACCATGGTTACATCGTAACATGTGCGCTTATAGTGAATGAAAGTATGGGTGGCCGATTCTCGCCATAGAACCCGGAAGTGAATACACGTTGTAGTCAATGGCAGTATTGCGGAGATTGTCTCCGCGATATTGCCATTGACTACAACGTGTATTCACTTCCGGGTTCTATAGCGGGAACGGCCACCCATACTAGTCAATGGCACATATCGCGGAGACAGCGTGGCTCAAGCTTGCAAGTCGCGCATTGGCTGAGCAACTTGCGTACGATATGCATACGCTTGCATATCGCGCGATACAGCTGTTTGGCTAAATTTAGCAAAACAACATAACTCTGCGTGTACGTCTTTTTCGTCGATTCTGATCAAAATGCTATGAATATTTCAGCATTTTGAAGGGGCTGTATCTTTTGATAGAAACATCGGCGAGACTTGAAATTTGAAATGTATTATTCTGATTACATTTTTAATTCAAATATCAAACAAAAATGGTGAAAAACGATCCCAAATTGAAAATTGAAAAATCGTTCAGACACCCTATTATCAGTTGGATGGTCAAAGAAGTGTGCTAGATCTAGTTCATCTAGGCCATGCATTATTTTGTATATCTGTATCATGTCTGCTCTATGGCGTCTGTAGGCAAGAGATGGTAAGTTGAGATGTTTTAGTCTCTTCTCGTAGCTCAAGTGTCGTAGCATGTGTATTTGGCGTCAGTTTGGCGTGTTGCTCTACGCTGTACCTTTTCTATTTTCGTGCTGTCTTTTTTCAATACAGGATGCCACACCGTTGAGCAATACTCGAGTCTTGGTCTTATAATTGATTTGTATAGATGTATAAAGCCCGTTTTGTCCGTTTTAACCTACGACAATCTGGTCGATTTGTTGTGGTGGGGTATTCTGAAGTCGCTCCGATCTGCATTTGTGACACAAGTTGAAAATTTAATTCAACCTAACACCAATTTGTATACGTGGGACAACGAAATGAGTTTTGCATGTAAGTTGTATTGTGTGCGTCCGACAGCAAAATACCCAAATTCGTGTAAGTTTCACGCACTTTGATTACTCTCGTTAATATAAACCTTAAATGAAATATAGAGAAATTACTTCACATACCTGAATTTATTGTGAGATCTTTCCAACGATGTGTTTCCCCTCTCAAAATAAGAACCTCGTGAAAGGATGTGGACAGCGCCATATTGGATTTCGCGCCTTCATAGGCTTTCATTTCAGACTTTCATTTCAGACTAGTTTTTGGTCATAGTTGATGTTGTTGGTTGATTGATTGATTGATTGATTTTTATTCGACAAGCTTCCAGCATACAACAATATACAATAATAACAGATCAAAAATAAGTCAGCTTGATCAGGATAACCCACGAAAGCTCGAGAGCTTATTTCCAGTGGGGTCCCTTACAGAAATGTATAAAAATTAATAAGTTAAAATAGTAATATTTACAGACAGATAAGAAAATTAAAAGAACTACATATTAAAGGTAATAATAATAATAACAACAACATTAATCTGATGATAGAAATGATATAAAGTACAAGAAGAAAAAAAAGAAGAAGGAGAAGAAGAAAAAGAGGAGAAGGAAGTAGAGGAAAATAATGATGAATTTGTAGAATTTCTATAATGTACGAAAACATTCATAAGCAGGCGCGTACGCAGGGGGGTGTTTGGGGGGGGGGTTAAACACCCCCCCCCCCCCCCCTTTGGTATTTTTATGTGTATAAACCCCCCTTAAAAAAAAAAAAAAAAAAAAAAATCTCATGGCTGACCTAAAGAAGGTGACCTTACCCCCCCCCCCCCCCCCCCCCCCCCCCCCCCCCCAACGGAGCAAAATGTCAAATTTTCAAATTTCGAGACCGAAAAAAAAAAAGTGTCCCCTGTATAACAACTCTTGGCCGTTAGTCGTAATGTACATCGTTTTTTCGGTTGGTAGTCGTTCTGAATTCGGTCACATCGGTGATTGAGATATTACAGGCTGACGTATTTGGAAACACTCAATTAAAGCGAACCAACTCATCGATTCTGAAAATGTAACCTTATTAAATCCAATAAAGTTGTCACGACAACCGCAATTATGCCTGACACAAAAACTTATTCATTTACACCCGTAATTGCATGTTCGAGGGGTTTAATTTGGGATGATTAAAAATGCATTCATCCATGACTCTTTTTAAAACTCAACAAATATAAATGACGACCCTTTCTTACCGAGGACGTTCACATGAGCCATTTTGAGGCGAGAATTTCACATAATAATTAATAATTATTAATAATTACAGTGCTTATATAGCGCCTAACACTTACTTTGTCAGAAGTCTCTAAGCGCTCCACAATAATGCAGCATAATTACCCTGGCTTTAGCAGTGCAGCTGTTACGCGCGCTGCGTTTCAAGGAATAAATTCCTACCAGGTACCCATTTACTTCACCTGGGTGGAGTGTGGCAAATGTAGATCAATGTCTTGCCAAATGACATTAGTGCAGCGGCGGGACTCGAACCGCAGACCTTGTGATCGACAGTCCGGCGACGTATCCACTTGACCACAAAACCTCACATGATTGCTCAATTCTACAAAAATAAAAAACAATGCATGCTTTACCATGTACACTGGAAAGGGATGAACACCGCATGTAATTATGTACCATAGATAAATAACCAACACATACAAATACATGCAGATGGACCAATACACAGTAAGTGGTGCATGCCGTGGACAGAAAAATAATCTGCGTTACTTTATTTCGATTGGAATATTGCGAACGACTCTAATTTATACCATTGTGTCGCTACGGCCTATAATTATAGTGACGACACTATAATTTTCCTATGAAAGACCGCGAGAACATGGCAATTAATTGCTCAGAATCTGTTTATAAATTATTAGACAATAATGTGCCCTACCTCGATGTCACAGTAACATTATTTGTCACAAGCTGATGACAAAAATGGTCTCCAAAAGTTTTAACTCCATTTAGTATCATATTTTCAGTTTGGCATTTTTTCCGATAACGCTCATTCCAACATAAAAAGTTGATGACTTTTAATACCAACAATAATCTACAGTCATCTACATCATTGAAATTTCACCCAAGAAGGTTCTGATGGTAATATACGGTAGAAAAAAGGGACATTTTCAGGGGCGGATCTAGCTTTTTACCAGGGGGGGGGTCGACCCAGTGGCGGATCCAAGATTTCCCCAAAATCGTGCCGTTATACCGTTCAATTTGTTTTCTTCTTTTTTCTTCTTCTTTTTTTACCCTCCCCCCCCCCTTTTCACCTCGCCGCCCAAGATGGGGGGGGGGGGGATTAAACCGCCGAACCCCCCCCCCCCCCCCCTACGGAGGAGTATGCGTCAAACCGTATATAACAAAACAATTTCGGATAAGAATTAGGTTTGCGAGTTCTCAAATTTTCTATCACTTGGTTTCACAAATATCTTCAGGAACTAAAACATATGAATACACGTGTTGCCTGTATAATTTTAGTATGGACGTTATACATCAAGTAAACTCAAACAACATTAAAGACATTAATGAATACTGCAACAGAGAGTGACTGGAAGAAATTGTCAAACAGCAAATATTTGTTTACAAAAGAAACATTCGATTAAAAGATCTCTTAAACAAAATCATAATAATTATTTCTTATTATAACCCCCCCCCCCCACACACACACACACACACACACACACATCGACTCTCTCTCTCTCTCTCTCTCCCTCTCTCTCTCTCTCACTCTTCTTTTCCCCTTTTCTCTTTTTTAAAGGCACATTGTCCTACTTGTAGCTACTTGCTCCTTCTAGGCTATATAGAAAACTTCCCCAATCGGTGCCTGTTGGTCCCCCATGATCCTCTTTTTCTTATATTAAATGAGAGCTGAGTTAATGAGATAGCCACCTGTCACAGTGACCTCGCTTGCTCGCTGGGTGGTCTAATCCCTTCTAGCTGAAGCAGTAAAGCCTGCCTTTAAACTTCTTTGTCTCGTCATTAGATTGGGAGCATGTGCCAGTTGTGTATTCGCCGCTGTATCTAGGTGAACCGCTTTTGTTCAGTGAAACTGGGACTAAACGCAGAAAACGAACAAACGTAATTTTCATTAATCTTATAGGAAAGCACATTCAATGCTATGAAAAAACTCTGAAAGGGGCAGCAACATTTAATCATCGGTTGTTAGCCAGTGCAAGAACAGGAATTTTCAACGGCTTGTGCTGACAGCGTTTTGACTAACCGTAACAAAATGGTATGTTTTTGCTATCTGCTTTTTTAAAAGTCGTTTGGAGATTCTATTTCCAGGATAGGTTTGGGTAAATGATATACTTCGAAATGATCATAGCAAGAAATTAAATTTCTATTATATTTTATAAAGGTTTTATGACACACACAAAAAACAGAAGCTCATGTATATAAGCATTCCTATTAGGTGTATATGATAAATTGCTGTTAAAATAGTTGTAACGCATGGATTTGTTCTAATATATAACACTGTATATCATTTTTCTAGTTGACGGTTTGGAGGAATCTGAACAAAAAAAATCAAACTAGGTAGAGAAGGAAGGTAATATCTGGTACACACAATATTGGCCGGATACATCTAGCAAGAGCAATAACTATTCTATTGTAATACAAATCCAATGTTAATCTTTATATCAATTTATTTCTTTATCAAATATAATAGAAATATAAATACAGTGCGTTCTAGAAAAAACAAAACCTAGAATTATCGTTGTTTTATCATAACTTAATCACAATTGTAATTAATAAATGACACATATTTGTAAAGCTTAGATCCTCCTCTTGTATTTGATGCTACTCAGCTGATGCATATTTCACCAATGAGTGATTGAAATAAAATATCACTTTTGTATGTAGGTGTGAACGACCCTATTACAAATATGGAAACGGCTTCCATTCTTTTAGAGCACCCTTTGTTCACTGCAATATGTCTTTTTTATTTCACACTTTGAACCAGCATTTCAAATTAGCGATCATCATCTTCCTACTCCAGCTTCAGTCCCAGAGTAAGTGTATTTAATTTGATATAAGTTACGAAAAACAATCCAATAAACATAATCTTATAAATTTCAAACTTAATCTTAAAATTAAGGTTATATCAGGCGCGGATCCAGGGTGCGAGGGGGCCTGCCCCCCCCCCCTCCCTTGACTAATTTTTTTATTTTTAAATAAAAAATAAGAATAATAAAATAAAAAAAGGAAAAACAATTTGTGGCCAAAACTTTTCCTTTTTTTGCTCAAGGGGGGAGGGGGATTGAGCGGAATATCGGCCGGCGCGATTTTCTAATTTCCGGGGGCAAAAAAAGAAAAAGAAAAATTAATGCTAACTAAGTCAGTTTGTCGGCTTGACAAGGACCTCAGCCACAACGCCAAACACACTCAAAGCTGACTCTCGATCCTTGGCCAGTCGGGATAATGTAGATTAAGGACTTTTAGATGTGCACGACGTGAACGTGGACTGCCCGTGTGACATCCTTTTAAGGCAATGTGACGTCACTTTCGGTGACTTAAAAGGACGTCACATCGCTTTAAATGGATGTCACACGAGCAGTCCAAGTTCACGTCGTGCAAATCTAAAAGTCCCTATTATCGTCCGGTCTGTTATTGGTCGTCCTTGTTTAGGTGACTGGGTTATGTGCATATATTATATACGTGTATAAGGTACATGTTTTAGAATTTTATCATGATTACAATTAACATGCTTCAAACAGATATTCTTGCTGACGGAATATGTCCTTTGATAACACAAGACTTCTGTCCCTATGGTGTCTCTGAACGTACTGGGGACGTAATCAAGTTGGTTCCCAAGTACCTACCACGTGATCATCAGGAATATGACGTCCGAACGCCGAAAGAAGCAAGGGATAAAATAAATCTCTACTGCGCACATCCAGGTATGAAACTTTTCGATTTGTTTGGGAGTTTTTTTGTAGGGGTGTTGGGCATGCTGGATTCTCTATTGTACGAATTGATTGTCGTTCGTTATTTTAGCCCGTGAGAAAGTGTTTAATCAATGATCGTGAAGCAACCGTGGTTTAAAAGTTTTGGTGAAAATAAGCCAATCTGTTTCAAAGAATAATTCTAAAAAACACATGTATTTCCCACTCAAATACGAAGTGAATATTAACACACTGCAGAACTTCATTATATATTTTCTATCATTAACACCAAGTCAAAAGTGTTCCAATTTGAATATATCACTGACATGCACGCCCCTCCCCCTAAAAGGTAGATGAATAATTATGTAAGTGAAATATAAGTATATTTTATCATTAAAACAAGCATTCGGAAATAGTATAGCACTATCTTTCAATATTTTGGTGATACATTAAGACAGCTTCATCCTGCATTGAGTACTTCAATCATTTTAATCCGAACATTTACTCATAATATATATCTAAAATGTATAGATGCAGTTTTTGACATACTTCCTCTCGAGTGCATCAAAAATTTAGAAGTGTGTATACAATGTACTACGATTACTGCTATTAGAGACTTTTAGATTTACACGACGAGAACGTGGACCGCCACGTGTGACATCCTTTTAAGGTAATGTGACGTCCTTTTAAGGCACTGCCGGGCATGGCCCAGTGCCTTAACACAATGTCACACGCGGCAGTCCACGCTCTCGTCGTGTAAATCTAAAAGTCCCTATTACTACTAAAACTGCGACTGCTGCTTCATCTACTATTACTGCTTCTTCTTCTTTTTTCTCCTCCTCCCCCTCCCTTTCCTTCTCCTCCCCTCGACCCTTTACCTTCTACTTCTTCATCTACTGCTACTGCTGCTGCTTTTCTTCTTCTTCTCCTCATCCTCCTCCTCCTAGGTATTCGTGTCTCCTTCTCCTTCTCCATCGTCACCTCTCTTTTTATTTCATCCCTTTTTATTTCACCAGCGTGTGATTACCAGGTGTGTCTTCATGGAGGTACTTGCATGGAGGAACTCGATGGATTTCGCTGTATCTGCCATGATTCTTTTTCCGGAACGCATTGTGAATACTCGGATCACCACTCTCCCTGGTTTGATTACAGCATTGCAACTTAGCTCCATTTGTCGCTTTGCATTTATCATGAGATAGTTATACCTAAAGCCTCGGTCACAAATGCCATTACGAACTGCTACGAACGCCGTACGAGCGATTTTCAGACATGGAAAAACAGGGAGATTCATACGAAATAATCGTTCGTACGAACCTTTGTGACCGTAGCTTAAGGGATTCGAGATTATTCGAATGTCTCCAGTGTAAAATGTATCTGCACAGTGATGTAGAAGGGTCGGCATGTAGCTTATCAGTGCAGAAATGTGTAATTCTGCAAAGCTTTCGTGTTGGACAAAGACATTCTTTTGTTAATTGTTGTCTGTTACTTTGTGCCATTCTTCATTAGTGGTGAACGAGCATTCTGTTCCGATCGGCACATAAGGCAAACAAAAGTTTGATTATCTCAATGTTTAAATTTAAAGATAAAGGCCAGTGAGTTATGGTATAAAAAAAAATTAAAAAAACGAATTCTCACAGAATCAAACGAAACTTACACTGAATATTCAAGATTACAAATAAATGTCATTTGCCAAACAATTTTGGTAGAAAATGTATACTGGCTGAGTAATGAGCATAGAACGATTAGGAAATCAAGGTTAGTAGCCCCGACACTATTTGTGTAGTCCCATATGCATCCTTCTGAGTACAGTGCTGGTTACTTTACCAAGACTGGGCCGAATTTATTATGATTTTGACGACTCCAGAACTTTGCAGTACACACCAATACTTACATGCTACATGATCAACTTTTCCTGATCCATTCCACAACTTTTCTTTCACAATGCAATCGCATGACCAGAACTCAACTTTATGTTTAAGCGAAAATCCTTTACTATGTGCACTCACCTGAATATAGTATGTCGTGAGATCATTTTCACGCAAACCACTGCACATAAATGATTATGGTAATGATACTAATTATAGTTACAAAAAATTGAATTACAATCTTTAAAAAAAATAGTAAAATATTAGTCGGGTAAAACATTACACAATATTAAGTACATTTCTTTTTACCTAATTGGGGGTATTTACCGAATACTTTGTACGATTTTTCCGCCCATCAATTATTGTGTATGTTCCTTTTTTATATATGGGTAATTCCATAAATTGGTTACCCACTTAGTGACATTTATGGTATCCCTGTAACATAAGGAACCCGCACACGGATTTGTGGCTCTGAGTAAAGTGTTACTCAGTGGAGTATGATTGTTTAGTGATTCTAGGTATGAGGATGCGATAGTATGCTTGGAAATCACTTTACGATCTCACTCCACTATTTAAGTCTTTACGCAGAGCCACAAATACGTGTGGATTCCTTATGTAACAGAGACACCAAAAATGTCACAACGTGGGTCCCTAATTTATGGAATTACTCATATTGGTTGAAACCTTTACCCGACCCTTTTAGGGTGTAAATCTTATATAATGGAAGTGATGATGGTGATAATAATTATCATGATAATGACAGATATAACAACAACAGTTATAAATATTAATATTTTCGTGCAGAGCGGGTGATTTTAGAAAATAATTTCACTTTTACAATTGAAAAAAACCCTGTATATCTCCCCATGGCCGTTTGTTTGTCTCTTAAATCACAATTTATTGAAATGTATCAAAATAAGAATTTCACCTTCGAATTTAAACTATTTTGATAATTACATTACATTAGGCCTAAACAAAAAAGATATTATATTGCCCTTTATGTGCCAAAACATGGGTCGGTCGGTCGGAAATCTTGTTTTTGTTTTAAAAAAATGTTTGGTGTTACTCCCTCTTTGGGCTGATTTTTCTCAGTTTTGAATTGCTTGAATACATTTTTTTCTAAAAAACGGTAAAAAAAACAGTTTGTAAAATAATCACACCTTTTAACGGTCAAATAAGAGTGCCCCTTATCACAGCATATTCAACCTCATGCTCATGATATCAAATTTCATTTCAATATAACAATGTGCCCTTTCGTCAACCGCCTCGTATAATGATGAGCAGAAATAGCCGGTGACATCCTTTGCTTGTACACACATTTATCTGTATAAATCTACCTAACATAAAAGGCATCAGGAAAAAACTTTCACAGTAATCGGTATTTTTATTTATTACAGTTTACTATTTATTTATGAATGCATTCATTATGCTACTAAGAATATTGTTCTTGAGTTGTCTGCTGATAGCTGGTACGGGCCGACTCATTCTCGTTTTAGGAGCATTTAACATCCTTCTGGCTCTCAGCATGCAATATCATGTTTATCTCTGTGTTAACATTGTTTGTAACACTAATGAGAAACACATTTTAGTATATTTCGAACAATTAAAAATACGAATCTGAAACCTAATCTGAATCTGAATCTGAGTCTGTGTCTGAATCTGAATCTAAATCTGAATTAGAATCTGAATCTGTATCTAAATCTGAATCTAAATTTATTTTCTTCTTCTTCTCCCTCTTTTCTTCTTCTACTTTTCTTTCTCTCCTTCTTCTCCTTCTTCGTCTTTTTCTTCTTATTATTATTATCATTATGATTGTTATTGTCATTGTTATTATCAACATCTCATCATCAATATCATAATCATAATTATTATTAGTTCATCAACTGTTATTTGAAAATCCATTTTTGTATGATTTGCAGGGTTTTAGGGTATTTGTTTTTGGAATAGTCACCAAGGCGGCTCCGGGATAAGGGGTGAAGGGAATTCAAAATCGACAAGCAATAAAGCAGAAAGAAAGAAATACGAAACTCATTGTTTAATTATTTTGACAGACAGAATTCTCTCCTTATTTATTCACATTTGCCATTCCAGAAAGACAATGCACTGGAAATATTTGTACAATTCAATACACAATAACCATGGAAACAAAATAAAGGAAATGATCCAAATTTTCTTGTCCACCACAAGCAGATTTTGAAAGCAAAATCACACAGGAGCATATTAAAACAATAATTTCCATTATTTGTTAAATCATATCTTACGTTTTGAATCTGACACAACCACATTTTGAAAGCAAATCACATTTCAATGCGGTTTCCTTTGGAAGCAATGTTTTGGTGCCTTACACATTTGATGAGGATTTGGAACATCAGACAAATTTGTGCAGTGATACAATAAATTAATTCTGTCACAAGAGGTTTATAATTTGCCCCTCTCACATGCTTTCCAGAAGTGACCAATATATTTCCTCACACTACGATACCATTTTTTCTCTCTCACATAATGCTCGTTTTGTCCTTAGCCGTATTTCACACAAAGATACGACTTAGTATAAAATATTCCCTAAAAAGCCAGAAATAGTATGAGGTCTTTGAGCAGTTTCAAGTCAAATCTTGAAAGATGAATGAAAACCAATTCAAAAATAATAAACTGAATGTATTACATTAAAAGGTGGAGATTTTCTTACACATACGGTATCAAAAGCGATAGCAGGGTCCTGTTTCATTAAACCTGCTGTTAACTACAACTGTCAAATCACTATTACAAATTTGCTCGCAGCCAATCAAATGCAACTTGTATAAAGAATCACTGTATATAAAGCAAAATGCTATACAGTTTTTGTACAGCCATATAGGCCCGAGGTTTGTCGACAAACCTAGGTTTATGTGCGTCATATGACACGTTTCAACGGGAGTTAGTTGCTACACAATTACAGAAATTGTCTAAAATAGCTCCAGATATGAACTTTGAAGTTCAACAGAAAGAAATTGTGATGGCTCGTTCAATTGAAATCTACACAGGTCGTGATTGGGTCAAGATGAGGACATTGTTGTCATGGAAACAAAACAAGAAATGAAGAAACATACAAAATGAAATGTAGAAATGCATCCATACAGAACTTTACATTCAATAACACAAAAAACAAAAGGAATTCATGACATGAGATGTGAGATATTTTCTTTACAAATTGTATCTTTTGAAATATATATGAAGAGAAGAATAAACTTACTGCATTGCAAAATCACATGCTCTCTTTTTAATTATTTTTTTTAATAAAAAAAATTTGTACAGCCAATAATATATATCCCCATGTTTGTTCCAACCAACAACAAAAAAAGGTGAAAAATATCATATTTTTTTTCTTTTCTTTGTACAGCTCTTGCAAATCAGTATCGTGTCAATAAATATACAGTCATAAAGAGATATATTGTTTCACAATATAAAAATGAACATATAAACACATTGGAATTTACATTCAAGACATTTCAATTCAAAATTCATAACTTGATAGTAGTACTGACTATACGTTCCAATGCGATTTAAAAAAAGGGAGGGTTTGAAAAATGGAAATGCCTTCATTGGCGGGCAATATCAATATTATGGGTCCTGCAACACAACGACTGAGAAGTAAGCAATTGATTGCTATTTTTAATTCATTGTATGATCGATCAATCAATGTCATAATCAATTGCTAAATTGTGTGTTCCTGAGCCATGATCTCATATTTCATTAATATTTTATAATTCATGACCATAATATCTTTTTATATATTTTTAATCATTGCTTTCCAACATTGGCAATCCTCTACTTTGCGACAACCTTTTTGGAGATTATTTTCTAGTGATTATTTTATGGTTAAGGTATGAACATTTCATCACAATCGTTATCATTCATTATATAAACGCATACCGGTAGTTTATTGTAATCATTATCGGTAAGGTCTAATCAGGCCTTAGAATTTCATGTTCATGAAGTCCATTGAATTTCAGAATGGCTGTATTTGGTTGATACAACCAAGGGTTTAAAGGTGGGAACATCTTGGATTTAGGTGTCAGAACTTTAATCTGATAAACGCAATAAACTAAATACCTCCTATCAAACATACCCAAAATAAAACATCAAGTCAATTACATGGTGGTTTGTCATGGATTATATAAATATAAATCAAAATCAAAATCAAAATTCATAAGATTATAACCTACATCAATTACCAATGGTGGGATTCTAAAGGATTCATTAATCAAATAAATCAAGTAAATTGCATATAAATTCCCCAACCAATATAGTATACAGTAAAATCCAATTAAAAAGAAATATCAGCATAAACCCTGCCACCATTTTTAAAAGAAGTTAATAAAAAGAAAGAAAAAAGTTAGTGTTGACATGATGTTTATATCTTTTTATTATGGAGTATACTAGTGTATCAAATTAGAACAAAAACAGTGTACAGTCCTACTCAGAGGAATACATGTGCGGGCCAGAATACATGATTTTCAAGGTATATGTGGTTGGTTTGCTACTGGCGTTGTATAGTAAAAGTCTACACCATAGAGAACCAATTACCTAATCTATAATTTGCATAAATTTAGCAGGTATAGAATAATATCAAATATGAGCCATTCGGAAGGCAGGAAGGTGTTAACTTGTAACACAGAGTTAATGCTCCTTCTGGCTGTGAACCTATAAATTATTTATCATAACATATCAAAGTTTACCCCACCTTGGTGTGGGCGTGGGTTTTCAGTTTAATAAGGAGTATGAAGAAATTAAATTGACTAATTCATTGATTAATTTCATCCATCAAATACATTTACATTTCAGTTACGAATCAAACAAGAGAGACCCCAAAAATATTCATAAACTGAATTGAGGATATTTGAACTTTCTTTTTATCCTAATAAACATATTCTTGACAGGTGGTATTTTGGATATAGGATACCTTAATGGATACCTAAATATTCAGAGCAAAATAGGTTTTGGCAATTGGTCCCCTTCAATGTTCTTTAGTATACACGTAAGTCTACATTTTGAATTGTTTAATCACGTTTTCAAAACGTGAAGAATACAGAGGAAGCGACGTTGGAATCCATTCGATCATAATCAAAATCTATTGTTTTTTAAAGACAGAGTGATGTATGGAAAATAGAGGTGAATTCATTTGTGCTGCACACCACTCCTCCCCTCCATTCTAAATCAAAGTGAAACCCCCTAAAAAACTAAGTGGACTCTCCTACATGTGCATTCACACCATAGCATTATGGACTCAGCCATTATTGAGGAAGGTAGGGTATACACGCTTTGGAAGCACAATTTCTGAGTTCCTAAGTGATAATTGTATTCTACATTGCAAGTTTTACAAACATTATCTGTTCTACATCAAATACAACAAAAAAGAGACATTTGCAAACAAATTTAGAGCGAAAATAATACACAAAGTTTGGCATATATAAATAAAATTCAGAGCAAAAAAACATAAACGAAAAAACAAAGTGTTCAGAACAAGAGATGTATAATGTAGATGAAGAAAAAAAAAAAATCAATTTTTATAGCATCAAGTTTTTACATAACAAAAGTGCAATAATATATTTCTTATGTACAAGTATGTACAAAATAGTCATTCAAAATATTATTTTCTTCAAGTTAGAAATGCAAGTTGATCAAAAACGTCGAGAGCATAACGGACATGTTTCATGCCGTTTTTCTCTCTTTTCTCACTCTCTCTCTCTCATATAATAGTAATAATCCTCCAAAAAAATTGCAGCTTTTTCAGGAAGGATACATATTTAAGTATAAAACATTATTTCTTGAAGTACAAATGCGACTCGTTGTTCAAGGAGAGTCATTTCATTTCTGACAAAAGTTTTCAAAAAATGCAATTCTTTTCCCCCTCAGCAAGTAAGGCTTTGAAATCTCAAAAAGTCATCTAAACCCCTCCAAACGAAAAGTTCTGCAATTCATGTTTTAACTTTGATGTCTGTCTTGTTAGTATCATCAAAATGCCAGTTTATTCCTTTTTATGACGGTGAAGCCCCATTTGCAATGGTTATGTAATCATGGAATTTGAAGTACACCTGAATATGGGGCCAAGTCAAAAGCGAAATGTTGCAAAAAGCATTTTTATCATCAACGGTGGATTCTTCGTTTGCTTGGAGGGTGGATTGTGTTTAGAAGAAATAACAATGCAACATTTCACCTTTAAAAAGGAATAAACAATTGATTTGTCCTCATATTCAGGTGTACTGCACACTTCATGATTACATAATTAAAAAAGGAGATCCTTGTAAAGGGACATCCTTGTAAAGGGGCATCCTTGTATAGGGGAATAAACAAGATTTTCTGTGATACCAACACCAAGTTCAAGAACAGAGTAACAAGAGAGGTATCAATGCTCAAACTTGAGTAGCTGAACTTTTTTTGAAGGAGTTAATGTATAGTAGTCACAGTGCAATTTAATTTGTTAGTAGTACTAATATTTAATCCTCTTTGCTATATATTTTAAGTACAAAAGTTCTGGAGAGGATCATAGTCCTGGGGGGTGTTTCACAAAACTTGTCATCAGTGACAAATGACATTTGTTGTTATAAGCTACTGAAATCCTTGCTTCTAATTGGTTATCAGCAGATTCGTCACTGATATTTGTCATTTGTCATTGAAAAAAGGCTTTGTGAAATGGGTCCCTGGTATTTAATCTCGTTCTGTTGCTATATACATAGACTACCTACAGGAGATGCATCCAGGGAGCGATAACAGGGTCATGAATGGCTATAGCTTTAACCATTTCAAGACAGGATTTATTTCACGGCTAAATTGATCACTATCATCTTCAAACTGGCAACAATTTGTATTGCTTCATTGTTTAAATAAACTGTAATGTCTCTGAAAACAATGTTCATGGGTGAGAAGTTTCATAAATGGCAAATATTGATTGAAAAAGAATGATTTCATAATCCTCAACGTGTTGCGATTCGAACGTTATGTTTCTAAAAGATTTCAAATATCTTCACTTTCCAGGTCAAATAGATTTTGTCCAGGTTTTGGCTGATGGAAGACGTTAGTTAATTATCAGTTTTTTTGGAAGAAGAAAGAGGACTTTGTTTTTGTAAGTACATACGAAGCAAGGTATCCATTTTCAGATTGTTTAATGAAGGGAGAAGGCGCTTAGGAGATAAATAGAAATTAGCAAAATGTTGTACATGACAAAGAGAAGACTTGTTCATATGACAACATCACAATCCACTGCCTAAATTGCCAATTTGAGATACACCCAGATTCAATGATTTTTTTATTCCAAACTGTTTATGTCTAATCAGATTTATTTCAAACTTTCGCCATTCTTTTTCTCTTTGTTTTTTTAGCTTTCATACAAATGATCTCATTACAAGGTTGGGTTGCCCATAAATTAATTTTGTTTTTTCTTCCAACAGCTATACAAATTTGTTTGTTAGACTGAACAGGAGAAGGGAGGGGGGGGGGTTAGATTTATGAAGAGAAACCACGGATCTCTCGGGAGTGGAGACTCCCAACTCCCCAGAATGCATCTCTTGTTAAAGGTCGACGGCTCGGCTTCGACAATTCCCTCTTTTCTCTTCTCTACAGGCACGAAGTACACACTACAGTTTCTTAAATTAGAAAAAAACAGTTCACAAGTACGAGACGTCACATGTCAAAGGTCACGGATGGAGCCATCTGACGACCGCGACGAGCAACGACGCTAGGAGAAGGGTCGTGGAAACGTGTCTTCTGTTCGCTGCTCCCCGCGTCATGTTATCTGGGATATTGTTCCCTTCTTCGGTCGATTTGATCTTTCCTCCTGCAATTTAGGAATTAAAAGTTGAGAAGAAAAGAGGGAGAAAATTTATTCATATTTCTTTCAAAAATATTGTATTTTGTTTGAAGTCACATGAGTGGGAAATGTATAGCTACATATGAAAGATAAAGTCAAGTTCTGTTAAAGCTATTATATATTGTAAAAGGATCTGAAAAGCTTGATAATGTAGCACATACAACTTGAAGTATATAGTGAGTAACTTCCTCTTCCTCTTCTTCCTCCTCATCCTCTTATTCCCTTTCTTCTTGTTCTAGTTCTTGTTCAACTTCTTCTTCTACTTCTTCCCCTTCCCCTTCCCCTTCCCTTTTCCCTCCCCCTCCCCTCCTCGCCCCTCATTATTTTTAATAATTTATTATTATCATCAACATCATCATTATCTTTATGTTTAGAATCATTATTACTACATTGCTGTTGTTGGGATTGTTACTACTATCATCGATGAATAAATGAATAAAAATATACCACAGTACTTACCAGTGGTATTATTGTAATCATCGTCATTGCTAATTTGCTATCAATATTTATCATTATGATTAATATTATTATTACTACATTGCTGTTGTTGAGACTGTTACTACAAACTATCACAAATGAATAGATGAATAGAAATATACCCTGGTACTTACCAGTCGTATACCGTGTTGTTCTTCTTGTCGTTGTTGGTGGTAAGGAGGTGGTGCGTAAAGTTGTTGTCGCTCTCGTCGTTGTTCTGCTCGTCATACTCGTGGCGGCTCGTGAAATGTCGGGTGGAGTTGACGAGTTTGAGGGCGTGGTCGGTGGACCGCCGGTGGTGGGTGAAGCTGAGATCAAAAGAAAATAGAAATTAGATTAGATTGGATTAGATTAGATTAGATTAGATTAGATTAGATTAGATTAGATTTGATTTGATTTGATTTATTTACCAATAGCAATACATTTCATACAATGATTTGACATGTATACAAGAAGAGAAACTATTGGTTGGTAAAAGGGGCCAGAAAATAGCACATGTGCTAGTTGAGCCTAACCCCTTAAACAGCTAAACAAAGTATTTTGGTACAAATTAATTTAGAAATGCAACTGATAAACATGGTCTCCATTGATACTTGAGTAGTACCCCAAGGAAGAAAAACAGAAATTAATTATTCTTTTGTAAACGACAAACGGGAGAGTTATCCATGTCCCATACCATCCCCTATCTAAAAATCAATCCTGCCAAATTGTGCGTACTTCAATTGAAGATGGATCATACCATTTTGATTTAAAGGGGATACATAGCTGTTAGTTTAGAATTGATGTAAATTCTTAACTTTGTGTAATGTGTATCAAATCACCCACCTGCACAAAAAGTCCTATACCCTATCCATAAATGAATCCTGCCAAATATTGTGCATACTTCACTTAAAGTTGGATCAAACCATTTTGATTTAGAGGGGGATACATACCTGTTGGTTTAGGTTTGACGTAAACTCTTAACTTCATGTAATGCGATTCACATAAACCTCCTCTTGAATTATCAATACCATTTGCTGAACCATTTGAAGTTGCTGCATAGAGAAAGATACAAAACAAAGAAATTATCAGTTAAAGTAATACTAAACAAATTATCATTCTGTCCTAGCGCACTGTTTATTGCACAGCGCCATCTCATGGTCAACTTGCCAACAGTGCGAACTGAATACCTAATTTCCACTTCGTAAACAGAGGACTTGATGCGAGAAAATGGAAGCTAGCTAGGGAAGGAGCGAGGTACAGGACCATATAACTATGGCTGACTTTAGATGGTGCTAGAGGAGAGTGCTTTAGTAAAGTATGGCTTTAAAACATGTAGATGTAATTTAGAAGGAAAAAATAAAAAGAGTTTGAAACATTATATATGTCTGCTAAAACTTATTTTCTTCAAATTGTCATGTGTTTTATTAAGAAACTTTCATTAACAAAGAGTTTATGGGTAACAAAAGGGGAATTAAACATGCGGAAATGGTTCATTTGTTAATTTGTCAAATTTCATGTTTAACAAGTGATTTAAACAGTGTTAAAAACATGAAGCACCATAGTGCTTAAAGGTAAAGACCAGTTATGGTCATGCGATTGCATTGTGAAAGAAACGTTGTGGAATCAATCAGAAAAGGTTGATCATCTAGCATCTAGCATCTGCAAGGTTCTGGAATCATCAAAATGATAAGAAATTTGGCCCATTCTTCGTAAAGTTACAAGCACTATACACAGAAAGATGTACATGGGACTACCCTATATCTCTCACAGACCATGAGAGAAACAAATTTACCAAATATATGAATTAGTAGGCGGTTTCCCGGCAAATTATGTATCATCATGTATTAGTCAAAACATATTATTTCACATGATTGGTAGTGAGAGCTTCCATTTCATTTTTTGAAATGGGGGCGTTTCCAATACTGGTCTTTACCTTTAATACAAAATGACAGAATTTGGAGAGAAACGGGGAAAGAAAACTTACTGATAAAATAGTATTCTTCGCCGTGTCTAAACGTCGGACCTCGTGGATAGGGCGTGTGCTCTTGGAACAGTAACGTGAGCCTATTTTGGACGTAGGGACGGTTACAGGACAAGAGATGGCGGTTTCTGGCTGACAGCGAACACTGTTCGTAGCCCTGATACGAGACTTGCATAAACTTGAGGTATTGCGCTTTTAATCGGCCTTCGGTCGTATTCTCTGTTTGTGGGCACTGGATGTCAATCAGATCGTTGATTTCAACCGAGATATTCAGGCCGGTGCTTGTGAAACTGTGAGGGAGAGAAAAAAAAGAGGAAGAGAAAGAGAGAGAGAGAGAGAAAATGAAATACAATGAGTTGATTTTATCTTACCAATGCTATAAAATTTCTGCAAAAGTTTACTTTCAACATGTATTTTAGTTTTGTATTTGTTTATATCTCTCTATATTCTAAATTTGTTTCTAAATTGAACATTTTCAGCCTGGGAGCTGCTTGTTTGATGTGTTTTTACAATATAGGAAACCAATTCAATTTTAACAATGTTAATGAATATCCATCATAGGATTTGACAAAGATGTTCTGATTCACAGTTCCACGTTTAAATAACAAACAAATACTGAACTGCTATTACGAGGTGCTTAATACCTTCCAGCCTCAACAAAATTAGTATTCATCAAAGGTAAATTAGGAATACATAATTTGATGTATGTTTGTACACCAAAAGTCTTCAAAAAAGTGAGGAAATTAGGGTTGATAAAATTAGTTCGAACATTGAAGAAAAATGAACAGGAATTAGTCCTCTATTACAAATAATTGCCATGATGAGTAATATATTTGAAATACAATGTTTGTTCTACTAAAAAGAAAGAAAAAAATCATTCTACATCTCTGGTCTTGGATGGTCTCACTCATAATTTTTTTTTCTTTATCAAAGAGTAATATATAATTTCATCTCTAAATAGCCTTTAATGTAGTCCCACACGTAGCATTTCACGTTCTTGCACCAGGGTGACCCTAAAAAAAAAAATCTTTCCATTAAGAACGATACACTCAAAGGTTTTAATTTGATTTGCTCTGTCAGGGACACAAAGAAAATTTCAAAGGATCGGGCGGTAGGATAAGCCCGTGGTCGGCCGATGAAGGCACGAACGAGGTTTATAGCCCGCGGCACGAGAAAGTCCACCGGATAAGCACCTCTGTTATGAACCAAGAAGGAGGGAGAAGAAGTGCTTGGAAACATTTCAGAGTTCCAATATCAACATCATTGGGGGAAGGGCTGTCACGTTCAGTTTCGTAAGCGCTAAGGCAGAGAACGAACAAAGCACGTTAGACGAACCTCAAAAAAATTGATAGAAATCATGCTACGTCTGGGCTTGAAGACCTTGATCAGCTCCATCTTGCTTAAGTTTGATAAAATATAAACAAACACAACCACATTTGATATCCTTCAAATATATGGTTCTTAACTTTGCGTGCCTTTTCAAGAGTTTTCCACAATGAAGGTGGAGGGGAGAGACTGCCATATATTACGCGTTCCAGTTCATATCCCTAAATAATAGTCATGGCTGTAATTCATAGATATATTCTGATACACATTACAATCATAACAAATTAAAACGAGAGTAAGAAGATATCTATTTCAAAGAGTTCCCTCCATCCTCTCTCGAATGAAATATTTAACCTTCTTGCCGCATTAGACAAATATGTGCGATGAATAAGAATTAGCCATATTTATTACACACCTGTGATACTTTCCTCCAATTCAATTCAAAATCACCGAACGTGTTTACATTCAGAGTAACAGAACGCAAAACTTGCAAAGCTTTGTTGTCGTGTATAAACACAGAGAAATAAACATGTACAGCAACCACCCCCTTTTGTCAAAAGCGTGAAGTTGCGGTGAAAGAAAGGGTTGCCGAATAACGAAGGAAGGCCGCTTTTGACCGCTCGCTAACAATGACTACGGTCCCTGGTAAAACCACCAAATTATGTTCATTAGTATTCAGAGGGGCTGTCGGTACTTGATTAAAAGAAAATATTCCTTTCTCGCTGAGGAAATTTGGCCCCCTTTTTCTATCCTGGTTTTGCTCGAGGGTAACTTCTGGTAATATAATTTGTCTTTATTGGGTATCGGAGGATTAGAGATTGTATACTCCCTCTTTCCTCTCTTTCCTCCTCCTCTTTCTCTCTCTCTCTCCCTCTTTCTCTCTCATTTTTAATATCTCTCACTCGCACAATCTCTCTCTCATGTTTAATATCTCTGTCTTACTCATTACCTCTCCTCTCTTTCTTGCTCTCTTACTTTCTTTTCTTCACCTTTCCTTTTTTCTCTATTCTTCTTCTCTTACTCTTTTCCTCTCTTGTTCTTTCTCCTCTTCCTCTCTCTCTCTCTCTCTCTCTCTTTTTCTCCCCCAATCTCTCTCTCTCTCTCTGTCTCTCTCTTTCTCTTTCTTTCTCTCTCTCTCACTTCATTTTCCACGCTCTTAAGGTGAATTGCCATCCTTCACCTTGAATGGTATCATTTCTTTCATCTTATTTTCCAATCCTACACATTGATGCAAATGTAGAGAAAGGACATTTACCATTTAACCATGCCCTGGAAACATTTCCTGTTTATCCAGAGAGATAATCAAAAGTAAGAGAGAAAGAGAGAATGAACAAAAAACACCAAAAGAAAGAGAGAGAGAAAAAGAGATAAGAGAGAGAAAAAAAGAGAGAGAAAAAAAAGAGAGAGAAAAAAAGTGAGAGAGAGAGAGAGAGAGAACAAACAAAAAACACCAAAAGAAAGAGAGAGAAAGAAGAAAAAAAGACAGCCATAAATTGATGCTTGAAAAAGGATAACGATAAACATCTCTAAACTGAGATTGAAAGAAAAACCAACACGTCCAGTTTCTGACAAATAGTTTAATAGGCAAAAAAAAGAACAAATAAACCATCTGCTTAAGATCTTCCATCCAGATTTAATCAAAGAAAGATTACAATAAGCAAATAAAGAGATTATCTTTTTGCTTTGGAACTATTCTTGTGCATGAACCATTTGAGAGGGACTGAAAAAATCTAAAAACTACAAACCGAAAGAATTTGTCACCCCTGTGTGTACTTTCAATAGAGCACGCTATCCATGTACATGTATGCAGAACCTAAAGTGGAATGCTGCCCCCTACAGGCTATCTGATGCCAGTTATGCCAATCATTTAAGTAGCTTTTCAGTACACTGCACTCTGTCTGTAGCCTAACTTGTATCGATACTGGAGGGAAGACCAAACCTGAAACTTCCAACTTTTGATAGTTTCAGGACTTTTTGTACCGCTTGTCTTTGCTTGTTTCGAGCTCCACTGTTCAGCAAACATGAATGATACTACATCTATTTCAAACAATTGCATCATTTTGAGGTGACAACTTTTTTTATTTCATTTTTTGGGGTGCATATGTCAGCATATCAAATATGCCCCCTCTTTAAAAAAAATCTGGACTCTCGAGCCACCTCTATTATGCCAGTAACTGTATACAGCTATGTTCTGTTATTACCACAACTGATAACTGATTGTCTCATGAACTTAACTAATGAGAAAGTGTTCTGTAGTTATAACGGGCTATTGTATACAAAGGGATGGTCATTAGCTGGGCTCTTGCAAGTAAGAGGGGGCTTTATGTGGATTTATTTACAGAGTGGTCAGTGTTGTATGTAACAGACTGGTTTGTTTGCAAATATTCTTCTCCTTTTCTCTGTGTATGCTATGTCCACTTGGCTTCTGTTTGCCAAGCAGAAAACAGGAATGGGGTTGGAGAACAACAGAGGAAAGAAAAGAAGAAGAAAAAGAAGAAGAAGAAGAAGACGAAGAAGAGGAAGATCTAGTATAAGTCTATAAAGTTTTATCTAAATGTTGGCAACCTTCATTTCATCAAAACCTCTTCAATTTTTCTTCTTTTGTCTTGATCTTCAGAACCTTCACACAAGCATGAAAGAGTGAAAAACTGAAATAAGAAACTACTGAAGACCTTGGAGTAAGGCTAGAGCCTTCCCAGCTGTCACCTGGTGTGATGTTTGAACACTAAAGAGAGAGAGAGAGAGAGAGAGAGAGAGAGAAGGAAGGGAGAGAGAAAGAGAAGAAATAAAACCGAAATGGACAAAAAAAGAAGAGAAAGTGGGGAAATAATGTACACACCGAGAGAGAGAAAGAGACAGAGAGATGGAGAGAGAGAGAGAGAGAGAGAGAGAGAGAGGAACAAAAGGGCTTGAAGGGAGACACCTTTTCATAAATGTGTGAAAATGAGGGTATAATAGATGAGGGAGTTTTAGCATGGCTTTGACGACAAAAAAAAATCAAAAAGAATGTGACGCTTGCCTTTGAAAGAAAAAAAGAGTTCTGTTAATAGGTTGATGAGTCATTCTTGTGTCTGGTTTTGTCTCAAAGTAAAAAGGATTGTCACACTCTACTCTTATCTCTGGAGGAAAAGAGAGGAATTTGGGATGTTTGTACAGGTATGCTCCGACTGTCTGTAGTGAAAGAGACATGTCTTTGCAAAAATGTCACCCTGTTCGAGATTTGCTCCTTCCTAGTCATTTTGGGTACCCCATATACACACTGCCCTATATACCCCCTCTCCTTCTCTCCATCTCTCTCTCTTGTCCCCTCTCTTTCTTTCTCTCTCTCTCTCTCTCTCTCTCTCTTGTCTTCTCTCCCTCTCTTTTTAATATGCAAATATTTAAGATGGAGTTTATATTTAACCTGGAATTCAGAACAAATGCATGTATGCCATATTGCAAATTGTTCAGATCTAATATTTTCACTGCTTTGTGAGTTCCTCTTTCCTGTTGCCATGGCGACAAGTCTCAATGTAAGTCAGGCCCTGAATTCCCTGCTTTTAAATAATGGGGGGGGGGGGGGTACCAAATGAATCACTGCAGGTATGTTAGGAACAATATACTAGTGATATGGATATCATAATTTTAAGCAATAATATACCTCTGCATTTAGATTCTATCCTCCTGGAAAACAGAATAATACCATGCACTCCCAAGTATATTGGTGATATCAAATTCAGCTGATATAATCAAAATCATGTGTATGACCTTTCTCTGCGTACTGTTCATCTCTTTAGCTACCTCGCCCTCTCACTTTCACTTCTGTCCCCCTCTCTTTCTCTACCATTCTCACCCCCAACTTTACCCCTTTCACCCCCCTCTCTCATATTTTCTCTTCCCCTCCCTTACTCTCCCCCCCCCCCCCCCCCCCCCCCCGCAGTCCCCTTTTCTCTTCCCTTTTCTCCACTTTCCCTCTTTCATGCTTTCTATTCCTATTCCCTTCACGTTTTCTCTCCTTCCCTCTTTGTTTCTCTCTCCACTCTTTCACTTTACTTCCCTCTTCCGCCTGTGTATTTCTCTCCCTTCTAGCTTTTTTCTGTCTTTTTCTTCATGTCTTTCCTCTGCTCTTCCTTGTTCTGCTCTCATGACCTTCTCTCTTTCTTTCTCTTTCTCTCTCCCTCTCTCTCTCTCTCAATCTGCTATTCCTTGTTTTGTTCTCAATACCCCCCCCCCCCCCTCTCTCTCTCTCTCCCCTTCCATCCTTATTTATACGCAAAATCATACTCCCACCTGATGTCAAATCTAACAATCACACTTTTTTCCTGAATTCCAAGAGTAGAAAACTGATGACAGCTGTTTCAATCAGAAATAGCTTCATTTGAAGGTTGTGACCTCCACTGAAAGCAAAGTTCAAAGGTCATGAGCAATACAAGTTTGCTCACAAAAGAAGCACATCATTTTTCATCTTGCACAGTCCAGTCTGAAGATCATTGCATAACAAAGCATCTTGTAGCTGCCCCCTTCAGATATACCAGTACTATACTGCATAAACATTAATTGATAACTAAGTTTGATTACACTCTTGTGTGAATACACCCCTTAATACATGCAGAAAACATTTAGATTTTGAAGGGGCATTAACAATAGGGTGAGCTTATATTCCCTGAATGATCACAGAAAGTACATGAGCCTGGTCGAGTAGAAACATGAGACCGCAAGCATCTATCAACATTTTCTGCCAACGCAAAGTCATAACCCTAGGCTAGAAAAGGAAAATGTTCTAAAATGAATGAAAGTACTTGGTAAAAAAGAGAAAAATGAAAGATAAAATGTTGGGATTTTTAAAAACATAATTATCATGGAGCCTATCAGGCCATACCAAAATCAATGGGGAACACACATAAATAAACAACTGTTGTCTTGTGAAAGAGTTTCTTGCTGCCTGATTTGCAAGTCTTGTAGTTGTATCACAAATGCTCCCCTTTTTCAAACAAAATATTGTCCGTGTGGAACCATAAGGTCATTAAGGAAACTGTGTTTAAAATCCATCTGAATGCCGTTTTGGCTACTCAATGGATAATATTGTCTAAAAATATGAAATGGGAATGTAATAAAGAATCACTTTTAGACCAATTCATTTGATGTCACTTGTACTTTTTGCACGGGATGAGCGAAACAACACAACACAAAAAAATTATTCTCATTTTCATCTAATCAAAATGCAATTGAGTACAAATTTGGCAATTTCAGCTTTGAAATAGAACCTCCAGAAAATGACTTGCTCTGTGGCACCGTTTGGAATTTTCATTTCAAGAAAAAAAAGGGGAAAAAATCTCAAATTAGACCACGGTTGGTAATTTGACATTTTGTCATTTGAAAGTCGAAAGTTATATTGGCCAGAGTTCAGGTTTAATGGTGTTTCAGTAAAAAATGGCAACAAATTCAAGAGAATTTCCCTTTAAATCTTGAGCTAGAGCGTTTCACACTTAACAAGGTGAATTAGATTGCAACTCCACTTCAAATCAATAAAATTCAAACTGCTTAGGCTTATATTTCAGAACATTTTTTGCTCGAACAGTTCCCAATCGATTAAATCTTGTAATAAACGGCTGATTCAAAGCTAGGAATTACTCAAATATGATTGATAACTCTAAAATAGTCTTTTGCCAGGAATTTTTTTTTAGTTTAACCTGGTTTAACCTGTTTTGACCTGGATGGTTTGGATATTGAGGCAATGCTTGATGAGCTTTGGTTGATTAGGGTCTGTTTTCCAAGACTCATCAAGATTTGTGAATGGAGCGAGAAGTGTTTCCAAGTCGGGTGACTAGTGCTATGAATAATTCATAAGGCAATGAGTCACTCATGAATATTCATGACTCAACACACCTGAGATTCCATTAAATCTCACCTGCGGGGTGTTTCTCATACTTGCAAGGTGGAAAGAAACGTGGAAAGAAATGTTAACCTGTATAATAGATCGCTCTTGAATTGCGGTATACAAGTAGCCTGAACGCACAGACTCTAATTTGACACTTTATCACAAATACAGTCAAACCTGTCTATAGCAACCGCCCAAGGGATACACAAAGAGTGGTCTTTGAAGACAGGTTCCTTTAGTACATGATTCAATGAGAAACCGTTTTCAAGGGAAACAAAAAACATGGTCTTTATAGACAGGTGGTCACTAAAGCAGGTCTATGGCTGTTTCACATGAGAATGTAGTACAAGACTTATGGGTACAGCAGACCATGCAGTTTACATAGTCTCTTAGTTCCCAGACTCTGTTATTAACAACCCCTAAAGTCTTGAGCAGAGCCTATTTCTAACAATCTCTGACTGTGTCAAATGAGCTATAGTACAGGACTTATGGGGTGCAGCAGACCACGCAGTTAACATAGTCTCTTAGTTGGCAGACTTTGTTACAAACAACGCCTGACAAGGGTCTTTGACCGCAATGTAACTACTGTAGGGGTTCAACTAAGTAAACATGGACTTTTAGTAAAAACACAAACTTGATGAAAAAATGCAGGCATTCTTTCAAATTCAATTCCAGTAAAAAGTTTAAAAAGTGGGCTAAATTTACCCAAGTGGGCTAGAAGATTAAATGTGCAAGCTTCTTAGATATGTGGAATGGTATCCCTCCTCCTCTTTTAATCAACACCTTCATGGACACTGCCCCAATTAAAAAAATGACATTAACAAAAAATGAAATATCAACAGTTTGATGAAATAATATTCGTGTAAAGTGAACAAGAAAGCTAGATACCCCCTCCCCCTTCTCTCATTATCTTTCAAATCTTAAATTTGTCCTGCAGCTTCCACACTTTATATCATGCAATAATATTCAAGAAGTGTACAACTATCTAACGAGCAATGGGATTTGTGGCCTCTGCCTCTGGGGTCCCCAATTGGGTGGTAAAGATGCGCATCGTGTTACCCTTGTACCATTTAAAAAGTTGGACAGTGGGATTGTAGCATCAAACGCTTTAGATCGATTTAAGTAGATCTTTGCATCAAGTTTCCCCCTTGCACCGATAATTGTCCCTTCGCCCTATTTCCTCCACCCCCCTCCCATTCGTAATTCCTTTCATTCATGAAATTGCAAGACACGTAGCACAAGCTAATGAACAGGGGTGTAAGGTGGCCTGTACGGTCCCCAGTCAGGTGGTATAGGGGCGCATCACATTACCCCTCTACCGCCTTCCAAAGATCAATGACTGCGGAAAAATCAATTCAAAAGCAACACCTGAAGATGACCTCCCCCTGCCATTCATGTCTTAAAGGTAAAATACAGCTTTGAGAGGAGACAAAATTGCTTATTATATACTCTGGGGGTATGGCACCAGGCAGAATCCAATATTTTTGAGAAATGTATTTTCATCTTCTTACAAAACATCTTTGAGGAGCAAAGTAATGACCGTATTTTGAAAGTAACATCAATGACTTTAATTATGCAATAAAAGTCTTCCTCAATCATTGCATTTACCTTTGACAAGTAAGAAATGTTCTAGAAGATGTTGATAATGACGTATGTCACATTCTTGCTGTATGAATTATCGTAATCACCAACTAATCTGGTCATAAATACCTCGCCTCAAATCATATTATGGACCCACACAATTCTGTGAATGATGTGTTTATAATTGATGAAATGACATGAAATGCATCATAATGTAAACAAAGATAAATTTTAGTAGGAGAATAACAGGATGATAAACCCAGAACATGTCATATCCCTTTCTTGTTTCAATTTTATTCAACCCCACCCCCTCAAATCTAAAATCTCCTCCCCTTTCCCCTCTTATATTTCTCTTCTCTCTCTCTCTCTCTCTCTCTCCTCCTCCTCTTCCTCCCTCTTTCTCTCTGTCATCCTTTCTTCCTCTATTCCTCCCTCTCCCCACCACTCCCTCAAGCACTCTGCTCTCTCGTTCTTGCTCTCTCTCTCTCTCTCTCTCTCCCCCTCTTTCTCCCTCTTTCTCTCTGTCATCCTTTCTTCCTCTATTCCTCCTTCTCCCCACCACTCCCTCAAGCACTCTGCTCTCCCGTTCTTGCTCTCTCTCTCTCCCTCTCTCTCTCTCCCCCTCTTTCTCCCTCTTTCTCTCTGTCATCCTTTCTTCCTCTATTCCTCCTTCTCCCCACCACTCCCTCAAGCACTCTGCTCTCTCGTTCTTGCTCTCTCTCTCTCTCTCTCTCTCTCCCCCTCTTCCTCCCTCTTTCTCTCTGTCATCCTTTCTTCCTCTATTCCTCCCTATCCCCACCACTCCCTCAAGCACTCTGCTCTCTCGTTCTTGTTCTCTCTCTCTCTCTCTCTCTCTCTCCCTCCCTCCCTCTCTCTCTCTCTTCCCACACTTATATACATGTACATTAAAGAATAAAGATAAACTTGAGTTCTAGTAAAAAAAGAAAATTAATTCTCACAGAATCTAACGAAACTTACACTGAATGTTCAAGATTACAAATAAATGTCATGTGCTAAACAATTTTGGAAGAAAATGTATACTGGCTGAGTAATGAGCATAGAAAGATAAGGAAAGCAGGGTAGTACTAGCCCCGACACCATGCGTGTTGTCCCATATACATCTTTCTGTGTAAGTGATTGTTACTTTACCAAGACTGTGCCAAATTTATGATGATTTTGATGACTCCAGAACCTTGCATTACACACCGTTACTAATATATGATCAACTTTTCTGATCCATTCCACACCTTTTCTTTCACAATGCAATCGCATTACCAGAACTCAAGTTTATCTTTAAGTCATAATATCCCCTTTCTCTATTCTGTTTGTTGGTTTCTCTTTCTCTCTCTCTCTCTCTACTTCTCTCTCTCTCTCTCTCTCTCTCTACTTCTCTCTCTCTCTACTTCTCTCTCTCTCTCTACTTCTCTATCTCTCTCTGCTTCTATCTCTCTCTCTCTCTCTACTTCTATCTCTCTCTCTCTCTGCTTCTATCTCTCTCTCTCTACTTCTCCCTGTCATTTGCTCTCTCTGCTTCTATCTCTCTGTCAAGCACATCATATATCATCCACTCTCCGCAATAACAGGTATGTGTCGAATCATAACGAACCGCCATATAACCAAATACAACCCTCTCCCATCGCCTAATAAATGTCATCCATGCTAGATGGGCCAATTTGAAATCTCCCAGGTTTCCAACGATAAGAGCATGTAAACTTACCGGTACTCGTGGCCAGTGCAGACTAAATGAAATTTATTTTTAAAAATTATATTAAAAAACTTCATATAAATAATCTTTGTACAGCAAATGTTTTCTTCATGGTATAATAAATGTCACATTTACAGTTTGAACAACTTAATTAATCATACCCCTTCTTAACAAAATTGATGTGTGCTTTTCGTAACGCAAGAACGAAAAGTGTCCTGGTGTAATTATGATCTTTGTTGAATAGTTTTTAATGAAATCTGTTCTCTGTTACATTCTCAAGAAGCATTTATGGGGACAAATCAACTTGTTACATACTTAATTAAACAATTACAAACCTTGGTAATAAAGGGTATGAATAATTTAGTTGTTATCTGTATGGTTTTGATCAGGGGGGAGGAATTCAACATCAATGAATATAACAACATCTCCGACATGAGACAAGGGGAGTGCTTGTCTCCTAACCAGACTAATAAATCTAAACTAATGCAAACAGTGCCTTGTTTCTAACCGCTTTCTTTACATAACTGCTGGGGTCAAGTCTAGTTTTGAGAGGGGGCAACCGGTGGTATGGTAACATCAACAAACAAAAGCGTTGGTGAAAATTGGGATGAATTTACGAGCAATATTGACGAGTAAATATCGGAAACGGTGTGAAACTACTTCTGGAATTGCAAACAGATTTAGGTTTCGTAGCTACAGTACCGGTACTTCAAAAATGTTTTTTAATACATAAAGCATGGGCAATTTAACATTTGTTGATGTTGTTTGTGTGTGTGTGTGTGTGTGTGTTTATAAGGGGAGTGTTTTATTTGATTTGCATATTTTATATTTTTTAACATCACAGTTGTAAAGACTAACATAAAATTATGGAAAAATCATCCTTGGACCACTGGTGGACTTTAGAGGCCACTAGCAGCCCAAGACCCTCCTCCCCTCCCCCTTAAAACTAAATCATACTGACCTCAAGAACATAAAACCTAGCCCTACCCCCCAAAAAGCACATGCAAGTGTACATGTTTTAACCCTTTTTAGGGGGGGGGTACCATAAAGATTTTTTCTTTAGACCCGTGCCCCCATCCCCCCCCCCCCCCAGCACCCCAAACAAAATCTTGTATCCTCCCCCTGAAAGAGCAGTGACACATTTCAATGAAACAAAATCGGCTCCAAATCTTCTTTGAAGTGTTTTCGCTGTTTTTCTGGAGCAATCGAGGGTCATTCTAATTCCATCACATTTTCTCAACACCAATTGGAGCAAGGGCCTTAAATCATAGACACATGTCTACACAAATGCTCTATTTTCATCTACACTCAGCGGCAGCACTTTTAGTTTGTTATTTCGGTAAATTCTGTTACACCACAAATTTTATTCGATAACACTTCTGGGGAAACAACCCCCTGGATCTGCACTAACAAACAAAGTGAAGGATGGGGTGGGTTTCACAGGGAGCTAATTAAGAACGGTCTTGTTTGGTATGAATTCTAACATTAGTCAACATTGACTGCTGGTGCGAGAAAACATGATGTGAGAAATTGAAGCTTTTTCACACAAACATCAATATTAAAATGACAACATAGCTGTTTGAAAAATAATACTCACGCTATTGACTAACAAGGATACGGAACTGATGCTGGTAGAATAGCAAGGAATAATTTATGTTTGATATGGCAATCAGCATGAAACCCTTACTTTTTTTTTTCACACCTTCTCTTTCTTTCTTTTTGGTCAACATTTTTTACAGGAGTGGCTCGTTCATAATTTTAATGATTCTGTAAAACTATCCTTGATCCATTAACCTTTAGCTGAACTTTCACGAAGTATTTCAAACTTTCAACAATAATTTTCCTCATATTTTCCATTAAGATATACTTGTTATACTCGTTAATAGGTTTGTTGGAGAAAAAATCCTTGTACTGGATGCAACATATAATTTGTTAACGTCTTTTCATCATATTATCATTTATTCTAACTTGTGCAGAATTATCAGGTAAACTTAAAACTCATACAAAATTCAGTTACATACCGGTATGTTATATTTCATTGGTAGTATGCAGGGTTACAGACTAAAAATGTTAAGAAGGGAAAGAAATTGACAAGGTTTAGGAACATTGGGCTTTGACTCAAAACATTGTATTATAATTTTGAAACAATATTTGTTGGTGGGGGGGGGGGGGGTGGCAGAATGCCCTAACTCCTGATTCTTGTTGCATCCTGTATTGAATTCAAATTAAGATTCAAATTCAAAATGCATTGAAATAGAATGCACAAGTACATACAAAAAGTATTGAAATATGAGTATTATGAGTCAGGGTTAACCTTTTCTTCTGGCTACAAAGCTGGCTGGCCAAGTCTTGATAATTGAGTTGTTTTTCAGACCATATATCTTTCATCGATTCTCATCTAAGTAAATCAAATTCAGCCGGATTAAACCATATATGAACATATTTCTCCCCCACTGTCCCAGGGGGTTTACTACCCCACATCCTGCAGTGGAGCATCTTTGTAAAGAGATCCTTTGGGACATTGAGCAGCCTAATGTAAGGCATCTTTGGCAAAGGCTCTTTATAGATATCACCAGGGTTATTCACACAAGGAGTAATGTATACAACATTTGGATTAAGATTCATTCAAACATGAGTGAAAGCTGTTAGACAGGCTTTACCTGGTTGAAAAGCTTTGATTTGATACAATGTTCACACATATGAGAACAGTAGATAGCCTTCCTTCAGACCTGACTCGTTATCAACTTTTCATTTGAAATCATTTTCATCCCCCAATTTAGTTTAACGTTTTTTTCTCACACAACGTTCCGATGAAAAGAAGAAAAAAGAATCTATCACACAGCTCCTGTACACACTCTTCATAAAGCTACTGCTAAAGAAGAAATTTTGCGCGTATGACATGTTCACATATTTTGCAAGCGGGTCAAATACTTTCAATTTCATGAAAGCTTTACGTCATGATGAACTAATTGAGAAAAAAAATGACAAGACACTGACTTTTTGCTATTCGCAAAGTTTCTTAAATTCCCAAGAAAATCTCTACAAATTTATGCACGTGTCATGTAAAATTAAAGGTTTTACATTACGCAATAAATATCACTTGGCTGAATGGGGATTGGGAATTTCTAATTCTCACTAACCTTGACTTTGGTTTCTTTTCATGGTATACAATGCGGCTGCAAGTCGGTTTTGATAAGCATCTTGGGGTAATAAACTCATTTTTCGGCCTTAATGAACCAAGTAATGCAATTAAGGGCCGACTGGAATGGCTTGTAATATGAAGGTCTCGGTCATCACTTTAAAGGTATTGTATTTTACCGACATCACTACCGTATTGCTATAACATACTTTCAATTGCGTCATCTTTCATTGAAGAATGAAATGACTGTATATTCTCAACGATTTGGAAACAAAATGACAACAAGATGGACATAGTAATATAAAAAAACATCCACATTACGAAGGAAACCAACAGTTGTATCACAATTTTGTTAGCTATCTCGACTTGGTTGTAAGTTCAATCTAAGACACATCACAGTTGGATATAACAGTGTTTAATGCGCGGCACGCGTCTCTCTATCCGTCTCCATTCGCTTGAGCACAGCGCATAGAAATTCTTTAAATGGCTTCACGGTGAGCAAGGGGGATGTCCCGTGAAAATGGAATTTGTGGCAAATTATGCCCCAACGTGCTGCCTCACAGCTGGCTTGAAAGGCATGCTGGGAAGGAATACTGCATGCTGGGATAGACGATGGGATGATATCACAAGGGCAACACTGTAATGTTAATAATTGACCTAAGAACATGACCTCTCGAACTTTTGTTATCCAGTTGAAAAAGCAGTTTTGGTAAATAAATTTTAAGTACACTGTATATTCATGACAGATAGTCTTAGCTGGGTCCCAATATCTCAGCTATTTAAAGCATAAATGTATAACTCTGCAAAATGCAAATTTGCCTTACTAGTTACTATGTTTTCAGAAAACAGATATTTCCAATGAGCACCAAGTATAACCGTAGGCAAATAATGATTTCATCTCAGTGCAAATTACTTTTGGAAAACAATCAAAAATACTATGAGATAGCCAGCAGTACATACATATAAAATTGACTTCTATATTTATGGTATATTTGGGTGTACATTTCAGAAAATTATTTCCACAACAACTACGTTCTTGCTTAAAACGAATACAAATGCAGTGAAGCAGATTGGAATGAAATCGTATTTGATCCCTAATCTAGAGATAGAGTTTGATGGAGCATACATTTAATACCCAGGTGCCATGGCAACTAGTTTCATCAAAGGCACTGGCCTTGTAAATTTGAACTTGCGAACTTCAAAATTGGGAAGTGGGTGCTTGAGACAATCAGAATTGTATTGAAGCCTTAAAAATGGGAAGCAGATAAATCTACCATCATATATGTTTAGAACGAAATATTTTCCACTGTACTTAATAAAAAAAAACTTTTTATAATGATTCTTTATTTCAAATTTAATAGAGACCTAAAATAGAACACTTTCCTTCAAAACTATACCACAATATATTTGCCGTAGAAAATTTGTACCGATCATGCTATGTCTCGTAAAAGTAGCAATTTCACACTGTTTGAGATATTTACATGGTTCCCTAATTCTTCAATCGAGTGAAGCCAGTCATGAAATGAGCATAAACAAAAGTCACAGTCCCATGCATTCATATATTTGAAACCACTGACGTATGACGTTTATCTGTATCTGTTCATGAGAACTATCCGTTTGTTTTCACTGTGAATATGTACAATTAACAACTACACTATTCATATACCCTTACCAAGTTGTGTAATTTTTGGAAGCATGTGAAATATTGATTTGCCCTGATTAAAGTTTCTTGAGAATGTGACATATTCAACGAAGGCCATAATTCCACCAGTCAACTTTCCATTTTTGAGTTACAAAAAACATCAAATTTAAAAGGGGTACCGTATGAATACTTGAGGTGTTAACTGTATCTGGACACAGTTGTGCTTAAAGCTCGATAATAATCGAAGCATGAAATAAAAGCTGAAAAACAACTTTCTCTAAAATGTTGTTTGACAAATCCAATACAATAACTCAAAGACATTATTTTGTAAATTCTGATTTGCTGATACTCTCTGTAATGCTCTTCAAATGGAAAGAGAATCTTTTCTCCTCAGACACTTTCTTTTTATCTTCAAAGAGTCGATCCCATCCTGATGTTGCACCTTACAAGAAAATGTCTCATTTCATATATATCCCGGCCCTTTCTTGACAATCACAATTCCCAACGTTTTTCCCAGAGCGACTATTAATTTCTCCTCATGTGCTATCACCCATACAGAAGCTCTTCAATTCTTTTTCATTTTATTCCCAACATCAGACATTCTCTCCTTTCAAAGACGGGAACATTCAAGAGAAAGAGTCATAATCTTAAATATCCCCAGGCTTTCCGACAATTAGACAATATCCCGGAGAATCCATTTATCTCCTCCAATGTACCATTTGGAATCTGGTTTTCCGGCCGGTTTCACATCGAAGGAAATATATCATAATCCATTGCTGCCTTTTCCAATTCTTCTTGGCTTTGTAAAAGAACTGGGTCGATCCCATAAAAATTCCCCCTTAAAACTAGGCCAAGGAAGTTTTACCCGACTTCTCGTTTTTTTCTTCCCCTGCAGTATTAAACGCCCATTCAGACTAGAGCAAAATGTGTACGAAAGTTGTATAAAGAAACGTTGTATACCGGTAGACTATCATTGCACAGCAAAAGGGGCGTTCATACTAAAATATGTACAACGAAACTGCGTATAAATTAAGAAACTAGTTTTGAAGAAGCTAGGTGGCATGCAGCTAGTCAAACATCAGTGCGCCCCTGTGTTAAGCTCTGCCCAGTTATATGATTTATATACGATACAACGTCCAGACTTGATCGGGACCCCGGTTCTTTAAAGATGCTCAAACTTGTCACTTCACAATACGTTTTGTTGTATGATATTTCAAGTATACTACGATTCTTTACGATTTGTCCTGACTGTGAAAAAGATAATCACATTCCTTTGATGGCTATACTATAAATTCCGATGGTCTGAACGCACTATGACTTCTCTCGCTTTTCCCAACAGTCTTAAGCGTTTCTATCCATCACCCTAACACTATCGCAATGCACTTTTCTTTTTCGCAAACCGAGACGCTACCTCATTCGTTTCCCTCTTGTTTTCTTTTACAATATTTCTTCAGCCCTTTCCGCAATGCGAGATGTATGAGTCACGAATATGGACGTACTTTTATCCATTTGTGACATCTTACAATTCATCTTGTAATGTCTTATCATGTACATTTCCTTAAAAAAGTCTGGAGGTTTAAGGTGGGTGATATTATATTTGCCTACGAGCCAGTGACGATTTCCTGTTATGAGATGATGTTCTCAGAGTGACCTCTTTTTCCTTCTCCATCTTTTGATCCATTTTACATTAATAAAATGTATCCCCATCTCGTGTCTGTTCCTTCCCATTCTCTTCCTCTCTCTCTTTCTCATACTTCTCACTCTCTCTCTCTTTAACTCTGCCCCAATTACAATCATTATCTCTTTATCTCTCTCTCTCTCTCTCTCTCTCTTTCTATCTGTGTCTAACCTCTTTCTATCTTCCATTCTCTCTCTCTCTCTCTGTCTAACCTCTTTGTTTCTTTTTTTTTTCTCTCTCTGTATCTCTTTCTCTACAATACTATCCCTACGACTTCTCTCTTCCTCATCCTGTTTATTCTCCAATGTCTGTTTCTAGTCTTCTAATACCTCTCCCCCCCCCCCCCCCCCCCTCTCTCTCTCTCTCTCTTTCTAACATTCACTCTCTCTCTCTCTGTTTCTCTCTCATTCTCTTCATCTCTCTCCATTCAGAACCCCATTTACTGGATACCTGTCAATCATGAGACTCTAGCTCCCTCTATCATCATCCCAAAAATATCACACAATTTTCCATCTACCGGACATGTAAAATAAACCCTTCCAAATCTTGTTTACTATCTCTGCCGGCTCTTCCCGGCATCAAATCTCCAAAACGCAACCGCTTTCTGACCCGATGAAATTCCAACCGCCCTCCAGGAAACATCATCGTGGGTGCAAATCTACATCTATGCAAATCAGGGTCTGTGTTCCCACATCTCCTTTGCACACAGTTCACACACAAATGTGATGTGGCTTAAACCCTCCTCCTCCTCCCCGAACTAAAGCATTACCTCGTTGAGAAAACTGGTAATTAAAGGCAATGAAGTCCAGTAGTGGTTCTAAGGGGGAGGGGGGGGGGGGGGGGGGGTGGGGGTGGAACACAGCCCTTCCCCCAAAATGCACCCCTGTTTCATTATATGTGAATTTAAGCGAGGTAAATGCAAAAATGTCTGAGAATGCCAAAGCCCCCCCCCCCCCTCAAAAAATAAAATGGATCAAGTCTACAACCGTGTCTGATAAACTCTATCAATATCTAGTCGTCTAGTCTGTCTATTGTGTCAACTCATAGAATGAACTTGATAGGCCCTGTTCACACCATCATTCTAATCCGCAACCTTTACACATGAAATCGCCATTAAAATCACGTGTTAACACACCTCGAGAGCTTGAGCTGCGTTATCTTGCAGTGGGAGAAACGGATGAGCCGAGGGGAGTCGCTCGAGAGACGAAGCGAGCTGGAATTACAGAGTGCGAGGTTAAAGTCGTGATTGACTTCGGTATAGGATAGCCAACACACCGTGGTGTTGCATCGATTAAACACGTTAAGAAATTGGGAGGTAGAGGAAAGATATTTCTAAGGTTTGGTTCTATGGTAATAATTTAGGCAGGTGGGCGCAAATAATATCAACAGTTAATCCATAATCATATTGATTCAATACTTTCTTGATTTTTGCTGAAAGAATTGGAAGAAAGTTCAAGAAGCAGATTCCTAATCCTCCCATTTGTACCCCTCCCCCCAGCCAGTTTTCATATTTATATTCAGTGCATAAAATTTAAATAAAACATTTTTAAAACTGAGATTTTTCTTGGAACTCATGATTAAGAATACAAACATATAACACATTATTAAACTGCCAAAATGAAACTAATGCACACATTGTTATTTATCATTTCTTTGTTTTGGGACACATTACATTAATAGCTCATCATCATATCCTATCCCTACTTTTCAAAAGTGGGTACTAGTCAATGCACAGGACAGAGGCTTGTAATAAACAAAATATGACGTACTAGTATTTGTTAAAATCTTGGGTTGTTGGTCCTATGTTATGATTATAAATGAAGATTTCCCTCTCAAAATTCTAACTAAAGCAACTATTTTGAGGTGATTTTCCACTGTCATGAGAGTATATGAAGAAACTGAAGATAGGATATCTTTATTTTTCCTGAAATTTGTTGGAACAAAAGAGGTCTGGACTCTGGAGAGTCAATAAATACCAAGAATAGCTGAGAAATTGAATTATGACACTCAGGGGAACAGGGGGTCACTGCCAAGACTACAACGCATTAAAAACTGAGAGCAGAAACTCATGAAAAGGAAAAGTCATATTGGATGAGTAAACTCATTGGAAAATCCCTCCGACACTGCCATGGTTTTAACCCCTTACACATAGCCTGTGTTGAGCCACGCAAAGTCCTTTCCCACCAACCCAAGCTTTGAAAAAATCATTTGTAGCTCATGGGTACTTTTTGACACACGCAGGTCACAAAAGAAATCCCAAACCAATTTCATGATATCTTTTTGAATAGCCCTTTGGTCAACCCAGGTGATGTAAATGGGTACCTGGCAGGAATTAATTCTATGAAATGCTAGAGCGCCGCAATGGCAGCACAGCTAAAGCCGGGGTAATAATCTCCAAGTTTGGAAGCGCTTAGTGATTCTAATAAGCGCTATATTAAAGCCGAGTATTATTATTATTATTATTAAGTGAGAAAATGTGTGAGGGGGAAGGTAAGGGGAAAGATGGGGGGGGGGGGCGTTAAATCAATCTCAGACTTATGCATTGTAACTCATCGAGAGAAACAAGATGTAAGGATGACTCTTTCTGTAATTTTACAATGTCTTTTCTCAACATTTGGAAATTGGCTACTCTCCACCCCCCCCCCCCACCCCCTCCCCCTCCCCCAAAAGAAGAAGAAGATATGATGGGTAGTTTTTAAAACCCCAATGTGTGAAAACACCCACATGTCACCCATAGGCTTTTGCAGTGAAAGGCTGACCCCCTGTCCACACACAACATTTTCCGTGACTAATCATGATTAGCTATACCGTTTCGCGATAGTGATACCGTTTCGCGATAGTTTTACGACCAAAATTGTAGGTGTGGACGCTCACTACTAACGATACGTCGTATAACGAAACTAGTCTAACGAAACGCAGGTTTGGGCATCGTTTCGAACTGAAACTCAATAAAGAATCACGCCTAATCACGGAAATGTTGTGTGTGGACAGGGGGACCCCCTGGGGGAGTGTAACTAGTGTAACTAACTGGGCGGGGCTTAACGTGACCTCGAGCGAAATGAGACCAGACCTCTTATCACTATCGCGAAACTCTATAAAGAATCACGGAAAATGTTGTGTGTGGACAGGGGGCATTTTATACGATGATTCTTTAGTGACGACGTTTCTTGTGTGTGGACATCCTGGAATTTATACGATGATTCTTTATACGACGTATCGTTATAGAGTTTCGCGATAAATTGTTTTGTGTGTGGACACGCTGTTAGATCACTAGCTGGTCCCTAGACTCATATTACCATAGCAGGTCATTGGGTATCAATGTCATATTCATGTCATGTTGTATTGAGAAGGATTTATTGAGATGAGATGCAGACCAAATGCCTCGTCTGAGGAAAACTTGGATTATCTGTGTGTTACTGGTATTAAAAGTCGAGTTCTAGTCATAAGATCTTTTCTACTCCCTATTTGTTTCCTTCCTTAATCACTCTCTTTCCTATTTCTCTCTAACAACCTCTTCTCTTCTCTCCTCTCCTTCCTTCCTTCTTTCCTCTTCTCTCCCCATCTCTCTCTCTCTCTCTATCTTTCCTCTTCCCCTTTTCTCCCCCTCTCTCCTCTCCTCTCTCTCTCTCTCTCTCTCTCTCTCTCTCTCTCTCTCTATAAAGAGGGCCTCACTTTCGACCGTTTATTATTCCTCCCGTCATCCATTACACAGAGTAAGATGCCATAACAATGACTTTGAGAAGTCAAAGGTCAACCTGTAGTCTTTGGAACCAGTCATTTTGTTATGTCATAAGGTAGTTAACAAACTTAATATACAAAAGCATTATCTTAGAAATAGTACATTTGAGTCCATTCATTTCCCTGTGTGATACTTAAGACCAATAACAGCGCAGGACAATCAATTCGTAAATATGGGGAAATATTTTCCTACTGAATTCATGAGCCTACGCCTCTTCAATATTTAGAGTATCTCATCGTCATAAGACTCCACCAAGAGGCTGGTGAGGAAGTCTAGACTTAATAGCCCTATCCCCTCCAACCATTCACACAATACCCACAAACACCTAATACCAAGGGACTTTGACATGGGGGGTCAACTCAGGTCAACTGGGGTCAAAGGTGAAATACAATCTAGCCCTAAACAAATACAGCTCCACACTCATTGTATCATTGACCCCTTCCAAAAGGGAAAACCCAAATAACAAAAATGTGGCAACCGAAAATGAGACAAAACCTCACGGGAAAATCCTGCAGCCTGAGACATCGTTAACACAGATTGAAGTAGGTGGGACAATGGTTAATAGCAAATTAAAGCAGTACAAATTTGTTCATATATGGGACTGGGTATGGGGATAACATCTTTTGAGCACTCTCTCCGGGGAGGATGCACAGTTTCCGAGCACGTAGCGGGTTCCAGAGGAACGTCTTTTTGGTGGAAATGAGAAATAGAGCAAGACTCGATACTCATCTTGGTATATAAGATGCTGATAAGGATCGGGAGTAAATGTGAAATGAAATTGGAGCCCGATTTTGGAAGTTCTAAGGGAAGTGAAAATTGAGAGGGTGCCGACATCTTGGAAGAGATGACCGTAACATGGAGTCGATGGAAAAAGATGAGAGATTTGTTTTGTATCGCTGAAAACAAGAAACAAGTAACGAGAACAACTACCAGCCCTAATGGCCCGAATTCACAAAGCAAGGTTTGAGCTCAAACCTCCTTTTGTTTCGCCAAACCTCCCTTTGTTATTTACAAACCAGGTTTGTAAATAACAAAAGGAGGTTTGGCGAAACAAAAGGAGGTTTGAGGTAAAACAGAGATGCCAACTTTTGGAAATCAGAAATAGGGAGGATTTGTAATCGACACCAATTAATGTGCGCGTAGCGCACATCTCGAGCGCGTAGCGCCCGACACATGCGGCCGGGGTCCAGGGCCCGCCTTAGGGCCCTGGAAGCTCTGGGGTTCTAGATGCTCTCTGGTGCAATCTGAGCCTTATTTTGGAGCATTTTACATGTGTATTTAGTTAAATAATTCCCCCTTTTTTTTAAATAACATAAAAATTGTACAAAATGCATGATGAATTACTTTCAGACTTCCGATTACACAGGTACTTGATACTGTATTCGGTCTTATACTTCCGAGACCATTTCCTGGTCTTATTTTGCTGATTTTCCGCCATTTGGATTCTGTGGCAATATCCACGCATTGGTTACGGCGATCCATATGCTGAAACAATCTTTCGCTACTCTTAATTTGTCTTTTAACATAGTGGAATTATTACATGCTTAAGTTAGCAGATGATATTTCTCTTTCAATTCACAGATATATATACTGATAAGCGCCCTCCAAAAAAAATCATAATAAAAAAAAAAAAAAAAAAAAAAAAAAAAAAAAAAAAAAAAAAAAAAAAAAATCATTTTTTTTTTTTTTTTTTTTTTAATAAATCGGGAGGATAAGGATGGTGATCGTAAGGTCGGGAGTTGGGGTGAATTATCGGGAGCCTCCCGATAAAATCGGGAGGGTTGGCATCTCTGGTAAAACCTTGGTCTGAGCTCAAACCTTGCTTTGTGAATTCGGGCCTATGTGTTTGAACTGTTTGTATTGTTGTTGATGAAAACTTTTCTTTAAATAAATATATTCCAGGGATAGATTCATTTATTGACTTAATATTGACTTACCTGTAAAATGAATGACATCAGAGTTGGTGAAGCAATCAGATGAATCATGCAAGAGAAGAAAATAAAAAGAGAAACAAACAAAAGTTAAATTAATAGAACTCTTCAATAAAATATCATTCAGTTATATTACTTATATCTAGTTGTATTACCTGTGCAATAGTGTATAATAAGCCTATACAGGTAACACTAAATTCCAGCTCAAGTGGGGAATGAAATAGGTAGATTACACAAAGGATAGTCCTATAAAAACACACATTTTTGTTATTGGCAAGTATAAAGTACAGTCAATGTACTTTTGCAATTTTTCTACAACAGATTTTGCAAATTAGGTTATACTTCTGTTGCTTATACTCTATTGGGAGTTAATATCTGATATACAATTTCAATCTTTGAAGTTGTATTGGTTTTCTATGACCCTATGTCAATGTTATATGAGAAACGATCTTTGTGATGAGTTTTCAAAAATCAGAACCAATTTTATGATTACTCGTATCTGTCCTCATTTGATGGTATACCAGTCTTGGATGGGAGACCGGTATCACTTCTGCAGGGGTATCATCTTGCAGGAGTCATGCCCTTGCAAAGTAGATACATGACATGATCCACAAATGCTAGGATCAGGTTACCAGTCTTTGAATGGAATGTGATCAGTTCTTCCCACTGATCTTCCTTGATTAGGCCAACTTCCACAAGTATCAGGGCATGTTACCAGTCTTCAAATAAATGATCAATTTTCTCCATCATCTTCCTTTAATAATTAATTAAAACATCCTAAGATCAGTAACCAGTCTTCACCGCCCCCCCCCCCCCCTCTAGCCAACTACAGATAAGATACATATTCATGATCCACAACCATTGAGATCATATTACCAGTCTTAAACTTAAAATACATGGTTATAACTTCTTCCCAATTATCTTCATCTAGCCATGCAGATAAAATACATGATCTATAAAGACCAGTGTCATGTTACCAGTCCTTTAATGAATGGTGATCATTTCTCTCCCCATTATCCATCTACATGTCAGTGTCTGTCAGCATGGACAGTGATGGGCTGAATTAAGCTGAGATCTGGTTACAGTCTGGACTGGTTATCTGTACTTATCGCATTTCACTTGTCTCCCATCTTCAAACTGTCTGGCTCAATTACAAGCAAGTGATCAAATTAGGCTACTCAAGTCTTCCAACTTTGATGTAGAGTTGCGGATAAAAATAAATGTATGAGGTACACTATACTACGATACAAAGTCTGAAACCTGAATAGACCAGTTTCCTAATAATTGAATTCAAATTTATGGATCTTTCTTTTCTGGGGACCTAGTGACGACTTATTCCATTAACCATTTATTAACAAATTAACTACAATACTCAGAATCCAGTCTGCGACTCTGCATATATATATATATATATATATATATTACTTGTTGCTATGCCAGGCAAGCATCGGGCAAGCTTTCAAATTGTCATGAGCAGCCTTTGTTTAAAAAAGTATGCATACAATTTGAATATGTTAGTAAACCTGTCTATTTAAATGTACAACTAACTTTAATACAAATGGTGTAATATCACACTTTTTATGATAGGCAAGTAAAGTGGACAATTTTTCAAATTTTCAACTGTTTCTTTAGCAGCAATGCTGGGGCAAGTAAAAGGAAACATTAGGGCCTGATATAAGCTTCATTGGGCAAGAGTTACCTATGACTTTTATCACTTTGTTCCTGAGAAGAAAAATACTATGATCACATTCTCCTCATCAAATCAACTGCTATGAGAATTTTGTATGCAGCTGATCAGAGAATATCCCTGCTGCAATGGAGCAACTCATAATGGTAACATGATTTTTTTTTTTTTGGGGGGGGGGGGTAGAAAAACAAAACACATAATTTTAAAAAACAGATTGTGAACAGTGATTGTTCATCCTTCTGTTTCAAGTGTATATTCTAACCTTTAACCCTGAAACTAACACTATACTGACGTTAACCCTTAAATTAGCCTCTATATGTATCTTTAATGAAATAAGAACTGAAGCAAATATAGAATTGCTAACTTCTATCATTTTTCCTTCTGTGTATCATGTACGCCTATGATTGAACAAAAAAAGGAGTTTGGTTGAGCTGCCGGGAGGCGGTGGTACCCTGATTGTACATCCTTCATGACGATATTAAGCAAAGCAATTTGAACTAAGGGGAGGATAATTAAGAGTCTGAGGTGTTAATGGAGAGATGGAGACAGTAAAACAAATACGTGGGACCACCACCAAAGTTAACCTCTACAATTAATCCACCATACACCAGATCCAGCACTCCACAACGCACACGTAGGCCCGGCCGTGGAGGAGGGGAACTGATAGCGGCCACGACAAAACGCATTCCGATCGGTCCACGACCAGCCCTTCCCGTACCGCGTCTGTTAACGCCCACTCTTTGCGATCGTATCGATGTCTGGGGAAGAAAGTTAAGTGCAAGCGCTGTCCTAGGAGAAGCCCTCAAACTGGTAACAATGGAGTCACAGGGTCTTGTATTACAATACTGTATCCTTAGCTGAGTTCATACGTGACATTCATCGTTTTAAAACGTCAAGTTTGCAGAACCTCAACGTTTTAAACATTGATTCACTAACAACATCAACTTCTAAACAAAACTGGAACAAGTAATCAACGTTTTAAACTACAAGCACTGCAAGCAGTTATCTTAACTACAAGCTGGCATAACCTCAAAGTTATTTAAGTCCTCACAGAACATGACTTCAAGTATTGATCCTGCGGCCCGTAGTTACTGCGCTAATGATATAACCATAAGATTACACATGGTTTAAACTTCCAGTGAACTAAAATAAAGTTTCATAACTCAAGTTAGTCCGCAGAGTCTGCAACTACAATTCAACTTCAATGTTCTAAGAACACGACCTAAATTTTAAGTTTACGTTTATCATGTGAACCTAACAACTATCCTTTCATTGGAGATGTAACACAATCTGTTCGTCTGTTGTATACCTTATCTCGAAAGCATTATGATACAGGGTTTACAGTTCAAGAGTTAGGCAAGAGAGAGATAACTATGGATTGAGAGCTCGTATAAAGGGCCATGTGGGTTGATCACTGCATGCAATTTAAATCGAGTGCTTTCAAATTGGCAACAGATTTGAAATGTTTTAGGATGGGACAAACATCATTTTCTAACATTCTCCTTTATTGGCCTTTAACAAATTTTCTCGAGCAATTATTGCTAGCTTTGAGACCAAAGATTTGAATGAATCGTTATTCAGCATGGCCAGATATTAGCTTTGATGTTGTAAGAATTTGAAACTTAACAACAGGATTTTACTATTGCAATCCAAGTTGTGTAATTTGTTTCAGTATGTGAAAAATTTAATTGCCGCAGTTTAAATTTCTTGAGAAAGTGACATATTAAAGCTTACATTTAAAAGTATTAAATAAAGGCCTTAATTCCACCAGCCCACCATTCATTGTTGAGTTATGGACAAAAGAAGAAAAAAAACATCAAATTTACAAGGGGTATGAATAATTTAGCTTTTAACTGTCTGTGACCTCTCCCTAAATCGTATTACATATAATTAACCAAGAAAATAAACAAAATATATAATAACTTAAAACAAAAAATTCGGGCAAATACTTCTTTAAGAGTTTTAGTTGCAGCTGTTTTGATTCCTTTCTGAATCCAAACAGAACAGCCAAAGAAAAGACAGCCTGTCCTTTTACCACCCCATCTCAAATATTTATCATCACCCTCATCATCGTTAATATCGGACAAATTTGCGCTGGATTCCGTGAGGAATCGCACAGCCCGGAGCAGGTGTTGGTTCCACAGGGATACTTCCTTAGAGAGGAGCGATCGAAAAGGCGACTGGATTTTTTCACGCTCTTTACTCTTCAATGTGCCTTTCTTTTCGATGCCTGATTTTTGTTGATGAACTCATTGCCCACTGAACTGTTTGAAGAGAAGGTCAGCCTTTATTTGCAATGCCTGAATTTAATAATTGACAAAAAGATCAATTCAATAGTCATATCCTGTGAAAAGAGTTCCACATAGACAGCATCACTACTATGGTAAACCTTCGAAAATAGGTTTCCCCACATGGCTGCTCTTTCTTCTAATCTTGTCCTAGCAAAAATTGCCTTTTGAAATAAAAATGAAGGATTAAAACAAAATAAACTAAAATAATTTGTTTTAACAGTGTCTACAGTTGCACACAAAATGTGAACATTCGTTGAAATTTCATCAAAGAAAAAAAGAAGGATATAACGAATAAAAGAAATGATCCCCAACTTCGAGCACGATTCCCTTTCATGTTCCAGTATGTACCTAAGTCAAGCAGCATAAAAAACATTTATTCTTGCTGTTTCCTGTGCTTTTCACCACCCTCACATCACCCTCACCCTACAAAGGCTACATCCCCATGCCGATAAATCAAAACGTGTCCGATAATCATCACATTTTGGTTTACACTTATAAAAAGAAAAATCACGCTATAGGCGTTCAGGAGTAATTTGTCAACACGCTAGATCTATATCAAAGCTCATTCAATCATTATGCATGAAAGACTGGTCGGAAAGATAGAATAATATTGCTAAAAGTAAACTTCTGCTACCAACAAAATAAACATAAGAAATAAAAGTTAATCCTTGTATTCTTATACCTGCAAACTGGGATTATTTTTATTATCAATTTGATCAATCTAACTATTTATAGAAATACAAGTCTTCTGAAAATACCTATAGAAATTCTATTGGTGATATCAATTCTAGTTGGCTAGACAGAAAGAAACGATATGGGGATTATAAGTTGAAAAATTTATCCTTACAAAAGATTAAAGAAATAGTTATGATACCCTTTTGAAAAAAGATGGTTATCTAGATAACAATCAGTTCAATCATAATTCCTCTTTTTAGGTGACATTTTCTTTCACTATTCATGAGGTTTAAATATTATTTCAAAATGTCAAGAGGGAGCAATGAGTATACAAATCCTTTTCCTTAAGTTGAACTGGCAGTTTGAATATTTGAGGGACAAACAGAAAGAATATGAATCCTCTGTGTGTCCAGAAGGGTATTAAATCAGACGTTATACCTTGCTGGCTCTGCAACAACAAATTAAGATGACAAATTGCACACATAAAAATACAATTTAATACATATTTAATATTTCAGCTCATAAATGTTCTGTCCTAAGACATCTCAATCTGACTCCCATATCTAGGTTTGATTGCGAGGTCAATGTTTTAACCAAAAGGTAGTAAACATGTTATTCCAAATTCATTTCTTTTGAATTACCACAATGCTCAACAAATGGTACATGTATGCATTATAGATAGATAACAAGACAAATATTGCTCACATGTGCAATTCAGTTATTTCTAATTCATTTAAATTGAATCATATATGATGCACAATAACAGACAACTTGTAATCATTTTTCTAGCTAGATAAGAAGACATACTTTATATTGTTCACATCACAATGCTTTGGTATGAGTTATTTCATAAAGTGATTGATGAGAATTTGCTGAAATTTTCAAACCTGATTCAGGTTTCTGATAATAGTTTTTTTCACGATACTGAACGTGTGCAAACATTTAGAATATGATGTGAGTAAATAGAAATAAGTTCATTGGTGCAGTCCCAGCTACTTGTATCTGTGCTGCTAAACCCCCATTGAACTTTTCTATGAGAAAAGTAAAGAAGTGCCTGTCAATTTCATGTTCCACAGGTATGATTAATATGCAAATCAATTATTCCCGAAGCTTCTATGACATGGTGCAAACAAGTGTTCTTTCATGTCTATCTTATCGGTTTCCTTCACTTTTCTTAGCCTGATTCCATAGCCCGACATAACAGCAATCCATCATCGTGGCTTATAGGTGAAACGTATACAATAAAGCTTGCCCTAGAAATGGGAACATGCTTTTACATGTGTAATCTTTTGTTTGATTGTCAAGCTGGAGAAGGCGTCTCGTTTGTCACTACCTTATACCGGCCGTTTTGTCTCTCTCTCTGTTACGAGGTTGAAATTTATACAGATTACTGAATTACAAATCTGTATTGAACTGAGCCTGCAGTGGTGTTGTATACAAAGAATATAGCTGCCCTCAAATTTTGATGATGGGATTAAGATTATCCTTAGGAAGTGATTTCATTATCTTTAATAGACAAGGAGTTCAATATCATTGAAAGGCAAAATTAATCTGTGACAGAGTGTGATGCCTCCAAAGAAAATGCAAGCAACAGGAATTGGTGATTGGTGATTGCATTAATTATCAGTAGGCCTCTAACTTTTAGAAGCAGAATCATTAATTGCACCGGTTGGTAATTACTGATCATTATATAGCTTCGATGGCATTATCATCATATTTAACCATCACAGTCACAATCACCTTCATCATGGTCAATTACAAGAGGAAAGTAATGGAATTCTCTTTCGATCCTTACAACTTTAAATCCATCAAATCTTATACTCCCCAATGATGGGAAAATGAAATCAATTCATACCTTCAGAACACATTATTTTCCAGAGTATGATCATAAGGTCTCGAGGTCATGAAATATGATGATAATGTAAACCCATAAATCAATGCTAAAGCCTTCCTTACATGATCTACCATGCAGATAATCACGTAAACCAAAAATTAAATATAGATTTTTTTGGTTAAAATCATTCTACATCAGAAGGTAGATGTTTTCTTCTTCAAATGACACAAAAAGTGTTTTTTTGTTTATCTCAGGGAATATCTTTGGCTATCTGTAGCTTACGTGCGGGCTGCTGACAGCATAATTTCAGCAATCGATCCCTCCTTCTCTTCTCTACATTCTTTATACATAAATGACAAATTATTTATGCTTTGATCTTGTAATGGATGTGGTTTGAACCTGACAGAGAAGTTAATTACTGGGACTGCAGGTGTCGTAAATGGTGATTGTAGATTAGCTAAGTATTTAAACCCCATTCTAGATCACAAAATTTTATGAAGTCATTGAGGCAGTACAATTTGCATGTGGTGTGATAACAATGATTGTGATTTATCATTTCTTTTCAGAAAATATAATTATCGCATTTCAGAAACATTAACTACACAGTGAATATCTCCCTCATATACACCTCTGTACAAACCCTTGCAGTAATAAAGTAATTCACGAACTTGTAACAATGGTAACAGACTACTATGAAATTTAAAAAAAGTGACAAAGTAACATTGATAAACACTAACTTGACTAGAAAAGCAACACAAATCAGCAATGACAGCTTCTCGATCAATATGCTCCTTCTTTTTTAATTATGGCATAAAAACGACCTGAAATTCTTAACCTCTTTGTTTGTGGTTCACAAGTGACTCAACTGACAAAGTAACACAAATTAGTGACAAATTTTCGATTCATAATCCCCCCTTTTTTCTTTCAAATAATGGAGTACCAAAACGACCTGAAATTCTCGAACTCTTTGTTCATGGGTCGAAAGTGAAGCAAAAAAAACGAAATTTCTCTTGCATTTTATCCTCCAGTGTTTTCCTTTAATCCCCAAAAATATTTTCATAAATTTGACAAGTTGACAATGAAATCGGGAAGGCGTTTCCGTACCAACAACTGCTACAATAGTAGCCAAATTTTTTATGGGAAAAATGAGCAGAATTACAAGTTAACGCCAGGAGGGGTAATTAGCAAGTGTCAAGAACTGTACTTTTGTGGAATTGTTGTAAGATTTGTAAGCAAGCAGGAAGCTGAAATATCCTTTAAAAATGTTGTTAAAGGTATGGTGGCTACTTTGGGAGTTTTCTGTCAAGTTACAGCATACAGGTATGACTAGTATTAGTAAGTCAACTCTAAGCACTGTACAGAATGGCATTTACAGAGTATTTTCAATTTTGAGGGGAAAATATTATATCATTTGGATAAGACTCTACAAATTACTGATACAGTTTATAAACTAATATGAGCCTATGAGGGGCTTTCACAACAATTCAGTTTCCTATCAACAATTCTTAAATGAAATTTTATAGAAGTTTTTTTTACAGTCAATTTTTATGAAATTTTTGATGACCATAATAAAGTGTAGACATTAGCATGAGCATTAAGTTTTCAGTAGAACTCCCACGTCACACCCCCCTTTAAATAAATCAAGTGCTAGCTTTCTAGACAAAACAAGTTGGGTGTCAATTAAAATCAAAGTCATCACACGTCAGCCCACAATCTATATTTGACCATTACTGCAATAACAAACATGTTTCTCTTTCTCTTTAGTATACTATAGCAAGTTTCCAACACCCAAATGCATTTGCAATAAGGGTGTGGGGAAGGTCGATAAATATGACTTGATCTTATATGAGTTGACACCAAGTCAACACTACGCTTGTCGGACCTGAAATGTGACAGTTTCAAACCTTGAGCAAATTGTAAGTGATGAAAAGTGGAAGAAATAACAAGAAGAAAATGGAAAAAAGCAAACATTTTTGAAAGGTGTCAATTAAAATTTGAATTTTCAGAAGTCAACTTGAATCTATTATTTGCTGAAAAGCGCAATTTTCCCTACTTGTATGTTCCCTCTTTCTCTCTCATTCATGGTCTCTTACTTACCTTCTCTCTCTCTCTCTCTCTCTGGTTCCTTCATCTTTCTCCCATTCCTTGCCTCCTCCTCCAAAAGAATCATTAAAGGTAGGTTAACGAACATACCATCTCTTTGAAGCTATTAGGGTGTTACCTCCTTTCATTTAACACGAGAACTAACGCCTTCTAGCTCCAACCAGGCAATAGCTGCGATTAAAAACTCATGTTCACTCCTTCCCGCCCCCATATCTCTTTCTCTCTCTCTGTCTCTCTCTCTTTCTCTCTATCATAGCTTCTGTCCTCCGCCCCTTTTCTCATTCTTTGACTTGATCCTCTTTGAAAGGGCCTACCCTAAATTGGCATATGTAGGGTAATGAGCATTTATCTCTTGAGCATTCAACATTCATGTTCCCGCTCTCTCCATCTCTCCCCTCTCCTCACATCCTCTCTGATCTGAAGCGGCAAAGGCAGGGTAAGGAACTTTTTTTTTTGCAGTCAAACATCATGTTCCCTCCCCCTCCTTCTCCCTACCTTATTCGTCCGTCCCTCCCTTATTTTGCTCATCCATCCTTCCCTCTCTCTCTCTCTCTCTCTCTTCTCTCTCTTCTCTCTCTTCTCTCTTTCAGCTTCTTCCATCCCTTCCCTTCCCTCATTCCTCTCTGATCTGAAGCAGCAAAGGCAGGGTATAAGGAATTTCTTTTAGGCAGTCAAACCTCATGTTCCCTCCCTCCCTTATTCCTCCCTCCCCCACCCCTCCTGTGTTACTCCCTCCCTCCATCCCTCCATTATATCTCCCTCCCTCCATTGCTTACCCTTCTCTCTCTCTCTCTCTCTCTCTCTCGCTCTTTTCTCTTCATCCATCCCTTCCCTCGTTCCTCTCCTCCCATCCTCTCCTCGCATCCTCTCCGATCTGGAGCGTAGCGGCAAAGGTAGGGTAATGAGCATCTCTTTGGCCGTTGGAACTGGGTCACCCTCCCATCGGCATGTTATTCCTGAGCCTTACTCGTCTCCTAAATGTCTCCCTTTCGCCATTATTCATCCTTAATTTCATCCCTCCCACATCTTTAACCCTCTCACCACTGCAAACACTTATACACTATACACAAAAACAATCACATAATAATCTTGTGGCAGTGGTTGAGTTAAAGAGGCATGGCAGAATTCCATTTCCCTTACCCTAACACTTATGCCTAGCTCGTATCCTCATTCTCGCAAAGTTTTATCCCCCCAGTTTGTTGAACCCTTTTGCAACTGCAGACAGCTACGCATTATGTAGAAAAATCACATTGCACTCATAGTCGTCTCATGGTAGTGTTTAAGTTAACAAGGCAATGTAGAGCATGCAATATGTTATACCCTAACACTTATGTCTATATTTCATCGTCATTCTCCTTGAATGTTATGCCTCCCCTTCATTATGCCTCCTTTCCTCATCATATGAGTCTGGTTTGACATTGAAAGATCTGAGTTATTACTTCTGTAAATAATGATCCTCGAATCCTCATCAGTGACATCCCGACAATCGCTCGGCTTAATTAATAATCAATACTCTATTACCCCCTCACACCAAAGTGCTTTTAGCTGTCTGACAAACATAATGATGATGATAATTGAATCAATATCAACAAATATATTCTACGACATTGTAAGTCCGTCTATCAAAATATTGTGGAAAGGGTCTAAGTGCAGATAACTGCCCCACCCCCCCCCCCCTCTCTCTCCCTCTCTCTCTCTCTCTCTTTCCTCTCTCTCACCCTCTCACCCTCTCTCTCTCTCTCCCTCTCTCTCTCTCACCCTCTCTATCTCCCTCCCCCTCTCTTTCCCCCTCTCTCTCACCCTCTCTCTCTCTCTCTCTCTCTCTCCCTCTCTCTCACTCCTTTTCTAATCCCCTCATCTTTCTTCATCCTCTCTCCCTTTCCTCTTATCCAGCCAATACAGAAATCAATCTATTCTATATCAATTCATCCACTCCCCCATATCATTTGTTCATCCTTTCCTTCGATCAATCCATATTTCATTCTTCCTATAGCCTAGGTCCCATATAAAGTGTCCATGAAATGATTTGCAGGTCTAAAAATAGCAAACCCTCGTCCCTACTGGCCAATCCGGCAAATATCCATTACAGCTTTTGTCCAAGACATCTCACAACAAACCCATTCGATACTATCAAAACACAATCAATTCCTTTGTGTAAACTGCCCAGCACATCGCCAATGTTAGGGGGAGATCGGTCAATAGTTTGATAACTCCGGCATTATCCATTGCAAACGGTTTTCCTATAATGCCCCCTCCATTACAATACTGTGCTAGTGAAAAGGTGCAATCGTGCAGAAGTCACCCTCAATGCGTGGCTCAATTGTGCTTGTCCTCGAGTGGGAGAACATTATGTGCGCAAAAGACATTCAATACCGCTTCACCGTTTAACCCTCAATAGTTTGGGCGACGGGATCATTTGCAGAAATGAGCCTGCCCCCCATGCTCTATAGAGAGATTTGCAGAACATTGTAATCGTAGGTGGGGGTTAAAACCCATTCACTTGTATGATGCATTGAACCGTTTTTTAAATTGCTGAGGCAAAATAAAACAACATGATATGCAGTAAAACCTGTATATATAGACCGCTCAAGGTAGACCAGAAAAGCGCTCTTTATTTACAGATTCCTTTAAAGCATGTTTCAAAAGGAAAACCCATTCCAAAGAAATCCTTAAATGTGGTCTTTCTATACAGGTGGTCGCTAAAGCAGGTTCGCCTACAGTACAGTGGGCTCTCGATTCTGAATCTTACAAAACATGGGTGAATAAAGCAGTATCCTGAGCAGTCTTTGTTGAGTGCGCCTACTATTTTCATCCTCGCTTGCTATTCATTTAAACGTAAATTGCGTTTGTGGAATTTCCCTAGGCTGTGCGATTATATACGCCTAATACCACATCAACTTTTTGACTAGTCTTTTACCTCCAAACTAATTATAGTATGAAGTAATCGAGTAATCTGTTCATGGCGAAAGTCCCAAACTACTTATGTAAACTTGTGTAATAAATTGACAGCCAAACTGCCTTTTCAAAATTTGCAACGCTTGAGTTTGATGGGTTTTAACCACCAATCTCTAAGAATCGCCAATTGGCCAATCATCTTAGAGTGAATTAATCTATCCTTCAATTACACATGAAGAAAAGAAAAACCTGATTTATTTAAACAGAGTAATTGACTTTATGCTTCTGTTGCTTCCTCACCTGTATGATATAGAAGCGATTGACCCCCTATTTTTCTACTGGTAATGCAACTGCCCTGCGAGAAAAAAAACCACTGCCTGTAATCTATTTTAAATAAACTGGTTTACTAACATATTCATATTTATGGATGTTTCTTTCCTGGGGACCTAGTGACCAGTTATTCAATTAACCTGTTATTAATGAATGAACTACATTACTTGGAATCCAGTCTCCGTACATTAATTGTTGCTATGTGGGGCAAGCCTCAGGCAAGCTTTCTGGTTGTCAAGAACAACCTTTGTTTAAAAAGTATGCATACAATTGAAATATTTTAGTAAATCAATCTATCGTGAACTGATCCAGAAAGTTCACCAATTTTTTTTCTTCACCTTTTAAGTTTTAGTGAGAACTGCCTGGAAGAATTCAACTTCGTCTGAACTTTTCTTCTTTGGAGGATGATAGTTCGAGGGTGAAATTCATCCTCCTGACCTATCGGTCAAGACCCGTTTTCCAATTTGGAAGGAGCACCGGGCTGCCTCTGCACCTATCAAAATTCTGCATCTTAAAGGGGCGAGGGGCCGCTCCCCCGCTACCATGGGCAAATTTGAGAAGGGGGTGAAAACTCATCAAGCGGGGGCACATGTACAGGTGTTCGGCAGCATCATTTAGCGACCCCCTACAGAAGTGGAGATTCTTTGGTATTAGGGATATCGCTAAAAGGGATTGGTTTTATGAAAAGTACACTCTTTTGATATGAATACGAAAAAAGCCTCAAATTCGTTCTCCTTTTTTTTTTTAGATGTTCACCTGTTCTTTTGCAAACCAAAATATCCAACTCTGCACTTTCTGGGGTCATGAATTACAGAAAGTCGTCCCATAGTAAAGAATATTTCCCTATTTGGAAGAAAAAACTAATTTGCTATACAGTATGAAACATCAATTGGCCATCTAATACAAAATGTAATAAAAAATCTGTGACTAATGTGAGGGGCAATATGAAGCAAATTTAAACATCAATTCATTGTCTACTTACAAATTGATAAAATTTGTAACTCATTTCAGTCAAATGTATTGCTCTCCAAAAAATATCAATTTGAGTAATAGTCTCCACTTTTGATTTTTTGTCAACATTTTTTGAAGAGGGAAGGGGGGAGGGGGCTTTCACACTAATACTACACTTTCTTGCAAGATTTATCTAACATCTACATGTAAGTCATACTGCAACAAGCCAACAACCATTTCTATTTTTGACAAAATCTTTTAATCTTCTTCAAATCTAGAATTGCATAACTCTGTAAATTGCATTTTATCTGTTTCAATTTGAGGTATCTATCATATCTGCCAATTAGAGCGTATATATACAGAGGGGTTAGACAGGGCAATCAGATATATTCTAATTTCTAAATGAATTTGAAAATCTTGTATCGTATCAAAACTTGCATTCTACCTTAGCCCTGCATACTTATTTGCCATCTAGAGCACCAGGCCCCACCCACCATAGACACACGTTCTTGAATATGGTAAATGAACCCGGGGTAGGATATTTCCAGCAAAAATATTTGGGAGGGAAAAATGATCCTTTGTTATTCTTGCATCCATCAACAGATTTTGGAAGCGATTTTCGGTTGACTTCTCTTGGTCTAAGCATGGTCTAAGCGTACAAGGCCATGAATGAGCCTATCCCAAACACTTGTCACAATGGAGAGGCATAGGAGAAGAGGTGAATTGCCGTTTGGTCTACAACCAGTTAGTCTACTTATCATTTGGTCTAATCCCATATGGTCTACATCCAGCCCATCTACTATTTATATGGTCTATAATTTGTTGGTCTTTTTATCATTTGGTCTACTTTCCATTTGGTCTAATCTCTGATTAATCACTACCCATTTGGTCTAGTGTTCATTGAGTCTAATAACCAGTTGGTCTAATTCCCAGTTAGTATAATGTTCATTTTGTCTACTGTCCTATAAGGTCTAATAATCATTTGATGACTATTATTTTATGATTAGAAGATTATTAGACCATGTGGATAGTAGACTGGCTGGGTGTAGACCATATGGGAATAAACTCATTGGGTAGTAGACCAACTAGCTGTAGACCAAACGGCTATAAACTAAAGAAGACACCAAGAGGTATTCAAGGTAGGGACAGGGCCCCCCCCCCCCCCTCCTCCTCAATTTCTTTTCTTTGGTCACATGCAGAGAATATAACGCATCATTACATACCAAAATTGAAATGTGACGGTCCATATACAGTCCGCTCTCCCTTTACACAAACCATATTTTACTATGACAGCCTTTCTTCTGAAGACCTTGAAAGTTTTGAAAGTTGTAAAATGTAAGTTTTGCAACTATGATTTGATATAACCTATATCGCTTCTTCTTTGATTTATGTTAAAATCTTAAAGTCACTTACCTAATAAGATGAGACAATGGAAGAACAGCAAGATCATCACATGGAAAGAAAAGAAAAGAAATATAAAAACAATTAGGAAATATTATCTCAACTTTGTAAACACAACTTGATAACTAATGCTTCATTACCAAACAAAGAGCCATTGAATTGATTATGAACTCATAATTAATACTTTTCTCTTGCTCTCTTTCACTCTACTTTCTTTACTCTGACTCTCTACTTATTTCCCCCTCTCTCTGTCCTTTTTCCTTTTGTCTTCTCTAGAAAATATGTTCCTTCTATCTCTCTTTGCATAGTCCTTGCTGTATTCATAGCACTTTCACTCTTCACATTGAAAAACACACCACATTACAAACAATCTGTTCAAGCTACAAGATAGCTAACAAATTGCATCCATAAATCTGACTGACAAAAAGAAAAACCTCCTGCAAACTTCCTTGAAATTGCTTCCCAATTTCATGCACACTGTTTATCCATGGAAAGTGATCCACATTTGGCTTAGGTGGAAACAGGCACCAACTTTCCTTGAAAGTACAGTCCCTACCTTGAAGAGGAAAATGTTTTTTCTTTTTTTCTGGTCTATAATTGAAGGTAGGAATTCATGTCATCAGAAGTTGGTTCACACGACAGTGTCTATAAACTTAAAAGTTTAGATCACAGATTGTAACGTTGAGGTTATCTTGAAGTTACAGATTTGCAGTTATGAAACTGTAAGTTTCTTTAAAATTGTAAACTACAAGCAATGTTATGGTGAACACAATAACTACAAGCAGTAGGGTCTTCACTCGAATTTAAGCACCATCCAGACACGATTAACTTGATGTTTCGCTAGTTAGAAGTTCAAATGCATGCTTTGCCCTGTTTGTACTATCGTAGTGCAATACTGTTGTGACCCCTGTGAACCATAATCGTTGATAGTGGATCGTTGTTTATAACGTTTCTCAATCTCAAAGTTTAAAACGCTTCCAAGTGAACATAACTCATGTTATCACAGATTTTTCAATCAAGTAGGGCATTGGAGCTGAATAAAAGGAGATTCGCTTTCATGGAATCAGAATAGAAAACAAGGAAAGAATGAGGAGGTCGTTCAGACAAGCAGAATGAAATGTTTAATGAAACGTTCATTGCAGCGCTGTGAAGTCAATGTTCCATTCATACTTCTTCTTACATGGCGCTTCATACAATGACTCATTTTTAAAGAATTGAGGACTCTCTTGTCTTATGTGACCAGCTAAAATGATCATCATCCTTATCAACACCACTATCATCATCATCATCATCATCTTCATCATCGGCAGCAGTAAAGTAGTGTAAAAATTCATGTTTTAAAGCGATGTATTTTGTGCTATTTGAACAGTCTGAGAGGACACCTGACCCTCTCTGTATGGGGGGACATCTTGTTTAGGTGAACGTTGATAAGAATCTAAACACCTTCATCAGCACAACCTGCAGCCAGGGATTACATCTCATCTATTATGAAATAATTCTTCAATACAGGGGAATGGAGGTTGATGAGGTGAGAGGGGTAGATGATTGAATTCAAATAAAAGCCTGTGCTGTGGCAAACTATCAGATAGATATATTCAATAGTTCATTCTTTGATGAATATGCATTCAGGAGGGCATGTTTTATTGTGAAATGATAAAAATGATATTAATTTGACTGTCTTCCTCCAAATTAATGAATTATAATCTTATTCTCAACTAAAAAAATACAAACTGAGTTGTTAAAATGATTAGAATTTTCTTTCTCTTCATTTTTTCTTTTCTGTTAATGTTGCAGAGGGGGGGGGGGGTATTTAAGTTTTTTTTCATTTACTCCTTATGTAATATACACAGTTAATTTTTTTCTGTAAAATTTGAACACTGAAACATCAGAACATGCCTAAACTCGCAAGAATCTATTTGTCAACCCGGCTTCGCAATATCGTTCACCTCTTCAGAGATCAGTCTAGAAATGTTTTGTTAGACCAGGCCCACAGCGAGTCCTGTCACTCTTTGGTGCTGAAAACTACAAGAGCTCCCCCTCTTGAGCCCACAAGGACAGTCAAGCACCCCTATTACATAATCCTTGTCCCCCCTCCTCTCCTGACTGCCCCCACGCATCACACACACAGACAAACCGTCTTGTCCCCAAAACACAAAGACCCTCTTATCGATCCCCCGTTACCCCCCTTTGATACCAGCCTTGGGGTTACAAAGCTACCCGCCTGGACCCACACAAAACAACTCAAATTCCTGAGGACTCAATACTCTTTGTTGTCCCCCATCACTGTTCGATATCCTGCCGATTCGGCTTCGGCACAGACATGTCGCAGGATTACGGTTTATCCAACGACTTCATCACCCACTGACCACTCATCAACTGCATCTTATGAGATGGGAAGCACGAAGTGTTCTTGGTCCTCAATGAGTGAGACAGGACTATGCTGTTCCTATTCGGCGACCCACAGTTCTGGTCCTGTGGTATCAAATCTGGACCAGCATAAGTGGGTGATTAGAAGACTATCTAAAAAAAATTATAGTTACTGATGCCATTATCAAAAGGCTAGAATCCCTGGGCTCTGTATCAGGCTATGAATATGAATAATGAAAAAATAAGACTATTTCATTGTTGGTGCAAACAGATTTTCCTTCATAAAGTATATTTTTAGGGTTGGATGAAGTACGAATGGGATGGGGTTTTGAGGCTTCAGCGGCACACCCCAACTTCAACCCTGGACTTCACATTATGAATATACCTAACCTGAAACCCTAATTGCAACCATAATCCTAACCCTACATCTTCTACAACTGAAATAATGTTCCCTGACCGTCAATTTAAGAAGCAACCCAGTACAGGTCCTTCAAACAGACCTTTGGTCTTTGAAATGTAGTCAGAGCCTGGTCTTTGAAAGCAAGATGGACTTTCATTGTGATTGGTAGTGATCTATTGTAGCTAGACCGGCTTGAGTGTGGGCCTAGTGCGGTCCTGAAGTGGACCTGAAGTGGTCCTCTGTGCGTAAAATATTAGTCAACAGACTCTGGTGTGTATTGTGACAAGAGGAACGCAGGTTTCCTGTAGTTCGAGAAGCTCAGGTGACACCAAAAGACATAAATGGGACAACACGTAAAATGTGCTCAATGCCTCATGCATTTCAAAACAATTAATGAACTTGTCACTTCCAAAAAAGCTATTTAATTGCCTTTAATCACATTAACTACTATATCTTTGGCAATTGTCTGTCATAAGAGACAATTTATATAATAATTTATGAACTTGTCACTTTGTAACAAGCTATTTATTTGGCTTTAATCACATTAACAGCTATATCTTTGACATTCCTCTGTGTTGAGAAACGGTAGAGAATGCACTTTATATGACAGTCTGGTTTGTACTTGACTTGCTCCTCCTGATACATAGCCAAAACTTATATCCAAAACTATGTGTTTAAACAGATAAACATAACAAAATATGAAAACATTGAATGGATAAAATAATACAGCGTTCTAATCTACAACTCCATGAAAACATGAGGACATTCTTTTAAAGGTCTGTTGCCCCATATATTACTTGAAAAATCCAAGTCATTTGCTAGATGACTCCTAAATTACTCAACACCAAGCTTATACACACAAAACAGCATCAGCCTAAGTCCGATACAAAATGTATTATAAGCTGCTTGGAGCAAACAGAATGAATAAGAGGGGATTTTCATCTTCTTTCTTCTTCAAAGGGCACAGCAATAGTTGGTAGTCCACTGAGGAGCTGTAAAGTAATGGCCCAAAAATGCCTTTCTCTCGCTCGGTTTCAAAAACGCGACTAAAAACAGAAGCCTTATGAGGGAGGGGTCACTTTGAGTGATCCAAAGTTAGCAGTAATTGTCCCTTTTCTCTCTTTTATCAACATTTTGGATTTCTTTAAGACTCCAAGGGCCTTTCCCTTCATCCAAAGCAGTTTCCAGTCTAGCCTGGCACTTTTAGGGTTTGCAGGAATTCGGTGACCACTCTGTTATGAATTTTGGATGAGAGTTTAAGAAGCGACTAAAGTTTGCACAAGAATAGACAGTTTATAGCATTAGCAATTGCATGGAGAAGTCTTGTGCTTACTTCTACATAATAATGACCTTTAACACATACAAACACAAATTCATGGTATAAAACTATAAAGGAAGTTTAATAAAAGTGAAATTTGCTTTTGATGACAGCAGTGAATATCTTAAAGGATTCTAGGAAAATAAATTTCAAATGTAGGCCAATAGCCCAATACAGAGTGAAATATTGTACTTTGAGAGTTTATTTCCAGTACTCTATGGTATAAATCAATTAAACAAAACAAAATAGGGAATGAAACTAATTAAGCCAAAGTTGTCCCAACATTGTGCAATAATATTGTCTATTCAAACCTCTCCAAAGTTGACAAACTTCATTAAAACAGGGCTTCGCACTCTTTCACCAAGCTCTCAACATCTATACAATTTCTTGCACAATCTCTTAATCTCTCCTCTGTAATCAATATGTTAATCACAGATTAACTGAATTAACAACTTCACAAATTCCTTGCATATTCTACATACGCTATATAGAAATAATGGTACTTGACAGTTTTCATTCAGGGGTCTTCTTTTAAAGAGAGTATTCCAAAATTGATAAATTGATTGGTAAAATAACATGCACAGACATGAAGCTGGGCATAAACTTGTCTTGGGAAAGTTCTTCCTTTCATCATATCAAATATAGATTCTTGATTATTAACTTAAAAGTCTTAATTGATCAATAACTCAAAATTCTTAATCGATCAATAACTTTGTGAAGTTGCATGATTGGTAAAATAACATGTACAACATGAAGCTATGCATAAACTTGTCTTGGGAAATTTCTACCTTTTATTATATCAAATATAGATCCTAGATAATTAAATTAATAGTCTTAATCGATCAATAACTTTGTGAAATTGCATCAAGCTATACGTGTATTGCATAATCCTGGAATTTAGGTGCAAATGAATTGATTATTCATAACCCATTGCAAGTAATGAAATGCATGGAGCCTGATATAAAGTCCTATACATTGTCTCGTCAGAGCCAGAAAGGCATTGGCTCTGTCTTAAATTTTTATGCGTTAATGCCCTTTTGGCTCCAAACAGGGAAGGCTTATCAATGACATCTGCAGTAGTAACACAGGAGAGTTAAAACGTCACATATGAGAGCTGAAACGTCACATATGAGAGCTGAAACGTTACATAGTCACATATGAGAGCTGAAACGTCACATAAGAGAGCTGAAACGTCACATATGAGAGCTGAAACGTCACAGAAGAGAGCTGAAACATCACATAAGAGAGTTGAAACGTCACATAAAAAAGACTGTATGAAGAAGCTTCCGTGGTTTATAAGAAGCTATGATGTCATGTCCAGTTATTCGGTAAGAGGTGAGGCGTAATAAGAGTTATTTAGCGCCCAATACATTAGCAGCGAGAAAGAAACGTTAGGAAGTATTGATCTGTTGGCCCTTAATCCTTTAGTCCCATTGTTGCTATTGTGCACGGAGACCTTTGTGTATCAACAGGGAGAGAGAGAGAGAGAGAGAGAGAGAGAGAGAGAGAGAGAGAGAGAGAGGGGGTGATAGAGACAGACAGAGATGAAGAGAGTCTGTGAGAGAAAGAGAGAGGGACAGAGAGAGAGGGAGACAGTGAGAATGAAGGGAGAGGGGTGATGGGTGTTGTGGTGAGGCCCATGGGTGGTCGTCATAGGTGTGGTAGGGGGGGGGGGGTCACTAAATTCTTCTGTGTGGAGCTGGAAGGGAATCAAAAGTGGGTAAAATATCAAGAGTTAACGCCCTTCTGGCTCCAAACACATACATTTTATAGAAGAACATATGAGTGAAAAAGAGAGAAAATGGACAAGAGGTAGTCAAGATGTAAAGGAGGAAGTGAGAGAGAGGGGAAAGGAGAGAGGGGGGGAGAGAGAGAGGGGAAGAGAGAGATAGAGAGAGAGAGAGGGAGAGAGAGACCAAAGAGAGTCACACAGAGAGGAAAGTAAAGAGGGACAGGAAGGAAGGGGTGAGAGTAGAGAGAGAGAGAGAGAGAGAGAGAAAATGGGAAGGTAGGAAGGGGGAGCAGAGACAGAGAGAAATACAGAAAGTATTATGCAGGGTAAGGAGAGAGGGGGGGGGGGGGGAGGGGAGAAGAGAGAAAGAAAAAAGAGGGAAGAGGAATAGAAAGCAGAGTGGTGGAGGAATACAGTACAGATATGAAAGAGGGGAGAGGAAGAATGAAAGGACAGACAGACAGACAGACAGACTCCCAAACTACAGGAAACACAGACATTTCTCACGAATCGAAGAAAAATTACCCTCTTTACAAACTCATCAATAGCAAATCCTTCTTTCCCTTTTCTTCAGGTACACAGACAAATTTGTAACTGGCCTTCAAATGACTCATTAATCTTAAAAAATCACAGAATTTAATAAGATATCAGATAATATCGACATGCCAATCATGAATCCGACAATACTTCATTTCGAACCAGACAAAGGCATTAAGGGGAATTAAAAGATGAAGGCTTTTGTCCTGCAAGGTTTTTTGCTTTTTATCTTGTCATCGTGGGCGCGACAGTGTCCAATTTGTGCCCCAACAAATCAATTGGGTGGTTTTTTGGCGCCCGCCATGCGGTGCAGGACAATTGTGAATGGTCACTCCCTACTCCCTCGAGTCCAGATCTTAATAAGTCACATGAATGATGAGGGCTTAATACTCATTAGCATCAGGTCCAAACATTTTCTTTTGGTAAAAGAAGATGCATTGATTGATTGATGTTACCACACTCGACATAACTTCTAACCAAAATACTGACACTCCTGTCAAAATATTGACAGATTTATTGACAAACAATCCAATCCGATTTCATGGTTCACAAATGAAGGCTAAAGAAGATAAAAGCTATATTTGGTTTACTTGAGATTAGAAAAATAAGCTTGTTTTGGTGGTTACACACTACAGAGCATCTATAGATGTCTAGTCGAGAAAGAAGATAAATTACTATGAATCTGATTTAATCCTTAATCAGTAAATCCCATCAACTCTGCAAAACAGCAACTTTTTTATGGAGATCGGGAACAAAAAAGAAGTCAACTGGAAAGGAAACTTTCCTTGAGAAGGCCATGGAAACTGATCATCTCCTGTGACGATTTGATAGATTCCACAATAAAAGTCAACATTTTCTTTCCACATGATGCTCCAATAATCATCAATTCTCGCCAATAATCACATCTACTTAATCTTCTTGTCACAATCAGTCAAATAAAAATTGCATTTTTACCCCAGAGAATTCTCCCCTTTTGGAGAGTAACTTTTTCTGGTAATTAAGAGAGGAACTCATTTGTAATTTTGTTATTGGTTCATAGAGGTTAGTCCACAAACACATAAGCAGACTAATTTGTTGGCACAATAATTATCTACTTAATGATGTTTCCAGGCTAATTCTGCCGGTTATTAAACACCGGTTCAATAACTGTTGATAAACCCAGGTGGCTACATGTTGCAGGGTTCAAACTTAACATTTCTATACTGCCCCCCCCCCCCCATGAATTTAATGGGGGGAGGGGGTCAGTATTTTTTTAAAGGTCTATATGACTTGAGCCCTATGTACGATTTTTGAGAAAAAAAATTGGGGGGGGGGGGGCTTGAGAAACATGGGTTTGTTTCTTGAGTGTTGAAAACGGTTTCATAAAGGACCCATTCCCTTCAAACCACTCCCGATTCCAACAGACCCTCAAACAGAAATTGCCTTTTGAGTTTTGAGGGCCAAAATGTTGTTAACTATGATTAGATTGAGGTAAGTAATGCCTTCCTCGCTCTGAGTAGACACTAGATGCTCCAAAAAGTAGAATGCATCTATTGAAGCATTTGTAGAAGTGATACTGGAGATTGGATAAGGAAATTGGGATGTATCAGAAGCCAGAGAATTGGGTCAAAAAGAAAAGAGGAAAATGGTGAATGGGGGGGGGGGGGTCAGGTGACTTATTGAAGGGCTCAACACTAACACATGGGAGCCCAAAATTTAGCTCATGCAAGCCCCCCCAAAAAAAAAAATATAAAAAAAAATAAAAAATAAAATAACAGAGAGAGAAGGGAAAGAGAGATAGAGAGAGGAAGGGGGAGAAGGGGAGAAGGGGAGAGAGAGAGAGAGAGAGAACTGTGATGTTGCAGAGAGATGTGTTGAAGACGATATCGCCTACTAAAAGCATCTCATCAGAACAAAAAAATCTTCAAATAACTTTTCTAGTAACTAAAACAAGACGTGACAGTCCAGTGTGATGGAAATAATATTTCCTTTTATACAGCCAGTTCACAACCCCCAAGAAGAAGGCCGCTACTGGCATAGACGTAATAGAATGGACTATCGACGAAGCAGTTTCTTTGATCCTATGAGTTCCACCGGCAAGGTTTAAATTTCGCGCCGATGCAAAAACCCAGCGGTGGTCCCACCGCAACCCGACAGCTGGATGCGATCACTTGCGCAATCTTTCATAATCGCAACAGCAAGCTCGCGATTTGGGGTTGTTCGCTGCTCCTTCAAATCGTTGAGAACCTAGTGTTAAATAGTATGAGCGCTCTCCGCCATGCGGTCGTAGCGAACATGTTTTCGTCTTTGTGCCTGACGATATTATTGTTATTGTTTTCAGCGTTGTATTTATACTAACAATTATTATTTATTTCGATGTGTGTATTGTTCCATAATACATATTTTTCTCGTACTCATGAGTCATGTGTTGTTTATAAAGTAATTAGAAGGGCAGGATTATCATTAGATGACATGAATAAGGAAGAACTTTATGATTATGATGGGCAGTCCATAATTATATCGACATAGCAGACGACGGAAATGTTGAATATTTTGCAATGGTCAATTCCCAAATTTACGGACACAGATATTTATCCTAATTCCTAGATTCTCAAAAAAAACGTACACATAATTTATAGTAGGCCTAGCTACATCAAGATAGAATAAGATAAAATCTGAGGGAAGAAAAAAAAAGCAGTCACTCTCGGATTAACAAGTCCAAAATATAACTTGAAAAAAACATGCACCCGCCGATCTCTATCAATGGGACTACGTGTGCAATTTGGATTAGACAAAGGCACGGCAATTTAGTGGTCATGATGCGAAGAAGTCACGCATTACCACAGATTTTCTGAGCACTCACGAAAACAACCCCATTCTTCCAATGCCTATAAAAAAAACGCACGCAAACGCAACAAATAACGAATGAATGTATTCGACCAGCGAAGGATTTGTGATCACCACAACGTCGTTGGTTTCACAGAGAAATTAACGGAAACAGGAGAAAAAAACACTTTTTAAACTGTATTTTGTAAGCTCTTGTGGTAACTTTCCTTGCTGATATGATGAGTTTGCTACACACCAACACAAATTCGTAAAAAATCGAAGAAATCACCGATTTCAACGGCTTTTTTTACAGATTGGCGAGCATGAACAGGACGTAAACCTCATGTTTACATCCGGGGCATTATTGACGTAGTATTTAGCTGCGCATGGGCAGAAGGCTCTCCTGTCACGATTCATTCATGAAATGAGAAGCGCAAATCGTGGGAAGCATTGGTCAGTGCGAAGCGACTTGGCCGATAGAGGTCGGCAAAATCCCGGTGGATCTCATAGGACCAAAGGACCCTTATCGGAGCTTATCAAAACATGCCCGCAGCGTTGCGGTCAGACTTAAAACATAGAAGAAAGTAAGACATAAGAACAGGTGGTAGCTATCATTACTTTTACTACTCTTGCCGTCAAAAGTCCATTTCTATTACGTCTATGCTACTGGCAACCATCAGATACCTGTTCCATCACAGATTTTCCATGAATCTGGAAGCCTGCTGTCCGTTTATTGAACCCACTATTTCATCTTTTTAATACAATTTCAATCGAAAATGCCCTTCCAGTCTATGATTTACTTAGAATGCAATTTAAAATTCCTATCCTGGTAAATATAGCAGATATAATGAACAAGCATGCATCAATGTAATATTCCCAGAAGTTATTCCACTCCTCAAATCTCTCTTTTAGGGTTAGGGAGATGGAGCGATGAGTCACGTTTAAAACTCAAGCGTCCATTCAACCCGATCGCAAACTCGTCCCCTAACGGACCTAAGTCCTCTTACAAATCGGCAGGCAAATTACGTCAGCCCTTAACGGCCATGTGACTCTTTAAAAAGGGGGGTTAAAAAGGGGGGTTGAAAAGGGGGAAAGGGGGTTGGTAGACTGGAACCAATACGTCAAATATAGAATTCAAATCTGGCATGTTTGACGTCAGATGGAAAAGTTGAAAAGGAGAGGAAAATGAAAGGGCCATCTAACTCGGAATGCTAGTCTGCTATTCCAGACTAGGATTTGACCATTATTTAAAGTGGGTTTGTATCTTTTTTTCACATAATTTCTTTAGAAATAAGTAAAATGCCCTTAATTGTAATTGCCTTTCAAAATTCTCACAATTTGATATCAATAGATTCACTCTAATCTCTTTGGAATATAATTGTAATGTCTGTAAAGGTTGTAATTTCAATGAAATATGACAACGATATAATTTTTGTTTTATATCTCACTCTTATCTGATTGGGTTTGTGCAAATTAAGGTTAGGCCTAATATGACTAACATATGTTTAAAAAAAAAAGAAGATATATCTAAATGCTTAACCAATCAAGCCCCATCAGACATGGCTACACATCTATATATTTTCAAACTGGTCATGAAAGTAATTTAGATGGGAAAAGGGTCTAAACATAGATGTTGTCGCATTTGGACCAAATCTCTTATTGGTCCTAAAAGTCATTTATGACAACAACAAAGCTTATTCATGAATATAGAGATGGAAAAGTATATTTACACTAAAGAAGGTACTACAACTGGTCCATAGCAACACTAGGAAATTATCTGAGGGACACAGGATCTGGGGCAATTTCAAAGGACCAAAATGACGGAAGAAATCAACCTCAGGGTCTGGAAGACAAAGACTAGAACTCAAGTGGAGTGTAGCAATCCGGATCGATAATTCAATGATCTGGTGGTGACGTGACAAAGGGAAGATGGGACAGATTAAAGACTTAGTCTGACATAAAAGGGTCCAGAGGGACAATAGACTAAGGAATTTCGGACCTAGACAATAGCGGTTCCTAGTCTTGTTGGCCCACAACAGTCGGCCCACTGAATCGGTCCAATCACCAAAGCCCTCATCAACGTCTAAATGTGGTCGGAAAGGCGTGAACTCAAAGAAAATTATTTTCAATGTCTAGCTCTTCCTTCTCATTCCTTCCTTCCTTCTTTTTTGTTAATAATTAAAATAAAACACTCACTTCATAACCAATACACACAACTATATACATTTCCTCTTTCCTCAAGCTAGGTCCATGTTGTCTTCCTTCCATCCTATTCTATTTCTCATCATTATAATTCAAATAATAAATTTCTTCATGTAAAATCTTAAGTTAACAATTCTCTTAATTTCTAAGATATTATCTTTATCTTTTCTCCTCCCCAATCCTTTCTTTTAGTCCTTCATCTTCTCTCACTTCTTCTTGTGAAGCAAGATGCATTTTCTTGATTCTCTTCCCCCGACCTTTAAAAAAATTCTTTTCTTCCTGCATCCAAAGAATCACTCTTTCCTTTTACAACTGTATATTCTGTATACAACATTTCTGGCAGAATCTCTTTTGTGTTCCTTCTGTTCAGTATGGCGACAGACAGTTGACTTTTTCAGAAAGTTGTTTCCTTTACGACTTAATCTGGGAGCAGAATTCAAATAAATGATCAACAATTTGTTTTGAGTTACAAGACTTTCTTTCAGGAAGTCCAGTCTTGGATGTAATAACTGATGTAGACATATGTATTAAACTATAAAGTGTTAAAAAGTCCTTCAAAATGTGATGGAATTATGAGAAGACTAGACTCAATTTGTCAATTTCTGTCACAGTATCAGGATGTTTGTTTGTTTTCGAGAGATGTTCAGGTTGTATCTTTATTTTATAAACATCTATTCTACAACTTAAGACCTTCCACTATTCTCTCTCAGTCTAGCCCCTCTCCCTTTCCCTCCCTCTCTCTCCTTCCTTCATTCCCTCCCTCCCATCCTTCCTTCCCCCCCCTCTCTCTCTCTCTCTCTCTCCCCTCTCTCTTTCTGTGCATCTGTTGTGCTGTTTGGCTCTTCTTTCTCTTTCCTGCTGTCTATCTGTCTTCCCCCCTCTCTACATGATTATCAAATCTAACTTTTTGAAATTTACGGTTAAGATGACTGAGATCTTCAAAAACTTGTCACAGTCAGGAAACTTTTCAAGGACTTCAAACCCCCACCCTTCCCTCACCACCGTCATCACTGTCTCCGCCCCCTCAAAAATCTTTCTCCCCTCCATCTTCTCACCAATCGATAACTCCCCGATACCACTTTCGGCTGCAGGTGCATTCCTCTGCGGCAGACAAAGAGGGCGATTGTCACCCGTCGTTTGATACCCCTATTGTCTTTGCCATTAATATCACTTTCGAGGGCGCCGCCCATTGTTTGAGGTCTGATGATGGGGTCTTATTGATCAGGAGAGGGTACATTGTTGAATTGTTGAAGAAAGGCACTCGGGTGTTGCTAAGTCAATTATATTGATGAAATATTTTCCGGAGCTGCATGCATCTATTTTGGGAGTTTCCGTTGTTCAGTCGATGATGACGTGAGACCGTTATTCTCCCTCCCCCAACCTCCACCCTGGCCCCCTTCCGACACCTCTCTCCCCTCCTCTTGGTCCTACCAAAACTCATGAAACATTCTTTGAACATTCCATGGTGCAGTTTTTACTAAATTTACTAAACTAAATTATTGATATTCCCTTGTTAATTTGAGGTTATTGTATTTTTCCTAATTCACGAACTCAAGAGAAATGATGAAATAAAAAGAAATTCTTCCCCAAGAAATTTACGCATGAAATACGACTGCGAGTATCATCAGATAGTTATGCCGCACCGCAATCATGAAACGATTCACCCGGGCTATCGAAACGAAAGCGGTTACGAAAAGTCATCTGGAAATCGCATCAAATTGCACCTCCCAAGTTCACGCACAAAGAACTTTCAAGGAAACGATAAAAGCGCTTTAATAAATTTCTCGAACTAATTCACTGTGCCTTCCAAATGAATTGACCGGGTCGTAAATTGGTTCTGGAGACTTGAAAGAAACAACAGCATAGGTAGCCAATGCAGGTCGGAGGTTGTGACCTGTGGGAGGTCAGGGGTCATCTAGTGTCATGTGACTCACTGTCTAGAGATGCAGGGAGGTGTATTAAATCAATTAACAATATATGTGCTGGTATGTATTTATTGAACTGTACACTTCACAAATTTACTCTACTGGGAATGAGGGAAATTGCTTTCTTGAAACAAGTTCAAATTTTTCAAAGTTCAATGAATGAATTTACTCTTTAAAGTTGGTTTAATCCTAAAACGGAAAGTGGAATATGCAAGAACAGCTCTTTCCACTGTTGGAAATCATCCATATAAAGATCTAATTAATTATGAATTAAGGATAAAGCATATGATGTAAGTGACTTAAAGTTGATCAAGAATAACCGACTGAAAATCTGGGCTAAAAAGTCAAAATGTAGTGCTACTAGTAGGCATGGAGAAAGAGTAACATTAAAAAAGAGCTTTCTTCACAATAGGATTGAACAAATACATTCTTTTACTTCTCTAATTTAATTTTGAAAATTAGTTCAGGACAAGATTATACGATTAGCATAAGATTTCAAATGGGATAATCAAATATATCATTGATCTTGGCCTAATCTCCTGCAATTCCTTGCAAAATTGGACACTTTGGTTACTAAACCAATCTTTAAGTTCATTTCAAACACTAATAAAAGTATTAACTTCTAAAGAAAATAAAGACCGACCAACTAAAAAATGTACTTAACGTCAGATATGTGCAGATAAAGACAGATGTCATTTAAGCACAAACCCGTACACGTACACATACTCAGGCAGATCTACCCATGAAGTCAATTTTAACAGGACCCCTAAGAAATATTTTTATGGCAAATTCGGTCATTAAATTCCTCTCTGATTTATGACTTAATTTTCTCTCTGCCATTTTAATAATACCAAAAAGGTTAGATTTCATTTCTGCTCAAGGGTATAAAACAGGGGGATCTTGGGGTCTGTTTAGACTAGAAAAAAATTATATGAAATTAGTGTAAAGAAACATTGTGTATTGTGAAAGGGGTGTAGTGTACACACATGAAATAAGTATCGTATAAAGAAATACTGTACAAATAAAATCAAGACGAGTTGATACTGATGTGTTAAGAATAAGTGAGTATTGAACAAAATTGTCCTTTGTGAAAGCAAAGAGATACCAGCATTTGGTGAAAGGGTGTAGAATATGTACACGAAATTAGGTATTGTACAAAGAAATATTGAACAAATAAAAAATATTTAAAAAATTGGGGGGGGGGGGGGAGAAGCCCACACTAAGTTCTACATCGACAGTAAATGTTATAAATCACAAAAAAGTAGCATTTTGTTATAGGATGTTTTAGTCAATGCCAATGATATTAGGACTATAGCAATTGTTCACTTTTCATTCAGCTGGTGTGAATGAAGGAATATACACTGAATAGAGTTGAGAGTCCAAAGTGAGGGTCATTAATCACGTAAAAAAGTAAGTGAAATTGGACCAATGCCGCAATTACTTTCCCAAACAAAGCATGCAAAGATTAAAATGGGATTAAAAGTGAGCTAGTGTTACAAGAATGGAATGCCTTCTGACTTGGAGAAGGTATTATTTTCCAGATAACTTCTAAAAACAGCGTTTGCTTGACGTTTATGGTCTTGAACTTTAAACGTTCTGAACCCGAGCAAAATTATTTGAGGTTCATGGCACAAGTTAATATTTTGGTTGCTCGAATATCAGGTTGACTTTGAAAAAAGAGAAATAATGATCATATAACATAACAGAAAAGTAAAGTTTGATGAGATATCTTACATCAAAGAAAAGCACCAAATGTAGTTCAATTGTTTTATTTAATTTTAACCAAATATTGGAGAAGACTATACAGCTACAAGAAGTGAAATCGTTTTTATCTATTTGAATCTTTTAAAGCTTATCTGCAATAGTTTACAGGAGGGATTAGACCGCCCTACAAGGTCACTGGACAGGTGGTTATCTCATCAACTCAGCTCTCAGTTAACATAAGAAAAAGAGGATCATGGGGGACCAATGGTCACCAATTAGGCATTGTTTGTTATATAGAGGGCGCAGGTAGCTACAAGTAGTACAGTGGGCCTTTAAAGGGAGAATTAAAAGTGGGACCTGATTTTGCTTTGCTTTTATATTTGTTTGTCTGTTTGCTGATGTACTCTCTTCAAATTTTCTTCTTTTACAGCTCCAAATAAAAAACAAAACATTTCCTTAGATAAATGACAGCCTTTCTAATCAATGCTTCTTCTTCTTCTATTTCTATTCTGTTCAAACTGGCAATAGATGTACACTACACCTCATTAAACACATTTGATTAAAAATAACGTAGACGATGTGTCTCTTCTCAAATATAAAATGGATTCTTGTTGTCACAAAAAGGAATTAAACCCCATTAATCAAACCATTTGCTGGAAAAATAACAACAGGTTACAAAAAATGTGACCTTAATGTGATTTCAAGCATGTAACATAAGTTGTCATCTTAAATCTTTAATCTCCCCTATACACACATACCTTTTAGTGTTAGTGAAAAAAGGAGATAAGATTAGAAAATTGTCAATGGGTGATTTGAAGCATATAAGATTTGATCCCATATTGGCAAAACAGAAGGACTTAAATCTCGTATCAATGCCATATATTCCTTTTAACCAAAACAAACAAAAAGGTGGTCAAAATGCGTCTCCAGACTCCAAGTAAGAAATAGAGTGCTGGCCTATTGACAAGTTAAAAGGACTTATATCTCATTAGTCTACTATTGAGAGTTATCACTAGAAGTAGGAAAAAAACCTAACCCATTGGATGGGGTTACAGAATGACTTAAATCTCATTAATCTTCCTTAGAACAATCTATGTGTTAAAGCTGAAAAGGATTTGATGATATTTGTCAAATATGACAATTTAATACCTTAAAATGGGATTTCTGACTTAGGAAGTATTAACATATATATAAAGCTGAATGAAGGCCTATACATCTATCAACTAGATGACATTTGTCTGATCTAACCATTTAAATACTAGAAAATAGTATTTCCGACTTAGCCTATACATCTATCAAATCAAGGTTATGAATAAAAAGAAGATGTCACTTTCATATGTAATCTACTTACAGCTAAAAGGATGTAAACTCATATCATTCATAGATTAAATGCCATTTGGTGCTAAGCACACTATTTAATCTAATATGAAGAAAAGATTAACAAACTTATTCTAGACACATTTATAATTTATATCAATTTAACAACCGCAAAAACCAATATACCACACAGCGATAACCAAAACACAAAGATAGAGATTCTGTCAAACCAAGTTTTTGGCAGGTTACAAAAGAGAAAAAAAAAATCAATTTACAAAGATTTTCTTCTGGCAAATGTAGAGCTCTGAGATTAGAAGATTTGAAATAAAACAAAAAGACAAAAGATGTCTACAAAATAAGATAAACTGTATTTCATCCTCCTTCTCTGCCCCCACAAAATGCCAAGGCAAACATTCTTTAGTGTGATAAATTAACAGAAAAATAGTTGTAGTTGGGTTTGTCACCTTTTCCCTTTTCCCCTTTCTTTCTTTCTTTCTTTCTTTTTCATTTCTTTGCCTACGTTTTTTTTAAAACAATAATTACTCAGCACAACTACTTTTTGCCTCATATCGTCGCTGTTTTCACGAAGTGACGGTAGTGAAAAAAAATTGCATTCACTTTGCGTTACGTTTTTCCTCACTACCGTCACTTCATGAAAACAAGGACGATATGTTCACATTTTCTTGCATTTTCCTGCAGCACCCCAACTCAATACATGCTGTCATCTGTTAAAGGTAAAGACCAGTATTGGAAACGCCCCAATTTCAAAAAATGAAATGGAAGTTCTCATTACCAATCATGTGAAAGAATATGTTCTGACTAATACATGATGATAAAAAATTTGCAGGGAAACCGCCTACTAGTTCATATATTTGGTAAATTTGTTTCTCTCATGGTCTGTGAGAGATATAGGGTAGTCCCATATACATCTTTCTGTGTATAGTGCTTGTAACTTTACGAAGAATGGGCCAAATTTCTTATCATTTTGATGATTCCAGAACCTTGCAGATGCTAGATGCTAGATGATCAACCTTTTCTGATCGATTTCACAACGTTTCTTTCACAATGCAATCGCATGACCATAACTGGTCTTTACCTTTAAGAACCAGAAGGCACTAACTCTGTTTTTAATGATATGGGTTAATGCCTTTCTGGCTCTGAGGTGATGAAGCAATAGTCCAGAGATTCGAGGGTCACTAAAATACAGCCTATCTCTAAAGCTAAATTGGCCTAAACTTTATCCAACACCTGCCCTAACCGCCCGATCCACCCCTTAAATTCAATTTCTAACCACAAGCCTTAGTTTAGTACATAACAATTGTCTCATTTCAATCTTAAAATACGATGAGCTACTTCTTGCGATTGAATGAGAACAAAACGATAAAATGAAGTGTTATTTTCCATTAACTCTCAAGTAGCGGAGCTTAAATGAATCAGGTGTGCTTTGTGTACAAAATGTGTTGGAAAAATAGCACTTCTGACAAGCAATGGGTGTTTTGTTACTAAAAATATCATGCACTTGTTCGGTATTAACATCGACTCTATTACTCCCCCCATCTCCCTGTTACAAACCACATTTTCTTCCTCTCAAGTATTACAGCCCCTTCTCTTTCCCTCTAATCCTGTATAATCCCCTTAATCCAAATCAGATTTGAATCATTTAGAAACTCAGTGGATTGGAAAAAAGAGAGAGAGATTTAATCCTCTGTTGCCCAACATTTTCCATGATTGAGGAGGATTTGTGGAGGATTTGAGCTAAACTGGCAGCAGATTCAAGAGGGATGAAATCCTCTTAGCATCCTGAGGCTTCCAAGCGAGAACTAGCCAAAGGATGCGGACAGAGTAATCTTGAGACTCAAACTTAAACTGAAATTTAAGAGAGGAACTGTTTGAAATGGATTCTAAACTGTTGATAACTTGATATTGTTGTAGATGTATAGCATCATCTCTTTGAGAAGGAGAGTGGGATGGAATTAACTCTGATGAGCATTACAAGCTCTTAGCAGATACACATACAATATTGCATCTTATTACTTGTTCTACACAGGTCTGCAAATATTAATTTTACAGAGGTTTGCAGGAAACCATGAGACCACCAACACAAATACAAACATGTGGGACAGCACATTGCCGGCACCCAATCTCTTCACAATATTTAATAAAAGAAAAAAAGGAGAGGGGAAATCTTGCTGTTCCAGTTCTATTTCACAAATTCACAAGTCATCATGGCAATCATTTGAATCTAGCAACTGGAATACTTCTAGAGCAAATGATTTTAAGCAATAGGCCTAATAGATTTACAAAAGCATTATTTTGCCGATTCTAATTCCTAAATAATGCTGAATAGAAGTTGTAATCATACTCTAATGTTTCATCATAATTGATAATTTGAAAAACAAGTATAATACAATTTTTGTGGACAAAGATAGGTTGAGTTACTTCCTACAAAAACAAAGAAAATGGATCTAGAAAGGCTAGAACTATTCTTCAGAACAGTTTTCTGTACCCAACAAGTCATTAATAGTTCACTTTCACTTCTGGAAAAACTCACACCTACAACAAATCCCCCTTTCCTCTCCTAACAAAACAAAGACAAGTGATTTTGCTGGAATGTTTGTCTTTGAGCTTCGCATGATATTGCTCTCCGACTTCAACACGATCATTCATGTTCAAGATGGCTTGAACCCTGCTGAACCTAGCCGCCTATTAGCGAAGTGATAATGGGTGTATTGTTTGTATGTGTCTCTCAACACTTTTACACCTTGCCAAGCTGAGGAGCTTTAGTGATGTCTGCGCCTTGTCATAGCAAGCAATCTACAGTACTGTGATAACCTCTTATCGTACTCTGGTCGTGAAGATGTTTCTACTTCAAACACAGACACAGACATTCTTCAATGCGCCTTGTACCATCTCATCACACACATTTTCCTTCTTTAAAGCCCCACTCTACTTCTTATAGCTACTTGCGCCCTCTAATATAGCAAACAATGCTCAAGCAGTGACCATTGGTCCCCGATGATTCCCTCTTTCTTACGTTAATTGGCCAAACTAGTGAAGTGAGACTTTAAACTAGCCATTGATAATGTATTCTAATTCAAGTCTTTTGGTTTTTCTAGTTTTATCCTCAAAAGCTGTTTACAACAAGAAGCCGTTGGACTATCATGTCCCATGAAAGTTTTTCTTTCTCAGTTTCCAAAGCCCTGAATAATTTTAGAAACATTTTATTATATAACTAATGTCCAGCTGTTCTTAAGGATGATAAAATGCACTAAGATTCCACCTTTAAATTGATAAGAAATCAACGTAACATCTTCACAAAATTTGGCTAAATTTTGTTTTTAATGTCAATACCCATCCACATGTACATCTTCAGACAAGATATTCTAAATCTTCCCCAAATACTGTGCAAAGAAAAAAAATCGCAGAGCCTGAACAGCAACATCGCTTTAAACAGTTCCCAATTATTCCACGACCTTTGACCTTCAACCTCAAGGCAGAAAGGAGCACTATTGGCTGTCTTCTACCCCTGTCTCCAACAAAACCATGAGACTCATCAATTGGCATGGCAACCATTATGTTTGAGCTAATTCTGTCACAATCCAGTCGTCGCGGAGTTTGTACTAATCTAGCTCGGCCGGGCTGCAGTTGGTCGAATGTCGTGTTGGGCATGTAAGCCAGTATGTTGCCGAAAATTGCAGGTTATGAACGACCGACTTGAGAATCCGAATGCGATTTCACATCATCGTTCCAGCGATGCATTTATTACAGCCTCTCATGTAGGAAAAATCTACCTATAAGAGATTAATTCACAAGGGCCTCGTAGAGTTTGATTTTTCAATACAGGGCCTGCTTTGTTTGGAGGGTAATGCATTCAGAAAACCAACATTTTAGAATGTAATGCTAAATTTCTTTCTTAAAATGCTTTGCCTAAATTTAGAGCTCATTTCTGTTCATAAATAACAGCTGAGTTCTAGTTTGTTTTTTTTGTAACATAAATGTATCAAAGCCAAAGGTGACATTTCATATTGTATTACACAATATATGAAACTAATACTAGTATACTACAGGTATATGAGGACTCTCATGGAGGCCTACCCTAAGAAATATGACATGACTCTATAAAATAAAATCTTTCACTGGTTTCCCCTATTTCTACTCTGCCTTTCCTACCACCTAAGCATCTACCTTTTTTTACTCCAGAAACTAAATATGGAAAAAAGAGATATACAATCATATTTCTTTAAATTTACATTTATAACCAACTGCTTATCTTTTTTCCTATCGAAACAATAATTATAAAATAGTCTACTCCTCGAGCCATATATGCATTTTCCTCCCACCCTTCGTCCCTACCCATTTCCTTCTCCTTCCCCCCTCCTCTCTTCCCCCTCCACTCTTCTCTTCTCTCCTCTTCCCCTCTTCTCTCCTCTCTTCCCCCTCCTCTCTTCCCCCTTCCCTCTTCCCCTTTCCCTCTTCCCCTTTCTCTTCCCTCTCCCCCTTCCTCTTCCCCTCTTCTCTCCTCCTTCCCCTTCCTCTTGCCATCCTCCTACTTTCTACAAATATCTCTGTTACCGTAAACTCTTACTGGAGAGCGCTTTGCAAATAGCAAGGGGGAGGCGAAGTGATCCAATATATTTGCACATGACTTTACATTCGTCACTCCAACCGGCATCATTCATACAAACACACATGCATCAATCGAGAGATGAGACACAAAGTCAATAAAGGTAGTCATAACAGTGTATTGTGACTGCCGACTAAAATGTGTGCTATATCTCTTCAAGTGATTCTGTTTCCATTTGGGGTATTTGTTTTGCGAGGACAGATTGTCTCCATCTCTCCTCTTAATCTCCTTTCTGAAAATGCACGCACCGAGAAACATCATTCCGATTTTATCTTATGGATATGTATGTATGCCTATACATGTATATCTGTAACAAAGATCTGCCTCATTTTGACTGCAGAGATCTACAAGGGGTTTAGCTTGTACCATTACTTTTGTATAATCTATCCAATTGAATTGAATATACTTCTTTTTTCCTCTTCATTCTATTTCAATTCATTCATATTTTCAATAATTGCATGATGTATAGCATCTGCATTGTCTATGTTAAGGTTTATGATTGCAGTTTATCAGATGTTAAAATCCAGCCGTTGGCTGCCATGAAATTCCAATACAGAAACTATTTCAATTCGATTCAATTCAATTCAAAACAATTTCTCCATTGATAAGGACTGCCTTTCATTCTCACTCGAAATTCATTAAAAATTATAACCACGTTCCCACATCGAGAGTAACTATTAATTCTTGCAAATGAAATATGTGTATAAAAACTATAGGCCTAAAGTAATTATCACTACATTGATAAACAATTTTCATTTGCCTGCATGGTGGTGTGTCAAGCATGTTTCTCCATGTCGTGAGTGCAAGAAAAAAATACTTGCTAGGGGAAGTCAGTGACCGGAAAAATGGAGGTATTAAATATTTCCCATACTTCTCTGTTTTATGAAAGGATCATTTCTGAGTAGTCTGAGAAGCATGGGAAGACGGGGTATCAATTTCAACCAATTCAACTTGAGTACCTAGATGGAGACACTCAAACCATCAATTGTCTTGAATATTATTATGTTGTTCTATCCATCTCAATTCAATTGTCCTTCGTTCTGTATCTCTCCATCTTCCATTCTCTCTCTCTCTCTCTCTCTCTCTCTCTCTTTCTCTTGCTGTCTCTGTATGTGTGTGTGGGTGTGTCTCTGTCTCTCTCTGTATGTGTATGTGTGTCTCTCTGTGTCTCTGTCTCTCTCGGTATGTGTATGTGTGTGTCTTTCTCTCTGTACGTGTATGTGTGTGTCTCTCTCTCTGTCTCTCTTTCTTGCTGTCTCTCTCTCTCTCTCTCTCTGTATGTGTCTGTGCCTCTCTCTCTCTCTCTTTCTCTGTCTCCCCATCTCTCTCTCTCCCCTTGATTCCTTCTTTCTCTTCCCCTCAAGTATTTTCCCCTAATCTACCATCTGTCCCTCCTATTTCTCTATTGCTCTCAGCACCTCTCAGCAGATAAAATAAATGTGAGTTTGGAGCAAAAAGGGCGTTAACTCGGTGCTAAAGTAAATGAGTTCTCTAACGCCCTTCTAACTCCAAACAGACAGACGATTAGATGTGTGCAATCCACTTACCTAAGATGATGAGGATGCGATGGAAGGCAAGATCCAGACACGATGACGGAAAGAGAAACAGAGAAATAAGAAAAAACATTGGTTAGAAAACCTTCACTGATTTATTCTTAATAAATATAGCATGCAGATATTGAAAATTATAATAATGAATTACAAAAGAAATTTAGATATTTTAGTTTTCAATAATATTGTAGTATGGTTTGATGAAATAATCAATCCATTCAATAATATTGTAGTATGGTTTAATGAAATAAGCAATCCATACAGTAACTGTGAAAGGACACCTTCAAGATAAGTGCAATCACTCTGAACAACTTTGAACAAATTAAACAGTGAAACGTGCTGGTTGATAAAGGTGGGTGGGAAAATATAAAATTCATCATTTAATTCTTCCCACACAATGTCATGATCGCATCTTAATTAATGTTTATACATAACATCATCACTCTCCTATAACTAATTCATACACTGTATCACGATCGGCCCATCCGAACGCCGGGCACGTATACCGTTCTAATCGACGGCGGCTCCGCGAAAGTTCACGGGTAATCACCGCTCTTGCGCGAGGGCGTTAATCCGTATCCGGGGCCGGCTAAGATATCGAGCCAGACCCCGGATATCAGAACGTGACGACAGGTATGTTTGGCCTTGGACTCGAGCACCGACCGACCTATGATGATCGGGAGACAAGGAAATTTGATGATGGTATCGTGTTAGAATTCTAATCATGATTCATAATGTGATGTAAGTGGGTCTCATTTGGCTCTTCGCTTGTCAGCAATGAGAATTTAAAGGTGGTGCAATCGATCAGTGAATATTTTTCAAATCTTCTAAAACCGTTGTATTGACTTAAATTTAAGGTGTTTCAAAGGTGAAAGATTATTCTTACCATATTCTCATAACCTCTCTGCTAGAATTTCCAGTTATCTTACCATCTCCCTAAATCTGTCACTTTTATTTTCTCTCTCTATCTAACTATCTATCGATTCTATTTGTGTATTCCTCTAGCAAGTTATCCAGCTTTTCATTCGATCAATCTATTTCACCTATCCATCTACCTATCATCAACTTGACCATCAATTTATCATTTTTCTTTTTCTTTCTCCTTAACCCCCCCCCCTCTCTTTTTCCTCTCTACTTATGTCTGTGTCTCTCTCTCTCTCTCTCTCTCTCTCTCTCTCTTTCTACCTTTCTTCATCATGTATAATTATCTTTGGAGATTCCCATCCTCACCTCTCTGTCACCCTCCCTCCTTCACTCTCACCCTCTATCTCTCTCACTCTATCTCCTCTCTAACCCTCCCTTCCTCTCTCTCTCTCTCTCTCTCTCTCTCTTTCCTTCTATATCTCTCTCCTTCTCTCTAACCCTCCCTCCCTCTTTCTCTCTCACTCTCTCTCTCACTCTCTCTCCTTCTCTTTCCCTCTCCAATCCTCTTTCCCATCCCTTCTCTGTTTCATGAAACCTTTGTCGAGGAAGACGAAAGAAATTAACTTCAATTTCACACCTCTGTGAGAGAAGATTACTCTTCAGGAATCCCGTAATCCTCGCCAATTTCAAGCCTTTCTGCACTGAGAATTGCAAAAATACAGTTGATCCAGCAAAACTGCTGAAATTTCTTATTAAAAAAATGGTCACTGAGAATTGATTTCAAGGAAGAATGGAGCTATAAATTACATTTTGTTGGAAGGGGAATAAATGATTAAAACTGGAAGCATTTTGTCTACAAAAATTATGTGCATCACATGATGCGATTACAAGTAGACCTGCCAGTTCAGTGATTCCATACATGACTTTGTGAGACATTGTAGAACAAGCGCCATGAGCGCCCAGCACAGGTGGTCACCGGCGCTATGCAAGAAGGCATCATTGTCATCATCACCAATATGTTATATGTGTAAATGTTTATCAAAATCTTGAAAGAGTTTAATAGAAAGAGGCCGGGACAGAGAAAAAATGAGGGCAGGCAAGGGGGAGGGGTAGTTTAAGTAGTAGAGGATTATTAGAAAGAGAGGGGGCACATGCCCCCATGCCAAAATCAAGATTTGTATTCCTTGTGTACAGACTTTGATACTTATGGACCCCCCCCCCCCCCCCATCATTTGTTCATATAGTGACTGGGAGAGAAAGAGGGCGGGAGGGAAGGAGGGAGTAACACATGACACCTACCTACAAGTACACATATGTTTCCAATGAATTATTGTCCTCCAATCAATCTAACACTAAATACTTGACAAGTCTGATTAGGCCAGCGCACCAGTCCAAATATTATTATTCCCTCTCTGGCCGCAAAATACCAAACAAAATTCTCTAAACAAGACTAGGGGAGGGAAGGCCTTCACTCCATGATTATTACTATGCGAGCTAGCCTTGCTTCAAAGCTTTCTTTTTTCAAGCAGACTGTACTTCGAGTACAGGTGAACACTTCTTAGTTCCTCTGTACTAACATTTTGGTCTATAATTAATAAAAATCTTTTTCTTTAATGAATATCAACGTACTATCACTGATCTGTATGTCTTGTTTTCTTGCTATGGATTTCTCTTCTATGTTTTAGATCCCAACTTTCCAGTTTCAATGATGTAGGCAGAGGTGATGAGAAAGTAATGTTTCTACATGTGCTAACAATGTCCCTCTAAGGTCAGGCGACACACTGTGTCTTGTTTATCATCTCAGCAGCAAGTTATCTCGTCGCCTTGGTAACCCGCTGTTCCCACTCCTTCTAGCAGCTACTGCCTTTGCAGAGATAGCCTCGCTTCCAAACACTGCAATTATTTAACCCTCTCAAAATGTATGTACATGTACAAACGATTCTACAAAGTCAAGTTGATGCAGAGTAACTGTTGCCATTCCCTTCTCCCTCCCCTTTCATTTGACAGTACTTAGTGAAAAACCTTCTTTCTCTTTTTTCTTTCTCTTAAAGAATATTCAAAAATTTCATTAGTAGTTCAGGACTTCAGATTCATGAAAATTCTATTCCTTGAAATAATTAAATCACAATCAACGCCACACTATTAGAATTGATGCAATTTACTGTCTCTTGCCATAAAAAATAGTCATCTTTAGTTATGCCTGAAATGTTCTTGTTTTACAATTAAAGTTGAAATTGAGATGAGCTAGTCTTTATGGTTGAAAAACAATGCATAAACACTTGAGATGGTTGAAATCATTTCCATAGAGAAAAGGATAAAAATTGTTTTGCCTGGATGCTAGGCTAGTCAGCTGATAAAGCAGGTGCAAGTTTTTAATAGCTGCCTCTCATTAGCGGGTAATTGGGAGAGAAATTTCTCCGGTCATTCAAGAACGGATATGTCATTATTTGAGCTGTATAATCTGATGCTGCCCCTTTTTCTTCTGATTGGAGGGATTTATCCTCTTATTTTATCCTCTCATTGTGGAATAGATCGATAGATAGAGATCATATACCTGCTTTGTATTTTCAGTTTGCTGTAGGCATAATATTTCAGCAATTCTTTATATATTTGGCTCTGTGAGGTAATGATTGGAGGAATTATATATAATGCACTGTTTGATTTTTTTCTTTCATATCAAAATCTTTAGAACCTGTATATTTCTATAAATTTAAGGGAAAATGCCAACTTCATTATGGATTGCATAATCATCATTTCAATTTGTATCCTTCAATGTTTTTCCCCTACATTCAAACCATTTAATATAAATTAAATAAAGTCACATTCAACAATATTTAACACGTGTGTCTATATTGTTCACAGCTTTGAAGACCCCCAACCCCCTTCCCCCACCCCTACCCTTAAACACTGCCATTCCCATAATGCCCCCCCCCCCCCCTCAGAACTAAATATTGTTTCCCATCTGCAGATTTATGAGCTTGTCACTAATAGGCAATAGGCATATGAGTTTCATATATTTTAATCTCAAGCCCTCTCTCCCCTCCCCCCCCCCCCCCCCCCCCCCCCCCCCCGTCGCATTGACCATGGACCCACCATGAAGAACCGACCCTCTTTTCCCACCTGCAGTAGGTTGAATGTTGAATCAATAACCATCATTTTCACACCTCACTTTGTGGTCTAGATCCAATATAAATGCGCCTCATTAAGATTGCATTCTTCACCAGTGGCGCAGATAGAGGGGCACAGGGGCACATGCCCCCCTCCCCCCATTTAAATGAAAAAAGAAAAGAGAAAGAAATGGAGAAATGGAAACGGAACATCAAATGAAGATTACTAGTATTGGATTCTGTCTAACATACCCAGCCCCCATTTTATTGTTGAGCCCGTAATTTGCACTTCATCTGCCCCCTCAAAACTCAGCCCTTGCCGTCCCCCCCCCCCCCCTCCACCCCATGATAACAGTGCTCCCTCAATGGCTTGACCCATGCTACACCACTGTCCCTTTACATCCCTACAATTGATTATTTAGAAACAAAGAATTGAAACCCAAGTTGAAAGAAGAGTCATTAGAGTGACCATCTTTAATAGCCCCCTCAAATCAGGGCCTTTTAAGATGGCATTAAATCGTTTTTATATCCAGGTACAGAGGGCAGTCAATGACCTGCATGAATAACGACATTTGAAAGTGGGGTGGTATGAATGTAAAAGGAATTGGAAAATAAAAACTTGGCCGAAGTAAAGTTGAATAAAAATAATTTCTATAAAGAAATTACACAAAATTCCTTATACCAAGAATCTATACCCGATTTCAAATAAGGTTTCTACTACGGATAAATGAATATCTAAAACTAGATTTAAAACTAGATTTAGAGCTGATAAAGATTTCAACATAAAAAAGAGAGGGAATTAATAGATGTATGACATAGTTAAAATAAAAATACCTAAAAAAACTAATAAAATTATAAAACACCCTTAATTTATCAAACTTAAACTGTTAAAATTAAAACAAGAGCGCTAAAACAACTGAAAACAGGTTTGAATTTGAAGTTTCCATTGAGGTAAAAGAGGAATTCCTAGAAAAAGCCGCCAATAACTTGATATCCTCCACTTACTTCAGGAAACAAAAGAAATCAAAAGTGATCAATAGCTATTCATTATGTTGACGTTAATGCCATTAAATGAAAGCCTTCCATTGTGACATCAACAATGCAAAAGAATTCATGATCGACCAATTATCGATTTTTCAATTCAAGCGCATCACATCCAATTTTAACGTTTCAACCTAGATCAAAATAAAGAATTAATGATTGACCAAATATTGATTTAAAAATCAAGCACATCACATGGTATATCCCTGGTTTGCCCTTGTTCATTTCACATCCTAAAGGTCGATAACCTCATTTTATTGTAGGTTTCACACATATGAGGTCATGAACAACAATTGAATTCCAACGGGTGTTCATTTCTATTGTAGTTGATTGCATGGTAGATTTCTACTCATGGGGGCAGAATTTGGAAAGGCATTATGCCAACAAAAGTAGAGATCGCAAAGGAGAGGGCAATTAGAGCGGTTTTACAATAGTGTGTTGCCATAATGTTTCCTAGGGATTATTATGCCAATGGAAGATTGGGTAATTGGTCCAATATTAGGGACCAATTATCAAAATAATGAAATAAGAATATGAAATGAAGCCAACTGCATCAATTGCATTCAAATTTAAGATAATGATTTCAGAACAAAAGGTTTACTTTTATTTAATTTAATTAATGTTGTTCATTTCCAGTACCTACAAGAATTGTTATTTTGAATGAAAAACCTTAACTACACATGTCTTGGGGGCAAAAGGGCAATCATTCCAATTAAGTGTTTTTATATAAACTGTTTTTTTTTTGGAGGGCAAAGCAAAACTTGGTGTGTGCATTTTGTCTGAGATACTTGATTGGCGTAAGTTAATGACATTTATACAATGCCATAAACCCTTTAAATAGTTCAATACCACCTTGAATTCACACCTGCAAATTTTGATAATTTCTGGAAGAGAATGCCATAAAAACTTTTATTTGTGTAAATTACTAATGGGTGAAGAATGTCACTAACAGAAAAGGATTAAAAGATTCTTTTTGTTGTTTGTCTCGTTGAGGGAGTAATCGACCAGGACAATCAAGCCATAAAAATTCCAGTGGCATTGTGACTTTACGCAAATAGTGCTAATGAAATCGTGCAAAACCAAGATTGATTGACCGATAGAATGACAAAGAAAAAACAAGTATTGCAAGGATGAAAAAATAAAATTATTTGAATTTCAGTGCATTTATTAGATTTGAAGACCAAAAAAACAAAACTTTTTGATGATTTTTTGTAAATGTGAAGCGATCAAAATTATGGTATGGATGTCTGGATAAAATCCACCAGTGTGAAAAAAAAGATTATTAAACTAATACAGATTTTAAAATGTTAAATTGAGAAAATATAGCCATGATAGAATTTCAAGAAACGAAAACCCAAAATAGTTTTCTAACCACCAAAGAATGGTTAAAACAAACTAAGGAAAATATCCATTACTAATGTTATGGAATATTTTCTAATCCATAGATCAAGCACATACCAAATAAGCCTCTATAAAATTATTAGGAATTAATTCTATTTGAATCATACATTTTCATTCTTTCAGCAAAATAATAGTTTCAAAAAGCAAGTGACACATATCCCTGACTTTTGGTGGATTACCCTTTATTATAACATTTATCCCTCATTGGCGCAGGTTATTAGAGCAATGCAAAGCCAAGGTTTAGCTGTTACCCTGTAAACAACATTAAATTAGCAATAGGGGTATAAAATGAGCCGCTTTAGTCAACAAAAAGGTGGCAGTATTCTGACAGATAGGTGTCATGTCATAAAAAGGGTGTTTGGCAGAGATAAAAGGAGGGGAGTAGGGTTTCAAAGAAACCAACAACAAGTCAACAGCAGCTTATAACTGGATGGGTGAGACATGGAAGAGAAAACAAAAATCAGATTCTGACAGCCAGAAGGGTGTTAACTCTGTGTTAAACATATCGAAGAATATGATCATGAGTTAAGACCTTTCCAGCTCTGCAGAGACAGACATTTCTAATACATACAAGATTGTGTTTGTTTACTTCTTTTGTTTCTGTTAATTTGTGCAAATTTCATAATTTCAGATTTTCTCTATGACATTTTCAGGACTGGCAATTTTGTTTTTCTTATCACAGGTTTTTAAGGGCATCTAAAGCTTAATCACTCTCCTCTCCTATGATATTAAAGTTGTAATCAAATCTTTATAACTATCACTTTCATAACATAACAGTTATGGCTACTTCAAGTTCAGCACTAATGTCCAATCTACAGCCTGTACCTGAAGACTAGCAATCCCCTTGACTTTGTTGTCAATGACCTTGTAAGTTATGTGTCAGATCATTCAAGGTATTGGAGTTATGTACCCCAAGTACATACGATAGCCCTCATATACCCCCATACCAAGATGTGCAGTGCACCCCTTTTCTCCTCCAAATTCCTCTACCTGACATTGGAGGTGCATGTTCACAGATGTCTTCTAATTTCTGCTAGGTCATGTTCATATCAAAGTTTCAGAAATGCATTAAGAAAAAAAATTAAATGTCAAGTGCACTTGTGACTCAATATTCTACTATTTTGTTTCTTATTAATTTTTGTTTCCCTCCTAATTCCCCTACTTGGAAGAGGGAAAATTCAAACGTGTCTTTGTTTTCTATTTTTTTTCTTCAAATGTCCATTCAAATGAAGCTACAACTATTCATTGCAAGTATACTCATGTTATGGCTACAGGTTATGTAAATTAAATTCATTTGCTGATAACCGCTATTTCAATATCATTCATATTTCACTGTACTAGTGTAAACTAAAACTTACTAATTATGATAGTTTTATATTGATAAACAAGTGCACATCTTTGGCTAAATATTTTATTTTAGCTTGGTATAATAAAAATATTCCTTTCAAAATTAATGTTCACCAAAATATAAGCAACTATTCCTTTGCAGTCTTTCAAAGAAGGTGAATTTGCTTCAATTATAAACACAATGGATATTGCATTACAATAACTATACACATCATAGCTAATAACATTGCATCACATAAGAACCATTCCATATTTCTTCCATAAATATCTCCCAGGCTATCCTCTTACACGTTACAGGGGCAATGGCACAATTAAAACATGAAGGTGTTGAGTGAGAGGAATAAATAGATAGTATAGATTTCATTGTGCAGCTGGTGCTCTCTTTTAAACGGATTAAGAAGAGATATCACATCGCCAACGGCTATATCCCTTACCGCATTGTCGCATACATTTCTAGATGGGATTGCTCAGCGGCGAGTTTGACTATCCATATGTTTAATTATTACAATTTACAATGAGACATATACATGTATATGTAGGTTACATAATTGGAAAAAAATATTTCTATAGGCAATGTATTAGGTATGAGTAGTTCAAAGCAAGAAAAGAAGACCTATGTCAGTAAAAGAAATAAAAAGGAGAAGTTGCTTCTGAGAGGTCCTGGCCTATCATGTATTCTATATTTATGATTTGTATTTTTGAAATTATCATGCCAAATAAACTGAATAGGATTGAAAAATTAATGAACTAATGTTTGAAATCTTCATCCTGAAATAAGTGGAGACCTTGGCTACCGTCCCCCTGTCACTAACAAACAGCTCATAACATTACTCGCATTCCTGAGGTCACCGCTAGCGATCAAACGAAGAAAAGAAATATTGATCTGTTTGATGAAACGTTATGCAAATAAAGCGATCTGTCGCTCAACAAGACTGGTCTGAAACAAACGGAGAATAAGAGGCTGGCCTTCAAGGAAGAATAAATAAAGTCTTCTCTTTCTTCTTCTTCCCTTTTATCAACTGGTACTTCTTGATCGTCAGCTATCAATCGTCTTTTCATCTTTGTCAAACAAAGCTTTCTTTTGTCATCCTTTTCTCTTTTTCCAATAATACCTGTCAAAATCTATTTCCCTATTTCCTTTCTCTTTATCCTTGCACCTTCTTCCGAATTCTTTTCTTCTTTTACCATTGTGTCTAAAAAGTGAAATATTCTTCAATCTCAATAGCATGCTTATGCCCTAAGCACATGTTTCACACTTTTTTCGGTTGCCCCCCCCCCCCCCCCCCCCCCCCCCCATCCCCCCAAAAAATATGAATATATATCATTTTACAATGGCTCTGTGTCAATTTCTAACCTAACAGAAGTCATAACTTCAACCCTGCACAAAACTCTTAACCAAACTAGAACCCGAACCCTATTCCTATATCTTTGACGAAACAAGAGTCCAAAGCAAAATATCAGATCATCTACTAGATCCGGTCAAGCATTCAAGCAAGTCTTACGAGCTGCGGGCGGAAAAAATCCAGCCACTCTTCAACGCCGTATTAAACTTGAACAATACACTTAATCCACACTGGATAGTTGGATTAAGAGGGGGGCAATCCTACACCCCTTTAAGAAATCTTAAATTGTCCAAGATGCCAGCTATTCCTGGGGGGTGTTTCACAAAGATCCTAAGTAGAACTTAACACTAAGTTGGACTTAAAAATTATGGACAGCCATTGGAGTCTTAAAATTAAACATATTTAAAAGCAGAAATTCAAGTATTTTAGACTTTTTATAAATTCCACATCCAGAACATGAAATCTACTTGATGATAGATAATATGAATGATTTGAATCAACATTTTATGCCTTTCAAAATAACTTTTACAAAACATTTTCAAAGATGCTAACGGCTTTCCATACTTTTTAAGTCCAACTTAGCAGGCACAGTGGAGCACCCCAATTACCGTGCGATCGACTCTCGTCCAGTAAACATCATTTGCATAAAATCAACAATTGTGTACCGATCGATGCGAAAAAAAGTAAACAAATTTCGAAGACAAATTCTTCATTAATGTGATGAATATCACCAATCAAAGCTACTAAATCGAGTATTGAATAAATTTGCAAGACACTCATGTGTATAAAAAGAGTTATTGATGCACAGAAAATATGAAATTTAAGGGATAGTTTTGACGAACAAAAACGAAAAAAATGAGATACAAAATCACCGTAAAATTCACCATTTCTTTTAGAGCGAGAAAGAATTGCCTCGTATGAACAGAAAGAAAATTTAATAATCTCAATCCTTGTGAAATATCTCTTTTCATAGTTGCTTGATAGGGTCGCAACAGAGAAAAACATACCCCAATGTCCGAATCTCATCGAACAAAAATAATCCTTCGTTGTCGCAAAATTGTTTGACCAGTCCCATACATTCAAATGTGTGTCATGTCTGAACCTCGCGTGTGCGTTGGCTATACATGTCTTGCCAGCCGACTGCACACGTGCACGCTAATGGCTCAGCTGTTTCGATCTGGCCTGCACCGGGCCTAAGACGCATGCGCAGTACATCGCTGAGATCGATGACGTCATGTTCAATGAGTTCGCTGACTACAACTTTTAAAAATGAAGCCCCATGAAAAAGAACGTTATAACCAAAAAAAATACAGCGGAGAAGCGAAAATTTCGCCCATGTATGGATTCAACCCTAATGAATATTCATACCAAGTCTCTTCTTCGTGCATTGCTTGATAGGGTCACAAACTTAAAAAGTAGACGTCGTGTTTTTCGAGGGGCGAAGCTCAAAACCAATAATATCTCGAGTTTTATTCCATGGAATTTCGTATTTATTTCAATGACATCAAATTCATAATAATTTTAGTTAGTATGGAAAGTTTCATAGCGATATTGGCAGTAATAAAGGCGCAACGCGAATTTTAAGATTTGACATTCTAGCACACACATGTTCGGATTCACGCAGATGTCCGTTGGTTATTCAAATAGAACGGGCCGCTAATGATATGCAAATTGGGGTGCTCCGCCGTGCCTGTTAGAGATAAGTTCCACTTATGATCTTTGTGAAACACCCCCCTGGACGAGTAAGTATTAATTAGTGGGTGGTCATTTGTGGTTAATCTCGACATTTGACCACTGGATAAAACTGACCATTGAAAAAGGAAATTAACTCTCATAAGTTGAAGGGAAGAGATAGTTTCACTAATTGTTTTTATCAGTGAGACCACCTTGTGTATTTCACAGAAAATGCCCCTTTTTTCCCTAGCTCAATTCAGTACATAAAAGACAATAGTGTAACTGATGATTTTCAAAAATGTGCATTTTTTCAAGTTCTTGACACTCTCATATTTGAGCTATTTGTTTGTTTTTATGTCCGTTTGATTTGTTTGTTCACATCTTTTATTTGTTTGTTTATTTGTTTGTTTTTCAGTTAATTCATATATTTTTGTGTTTATTTGTTTGTTTTAATGAACACTTCAATGCCATCAAAACAAAAACTACTTGTGAGGCTTTAAAAAGAAATCCACTTACCTATTTGAAGATAACATCATGTAGAGAAGACACAGAAGTGACGAACATGGAAAGAAAGAAAAAAGAAAAGAGAGAAAATCTGATTAATATTGAATCATGAACCATATTGAATTCAACTAAAGAAAGTCAGCTATGAGCTTAACATTGATACAAATATACACAAATTACAAAAATATCTTGTATTTATGACGATGTCTAGAAACGCTGCACAGGTTTATATACAGACCAACCCTTCAATTCTTCATGAACCCCAACTTCATATCCCTGCTGTTCATGTAATTGGGAATTTCACATTCCCATAAACGCTCTCCCATCTCTCCATAGACGACCAAAAACCAGGATAAAGATGTTATCCTTCGATGACCTTTCCCCGAAGAATCTCTCAAACGATTCCCCAACCGCCAAATGTCGTTTTTCCGGTCTCTGTCTCACTCCTCCCACTCCTAAGCGCATCAAGTTGATCTGATATATCAATTTATTTCATCCCCGTTCTCTCAACCCCTGGCCGCTTAAGGACGAAAGGAGGGCGAGGGGGAAAATAGATGCTTTATGGAACCTTGGACATGAATAAGGAAATGTCATAATGGTTTTAGTCGTCTTGCGATGGCTGGTCCGTTTGACGGGTCAAAAATCATCTTAATTGGTTAAACAGTTGAGGCATGTGTTGGGTCTAATGGGTATTTGATTTGGGTTGATTTCAGGAGCGGTTCTGAATCTGACAGCCGCGTTGAAATCATGAGAGGCAAAAAATAGTTAGAATTTGATGGTAAACTGATCTTGGATTCCTTTTTTTTTTTATAGAGTACAAACTTATTACTGAAAGAAGGTATTCATTGAGAAATATAACATATATATTCTCTATTTCTCTTCTATCTTTATATTTTCCAGTCATTGTTCTTCTATAAAGATCTCTCACTCTGTCTGTCTGTCTTTCTCTCTCTCTCTCTCCCCCTCTCTCTCTCTCTCTCTCTCTAACCTCACGACTCTCCTCTGTTCTTCTTCGCTCTCGATCATCCTCCCATTCTCTATCTATCTCTCAACCATTCAATTCAAACAGAACTTTCTCAACACTACTTTCAATATATGTATTCCACTTTAAAATGCTTGCTATAGATAGCACCTTTACCCTACTTTAAAAGCGGTCTTTCCAACATCACAACTCTCCCATCATTCAGACAGCACCAGGATACATATTAGTTACACCAATCTTATGTAAAGACGAATCGTACAGCAGAACGTTGTTTGAGCATCGTTTTAACCAAAAACTACACTGTAGATAACAAATCAGGGTCCGCTCTAGTCTGAATGTCACATTAATACGAAAATCATATAACTGGGCGGGGCTTATCATGAGCATGCACTACTGATTGGCTAGTTGTCATATCAACTTGTCTTGCCAAAATAAGTTCCTTTTTAAGACGTTTCTTTACACGATATTGTTTTCTACTAGCTCTATATGCTCTTTGTACTATAAGATAATTTGTTTTACGTTTCTTTAAACGTGTTTCGTACAAACTCCCAACAGCCTGAACAGACCATCAGAGTCAGTGAATACACATGTAGAGAGTGAAGTAAAACGCTCTCCATAAAGTGCAGATCTATAGGTCAGCGTTCTTCATTTACACCTCCCGCTATTGACTTTGAAATTTGAAATTCTCCAAACCCTTCTCCATTTTTTGTTTCAAGGGAATGTGGGGGTTTGCGGGAGCCGCGGAGGGTGCGCAGGGGGGATGGCAGGAGAGAATGAGGGATGGAGAGATGTAAGAAGGACATGACTGACAAAGTAGGTCATGAATGACAGAACTAATGAAATAACACAAGTTAGAGTAATTGAGAAAAATACCGAAAGAGATGCAAGGTATGAAAAGAGAGACTGAGAGAACGAAAATGAAGGACAGAAAGAAAGAGAGACTGAGAGAACGAAAGTGAGAGAAAGAAAGAAAGACTAAGAGAACGAAAGTGAGAGAAGGTGAGAGAAGGAAAGAAAGAGAGGGTGAAGAATGAACGGATAAAGAAGGAAATATATGTCAATTGCATTCAAGTAGTATAGATTGACAGAGAAAAGAATAGAGAGGGGAAAGAGAAAGATAAAAAGAAACAAATATAAAGAAGGAAAGATAGATAGGTAAAGCACAAGCAAAGAACATTGGAGAAAAAGATAATGCACACAACCTAAAAGAGAAAGAAAGAAAATGTCAAGATATTGGAAATAGAAGCAAAGTAGGGGGTAAAAGTATGAGTTTTGAGCGAAAAAAAACAGAGGGGTTTTGAATTCACCCCTATTTGATTTGCTCTTGAGAATCAGAGTATTTGCACTGACTCCGTGATATGCTACAGTGTACAGACACAGAACCAGTTTTCACAAACCATCCTGAAACATTTCTGTCAGTTCCAACAAGAGTTTGACGGAGCATAATTATATTCCTTCGTATATAGAAGGCAGTTCTCTCAGTTCATTACAGTGCTTTGAAAATCATCCCCCACTTACAATGGTTCTAGCAGCCATTATTAGTACAGAGTGTATTTGAAGGAATTGATCCACGAAGGCACCCATTATAAACCTGGGTCGAGAGACTGAGAGAGGCAGATTTTGAAAAATGCCTTGTCTAGGACATATCAATGTATGTCTTTCTCCAAATTTGATCTATATTTTTCTTTCATTCTGTTTTAGAGAGCAAAATCATAAAAAGTTATAATGCATTTCAACCCATTGAAATAACATTTCTTTTCATGTGAGTACTTAATTGGGTTTTGCAACATCTACTTTTCAGGGAATAGGGCATTCAATAAACTCTTTTTTTCCACTGTAGCAAGAGAAGTAACATGCAACATTGAGAGGAGCAAAGAAAGCAACATTGAAAGCAAAAATTATTATGAGCAAGATGGGGGAAATATAATGTTCCTTGTGAAACCAGGACCCACATGTTTCCCTCGGTAGCACTTGTGTTCTGGGGTAAGGTTTCCACGTGCCCTTGTGTGCTGGGGTCAAGTTATCTGCGCAACCTTCGAATATGCATCCAAGCTGTAACAACAGAGTCTAGAATTAGCAGAGAAGTCTCAGGCATGAAGAAAATGGAGTGGATCGATGTGCAAAAGAAAACATCAAATTGCCTCGTACACATCATTGAGGACAATCCTGAGAGTGTAGTAACATTATGTCTTTACAATATAATTTTTAAGCTTAGCAGCACAAGTAGAGGTCTATGTATTCGCTATATCAAACATTTTTATACATTTGTTATCATATATGAGTATGAAATAAATTTTGAGATTATAACTGCCCAAATATATATATCAAATGTATTTGGAAGATTATATATTCACTGTATATGGAAGAAAATATCAAAGGAAAATGCTCCAAATAGTGTTTTTTCATATCTATCAGAAAAATATCCTGAAAATGAAATTGCCCATCAATCAATAGATATCTGGCAGAAATGTTTATTGAAGGACAAATAAACAGGAAAATGAATAAAAAATAAAATAGGCTAAATGAAATATCTAGACCAAGCCGTAGACATTATTGGCTGACAATTTTGGAGCAAAAACTATTGTTTCAACCAATTTAGCTCTGTATTCATAGTTTTGGATGACTATGTTCAAGGAAACAAAAATAGGTTTTTAGGTTACGTGAAATCTAGAATCACATTGTGTTGAGGCTTGAGCAATGGAGAGACATTAAGAACTGACATTTGTTTTGGTAAGAGTAGGTATATACCATAGAAACGAGAGAGGATGGAGGAAAATAAGATTGTTGTTACCGCTTTGTTTGGGTGGGGGATATTTGAGAATAAAGGGCTTTGTTTTGGAGGAATTTGGAGGACGGGCGCAAAGGCGAAGAAGGCTGGGGAAATATCCGACAAAAGAAATAAGACAAATACTCGAGATTTGGTTTGGAGAAAGATTTGGTAAGCTATTGACAGATGAAGAGGAGGACTGGAAGTTTGTTGGTGGTGATCGAGATGCTCGGTTGTAATAGTAAAATTGGATGTTTGTTGTGATGGTAGTGTCCATAATGATGACAACGTTCATCAGTAATTGATGTTAATTATGATGATGACAATGATGGTGATGGTAGTGGTCGTGGTGATGACAGTGATGGTGATGATAATGATGGTGATGATGGTGATGATGATGATAACAGTGGGGATGATGATGATCATCATTATCACGATCATGATGATCATGTTGTTGATCACGATCGTAATAGTAATCGTAATGATGACAATGATAATGATGAAGATGATTACGATGATGGCTAGCTTACTAGGACAACTATAAAAAGAATAATGGTAATAGTAGTATTTATTGAGCAGGAGCTGATGATAGTAAACTTTGAAGATATTCTTTTTTATTATTATCATCGCAATTTCACAAGGCCCTCTCCCTTCCACCACTGATAAAACATTTCAAAAACTCTGAGTAGTCCATAAGAATATTAGCAGTGCAATAACAGACAGATTTACTCATTTCAATCCATGATAAAACACAGCCCAAATACCCCAACGTAACTGACTATGAAATTTACAAAACAACTATTCTCCGGCCTTGCTGACCATGCATCCTCATATCCCAATAAACCTAACGGACCAAAACATCCTTGCTTCTCGGACTCCATAAAGTCCAGACTGACCAACAAACTCAGGACAAAATCAACCGACTGTACAACCGCACTGCTTTCAGGGTCCTTTGCAGGGGGGCCCGCAGTCTGTACAGATGTGACCGACTGGCCCTATTGTTTGGGCTTTCCTTGGCGGAGCGATCGTTTATTGATTAGTTTTCGTCTTCTTAATTCAAAATATCCCACCGGTCGGTACTCCGTTCAAAATGAAAAGGACTTGTAAATGTCATGAGCAGAGATGAGGGTACTTAGGTGGTCCTGAAATTAATCTGCTTAAATTCTCTTTTAGGATAACCTTTATAGTTTATGTCTTCAATAACTTTTGATTTGCATGAAGAGTGTTACTCCTAAGATATACCATTTACAACAATATTGGCACTTTTGTCATCCTCAAAGCCGATACCCCGAACTGATCGGTGACAATTATTTGTGGGGTTCTAAATATTTTCTCATTAATATATTGTTTTTAGCAAAATAAAAATATAAACATTTTCACAAGACTTCATGCACATTTTCACACTAATATTTCAAATATTTCAAAGCTCCTCTCTATCTCTCGCCCTTTCTTTCTTGTCTTTTCTCTCTCAATCTCTTCCTCAGAGCTTTCATCTGTCTCTAAATATCCAAATCCTAAATGAGGGGGTAAAGCTGCACCCCTCTCAGACCCCCCTCCCCCCTTGTCCACCTGCATGGCTCCTATGGTCTACCCCTATCCGATTACCGCTCATCCCTTTCATCCCTTTATTGATCCCCTACCCCCCAAATATGTTAATCTCCTTTAATCTGCCAAGAGCCATCATAATGGAACCGTCATCCTCTTTTCATCCCGCTTTTGTCCGCAGCGACTTTACGGCCCTACATACTCGCCAAAGTCCTGTCCCTTCTATGAAAAGATGGAACCTGGCACGCAGACCTGGACTGAAGCTGCTTAGGGCTAAGAACTAAAGAGAGTGGATCTTTAATAATAGATTAGGAAGTCAGATGACAAAGGGAAATGTGTCATGTATGGCAACAGAGGTTCTTAAGATTTGAAAGTGAAGAGGCAAGCATCCAACATCTTTTGTTATGAGTGGGACTTAGTCATCCATATAAGACTTTATATAGGATGCTAGGCATTGCTTCATACCTTAAAATATATTTTTATAGGTAGTAAGATTATGATGTAATAGGTGGTATCAATGAGCGTTTTATAAATACTTGAAATGGATGAATTAGCACAAAATCCTTGGAAATCTGTCGACAGGAAGTGATACATGATTGGCAACACCTATGGACAACATGTTGCGTGATCTAAAAACCAACAACAACTCGAGGAATCGAAAGGAATGATATAAACCCAAAACAAAATTGTTTATTTGCTCTGGGAATAATCTCATGAAAGATGTATAGTTAGGCTAAGGGTTGTGTTAGGGGTACAATCCTTGGACTTTATCGTTAGGGTTAGCTTTATTGTTAGGGTTAGCTTTATGTTTAGGGTTAGGGTTATGGTTAGGATTTTGGCTAGGAACAGTGTTATAGGGTTTAAATTAACAGTGGAAATAGAGCATGGAGGGGCAATCGTTACATGAGCATGTCCCATAGAACCCTTATCAAACAAATATATGCACCATGTCTTCTTACTTCGATCATTGAATGATTGAGATGAAACATGAAAAGCCTACATTTCCAAGAAATGTTACAAAAAATGAAACCTCTTGACCCTAACATTTTTTCTCCTTAAGCATTCACCAAGTCATTGACTTAATTGAATTTGAAAGGCGGCTAAATTAAGGTCCCAAAATAGGATTTTAAGGGGTACAAAAGAATATTTAAGTGAAGGCATGTGACCGATCTCACATTCACAATGCTGCACAAAGTTGTTTATGGATTCAGCCATCTAATATGGAGAAGCAGTCATTCAGTTGTATGGTTTCCCGAAAACTTGCAAGTGCTCATTGGATCAATAGGCCTGTCCTCATCAGCTCGAGTTTGCCAAATAACCTGCTATTTTCAGACTCGGGATATTATCCCCAAGCTCGAAATTGCTTCTTTACCGGACCGATACGCTCATCACAAACTAGCTCAGACGGGCGCGAATTAACCCACTATTTCCCAAATAGCAGAATATTTTGGAAACAAGACCAAGATTTCTCAGGATATTTTCTCAACCAAATATCCCGCTAGTTGCAACTGCGGGCTTATGAGGACGCATATTAACTGGATAATTTGCGATCGGGATAGTTGAAATAGCAGGTTATTTGGCAAACTCAAGCTGATGAAGACAGGCCTAATCTCGATTGCCTTGCGTTTATGAAGAGATGAGGTCTCCAGATAATAAGTGACTCAGATGGGCAGAGGTGAAACCATATCGATGCTCAAGCGATTTCCTTTCTTCATATGAGTAGTGGGATCGACAAAACAACTTTCTAATGCTAAAAATATGCATGGTATAGACACCAAAATCAGCTTATATATATATATGCATAACACGTGCCAATATGTTTGTGTACATTATGCATTCTTAACATGTTTCACCGTTCATTTCAACCGTAACTAACATTCAGATTTCCCCTCTCCTTCTTTTAGCCTGCAAGCACTTCCTCTTTAATATTTCATCTATGATCATTATTTCTTTCAGTCTTATAATATTAGATATATTCCTTCTTTTTGCTATGGATTATGCTCTGACAAAGAAAGTTCATCTGTTCAGAGCCAGAAGTGTATTACTACTTTGACAGGAGTTTTTTTTTTTACTGAATGTACCTATCCTCTATTTTAAATAAAAATTGAATAAATAACTAAATAATTAATTAACTCTATGATAAAGTATATGTGTAAACGCCCTTCTGGCTCCAAACAGACGATCATTCCTCTTCTCCTACTCAACAAACAATTCCCTTTTCTAATACTCTAACTGCAAACAAATATAAAATCATAAATGGAGACTGACATCATAGGCATATCAATACAAAATTAAAACCTAACCCCAAGCACGTAGCATTAATTAGCAATTTTGCCTACCCCCTTTTTTCAATATTTCTACCCATGAATAAATTATATAATGATTGGGAGCATTAATAAGGCCTTCCTTCAGGAGCGCCGACCATGAAATTAATCATCGATGTTTGAGTGACGTTCATTTCTTCATTTCCCTGGATCTCTAATCCAATTTTATTCGCTCCTTTCATCGTGTTATTACTCATAATTCTCTCTGAATTTGATCCCTCGATCTTCATTTTGTCCGTCTCTCGGACTCTACTTTCTTTCTTCCCCTCTTCCCTTTCCTCTTCTCCTTCTTCCACCTTCTCTTTCTATTATTACATGTTTCAATGCCCATTTTTCAAAACTATTCTTAATTGATACTTTTCTCTCTTGATCTGTTAAATAAATAAATCTATCTATTTATTTACCTATATTATGTATTATTACCTTTTTTATGTCCATTTTATCTGGCTATCTTGCTATTTTTTATGTCTATTTTATCTAGCTATCAATTTTCTATCTTTGCATCTATCAATACCTACTGTATAATTTTCATCAATGCATCTATCTGAATATTTGTCTACATCAATTTGCCCCCCCCCCCCCCTCCATCTCTCTCTCCCTCTCTATCCTTTGTGAAGGTTATTAACAATCTCCACTCCATTTCTCCCATTTCTTCCATACACAACCTTCCCCCTGTCCCAACCTCCCCCTTCACCAAACACCCCTTTTCTCATCTTTTCCCCCAACACCGACTTGAAAAATTATATCTTTTAAAGAACAAAGCCCATTAGGCCCAGCAACGCCCATTCCCAACCATCTGCCCTTTAGAACCTCCTCCCATCTTCAACATCACTATCATCCGCTGGAGATGGGAGGACAGAGACTTCATCAAATCCCCAAGAAAGGAAGCATCAAAGAAGATGTCTGTCATGTTGGTAATGCTGTAATTAATATTCATTTTCAGTAATGTCCTACAGTCAACAGAGCATAAAGGCTTGAGTCCAGTAAGCTCAGGCGCGGATCCAGGAACCCATTTATATCGGCCCGGCTATGGCAATCCCTTTGTGTAAAAACTAGATAAACTCTGTTTTTCTCAGATAAACTCTGTTTTTCTCAGATAAACTCTGTTTTTCTCAGATAAACTCAGTTTATCAACAGATAAACACAGTTTATCAGAAAAACTCAGTTTATCAGTTGATAAACTGAGTTTATCATTGATAAACACAGTTTTTCTGATAAACTGAGTTTATCTAGTTTTTACACAAATGGGTTGCCATAGCCGGGCCGATAGAAATGGGTTCGTGGATCCGCGCCTGAGTAAGCTATCTGGTCAAGTAAGCCCTTTGGAAAAAGAAAGTGAAGATTTTTCAAATGCAGAGCATCTAGCGAAGAAAAACATAACCAACATAATTAATAGAACCTGAATGAGACATGAACTTCATCACATGAAGACAAGTTCTCAAATAAATATAGCAAGAGATAGAAGCAAAAAAAGTATGAATGAATGTTTGTTTTGTTGCTAAGGAAATGTGAAAAGGTTCATGGAAATAAAAGTTCACTGCGTGCCAGATGTAATCACAGCATCTCCCAACTGTGGAAGAAGGCCCCACTTCTTCAAAGGTATGATTTGTAATAAGAGATATGCCACCACCATATATAGAAGGATCTGATGAGAGGGGTTTATAACCCCCCCCCCCCCCCCCCACATAAAAAAAATACGGGCCCAATAAATTGCTATTATCCATATCCATTTTCTTCTTTTTTTTGGGGGGGGGGGGGAGGAGTTTAAAAAATTGAGTTACTACAAGTAATACAAATGCTCCCTCCTTGCCACTCTCAGCATCCTATTCCACTTCACTCCAGAAGAAAATGACAGGGGGAGAGAAGGAAAAGAAGAACAAGAGTGAGGGTGAAAAAAGAGAAAGAGAAAGAAAAAGAGATAAAGCTTCATGAAGATGATTTCCAGCCGTTTTATAACCTTGATGCTACCCACGATTGTATATCCAGATGTCACATGACATCCTGAATTGAGCCAGGTGTGTCACTTTCACTGACCAATGTTTAGAATTCCAAGGTTAATATCAGGTACTTGAAACGAACGAGCTGAAAAATGTGGAAGTCATCTACAAGGGCAATGTTTGGCTATTAAGGAGAGATTGAAAAATATTGACTGAATTGTTGTACTTTTGGGCATGAGTGGGTTGGTGACAGGAAATAGTGGATTGAAAAATAGAATAATTATAAAAACATGTTGTACTTGTATACAGTGTTACCATTTTACATCATATATTTCAATCCAATTTACAACAGATACAATTAATAAATGCAATCTAAATGCAGAACATTTTGGGTGCATGAAATCTTATAACTTTGTGAGTGGTCCACATTTAAGAAGTTTTATGCATCATACTGATTGCATCACTTTATTTATAATATATATTTTTTCAATTCATAAAATTTGTAAGCCTTGAAAGTGAAAGCTTTTGTATGGTGATCTGGAGAAAGGGAAGACAAGCATCTTGCTTCTGATCAACATTTCATCAGACTTAACAGAAGTACTGTCAAGGTAAGGAAAAAATAAATAGAGAGAAATGACAATGAATGATACAAAAAATAAAAGATAAAGGGATTAACAGAAAAAAAGTGGAAAAGCCAAGTATAAGAGAAAGAATTAATATGACAAAAGGAATATAGAAAGAAAGCTGAAAATCTGGGAAAACCATTACCGGTAATCAAACAAAGTAAAAACATTACAAGCAAAACAGAACAATGTGATTTGCATAAAGAGAGATTGTCTCTGTCATACCACAAATCATTTTCTGAAAGTAAAAGAGAAAAAACGGTCAACTTCTGGGAACCTTTTCCCCATTTCCGCCACACAAGCGCACCATGATGATAATTGGTTTGTGACAACATATTTATGATAACATTTTGCTTAATTCCCAGGCGATAACAAGTGTATTGGGATGACTCACTGCACAAAAATGAACATGATTAGATTCTAGAGCACAAGTGATCTTTCAAATGACTTTTCCAGATTTGTCTTCAACAGGTACAAAAATGGACACGGTAGATTGACAGGAACATGAAATCAACGAATAAGGAGAGGACTTGATCTTGCACATTGTATTTCTAAAGCATTTAGTAATTGAGAAACACATCAAAGAGCTTTTGGGGCTTCAACAAATCAAAATAATTTACTTTTTTATAAACAGCTCCAAAGTTATGTAGTTTCTTTGGACTTTTGAAAGTTGTTTGGATTTTTATTTATGGAAATGTCAGGTCATAATACTACACATTTTTGAACACTTGAATTTCACAGAACGCTGTTATGTTTCGAAATGATGTCATAGTCTGGAATATTTGGTAATTTGTAAAAAGAAAGAAAAAAATCAACTCCTTTGCATTCAGCATCAATGCGAGCTATCATGCAAAAATGCCACAAATCCATCTTCTATTGATAAAAAAAATTGATTTATACAGCTCAAGTTCATTTCTTAGAATATCCTCTTCAAAAGGAATTTTAATTTCAATTCAGGATTACCTGTACTTTTATTATGGTTTAAAAAGAAAACCTTGGAAAAGTGATTCATACATTAACCAAACAATCAAGGCATTAAATGATTAATTCCATCTCTTATGTACAAATGGGCTTGGTAAGTGAAACGTGGTTACACCCAAGCTGTTGAACGTTTGTCAACAAGCTATAGCCGTTGTTTTTCCAGGATTTTTCGGTTTCTTCAAGCTCGGGCAAAGAAAACACCGGGAATGGGTCCAAGGAATGCGGCGGGATGTTTAGAAAGTAATCACCAAAATGACCAAATGGTGTCATCTTTGAGAAGTTCGTCTGTGGCAACATGGGAAGGGTTTAATGAATGTGATGAGTGAGTGGAGGGTGTGTTCAGATATTGGATGATGATGGTGGATGTTGTGTTCACACGTGAGACTTTAATTTGATTCACTTCCATAATTCAAGTATGTACAGATAGTCTTATGATATTCAAATCTAAAAAAAGCTACTCCCAGATCATTATCAAGGAATTTTATTAAACCTCCTCTCTCTCTCTCTCTCTCTCTCTTTAGATAGATCGAATGATCAATCAATTCTTTTGATTGAACGATTGGTCACTCGATTGATAACCCAGGTTTGATTATAGAGTAATGCAATAAATCATTACATGCTATACACAACGAAACTCTAAAAATAACACACAATTAATATATATATCTATATAGGCCTATATTTTTCTTGATAATTGTTTTTTATAATTGGAATATTGAGAGTATCGCTACTAGCTTTAGCCATGCTAGAAGAGTCATATAGGGTGCTCATGCTTTCAAGGAATTTCTTTCTACCACTGCAACACATAGCCCCTTAGTTCACCTGGGTTGAGAGTAGAAAGCTCATATTGTTACTTAAATAAAATGAGAACAATGTTAGAACTGATGCATTTGTTAAGTTATCGGTCAGACTTCTAAGAAAACAGTGCCCTCAGGGATGACATCGTTGGCGGCACATCAGGCAAAGTACATGGAAAATACAAACAATGATGTGATGACAGATACAGGCCTGGTGGTATTTATGAGTAAGATGTGGCCATTAATTTTCCACCAGCTCTTCTCCTCAGATTATTTTTTCAGAAATAAAATTATAGAGTGAAAATCAAAATATATTACCATGATAGGCTATCATTTCTATGAGGAGAAGCTATTGATTTTAATCTTTCTCTTCCAAAATTTGAAAAGAGACTCCTAAAATTCACAATGTGTCCAGTTTGTGCTCAGTATACCATGGATATGCTACCAACAGTCTGTAGTTTACACGGACTTGACGAAGAAGTAGAGTATATTTTTGTTTGCCATGCATTTGTTTTTGTGATAAGTAATCACATCTCTGACAATTTTCTATAACACTAGGCGATATATCAGTGGTAGCTCAGGCAATAATCATGATCATCAATTGATGTGATTTTGAGGGGAGTAAAAGAGTAACCTCAGTAATGCTATCTTCATTTCATTTTCATTCACATCATATTAAAAAAGTAGTAGGGCCTAGACACATTGCTACACAAATGGGCTACCTTAATCAATACAGGCCATCAGATCAAATACCGAAACATAAGATACACGTTCATGCAGTTATCTTTCTACGAAGAAAGCGTGAGATACAATGAACATATGTATGTATGGTGGCTTGGCCGAGGAAAGGAAAAAACAGCTACAATACATTGCCTGCCCAGGAATAACTCAATCAGGTCTCCATTTATCTGAGCTCTCCTTCTCTCTTTGGATAATTTGATAAGAAGGCAAGGATGATTTGGTGAAAGAGAGGAGGTTTAGGGATGAGGATACTCTGCCAGTAGATGGGAATGATGGTAGTTAAATAGATAAAAGATGTTTGAAGAAGGCAATATAATAAAATAAATATGCACAATGCAGTATATGAATAGAAATTTACAATGACATTACAAATATGATGCGCAATTATCACGAATAGATCTAGAGATGAAAATGATCTTCCTTGTAAATTTCTCTTTCTCTCAATCGCTCTTGCACTATAATTTAATCAGTTTGACTAGACTACATTACAAATGAATGCTGTGTTTCATAAGATGTATAATGGGTCTACATTGAAACTCCTAAATACAGCATGGGAGTATAATTGCAATAACAAGAATATCTAAGAATCTTTTTTTTTTTTTCACATTTTCATTTCTCACATCTCTTTCCCCCACTATTAATCTGATTTTATCTTGCATTTTCTATTCATTGTCACTCAAGCTAGCAGTATCATGGCAAAATATTTGTCATTGGTAAATAAACTGCCATCCATTCCCCTAATAATTCCCTTTTACCGTTCTCTGTAAGTATCTCCAAGCTCCTCTGCCAATACGTCTTCATTTCCTCCCATCTCCCCACAATCACTCTCCCTCCCTCTAACCCTCTCCTTTTCTTTCCCTCCCTCTGTCTCTCTCCCTCTACCCCTCTCCCTTCCTCCTTCTCTCTCCCTCCTTCTCCCTCCTTCCCTCTCCCTCCCTCTCCTCCCCTCTTCCTCCCTCATCTCTCCTCCCATCTCCCCTCAATCTCTCATTCTCTCTCCCTCCCTCCTCCTCCTCCTCCTTTACCCTCCCCACCCCTTTCCCCACCTTCATCTGTCCTTCAATCTCCCTTTCTATCCCTCTCTATCCCTCCCTCCCTCTCCCTCTCTCACTTTCCCTTCCTCTCTCCCTCCTCCCTCTCCTCCCTCCTTCCCTCTCCCTCCATCTCCCTCCATCTCCCACCCTCTCCTCACCTCTCCTCCCCATTACCCTTCATTACCTCCGTCCCATATGTTCACCTAGGTACATTTATTATGCCTTCCCTTTCAAACTTTGCCTGCCACTGACCCATTTCTAGTCCATAAACGGCTCGCTTTTTTCCCCTTTCCATCTTCTCCCAAACGAACGACGACGAGAGTCAACATAATTGAGCAATAGACATGAACGACGAGGTTACGCGATGCTAAGGGCCCCTTCCACATAGAGCTAAAACACGTACCCCCACCTCGTGTCTACATAGACAGCACCAGTAAACGTATACTTGGAAGTTGCACGATAAATGATGATGATTTTGAAGAATATTTAATGGTCATTTTACCCAACTGCTGAAAAAGCATGTGCTTGTAGGTAAGCAACCAGGGGTAATAATAATAATAATAGATCACATTTATAATGTGCCTAATACTTTGTTTCTAGGCGCGGAACATATTATTACCCCGGTCATCGGATTCAGGCTTACCCGCACACAAGGTATGCACATTCTCCACTCCCTGGGGAGCATTCCAACCAGTCGCCATTTTACAAATGCCATTGCTAATCAAACCACATTAGCTTTCGCATCCTACCGGGTACCCATTTTGGCTTGAACTCCTCTCTGAGGGACTTGGTATTGAGGGTTATCTCATTTCCATGTAGCACTTACACATTGACTTGGTTTTGAACCCGGGACCTACCGGTAAATGAGACCACTGTCCTACCACTGAGCCATCATGCCTCTTTCACATCGAGAGGGGAACGCAAAGGATTAATACAGATTTAATCCTGTATTAAACTTTTTAAAGCCTAAATGAGAAAGGGTCCATTTTTACTTCTCATAGCATCCCAGATTCAATTCAGACCGAATCCCATGCTGCCTGAATGTTGCCCCGGTATGAGCGAGTGGGGCGGTCGTCCCTCATATGCCTTCATGCCCCGCTAACCTAGTTCCTAGGGTTTGACGACGTTTGACGATGCACCGACGGAGAAAAATCATCTGCTTCCCCGTAATATGTCTGCGATTCAATCTCAAAGGGGAAAAGGTGGGTGAGAGGCAAGGAGATATTAAAGAGAGAGAGGGGGAGAGGGGGAGAGGGAGATAGGGAAAGAGAGGGGGGGGACAGAAAGAGGAACATAGAGATAAAGATAGAGGGGTTGAGAGGGAGAGAGACAGAAAGGGGAAGAAACAGATGGGGAGAGAAAGAATAAGAGAGAATAGGAGAGGGAGAGAGAAAAGAGAAAAAAAGATACCTAGTGAAGCGAGAAGCAGAGATGGGCAGAGATCAGAGGAGAGAAGAAGAGTGTGAAAGAGAAAAGAGAATACATAGGGATAGAAAGAGAGGAGATATAAGACGAGAGAAGAAGAGATAGAGAAGGAAGAGAGGCATAAAGGAGAAAGAAGAAACAGAATGATAGAGAGAGGGAGAAGAGAAAGAAGAAACAGAATGATAGAGAGAGGGAGAAGAGAAAGAAGAAACAGGATGATAGAGAGAGGGAGAAGAGAAAGAAGAAACAGGATGATAGAGAGAGGGAGAAGAGAAAGAAGAAACAGGATGATAGAGAGAGGGAGAAGAGAAAGAAGAAACAGAATGATAGAGAGAGGGAGAAGAGAAAGAAGAAACAGAATGATAGAGAGAGGGAGAAGAGAAAGAAGGATAGAGAGAGGGAGAAGAGAAAGAATGATAGAGAGAGGGAGAAGAGAAAGAAGGATAGAGAGAGGGAGAAGAGAAAGAATGATAGAGAGAGGGAGAAGAGAAAGAAGGATAGAGAAAGGGAGAAGAGAAAGAATGATAGAGAGAGGGAGAAGAGAAAGAATGATAGAGAGAGGGAGAAGAGAAAGAATGATAGAGAGAGGGAGAAGAGAAAGAAGGATAGAGAGAGGGAGAAGAGAAAGAAGAAACAGGATGATAGAGAGAGGGAGAAGAGAAAGAAGAAACAGGATGATAGAGAGAGGGAGAAGAGAAAGAAGAAACAGAAGGATAGAGAGAGGGAGAAGAGAAAGAAGAAACAGAATGATAGAGAGAGGGAGAAGAGAAAGAAGAAACAGGATGATAGAGAGAGGGAGAAGAGAAAGAAGAAACAGAAGGATAGAGAGAGGGAGAAGAGAAAGAAGGATAGAGAGAGGGAGAAGAGAAAGAAGGATAGAGAGAGGGAGAAGAGAAAGAAGAAACAGGATGATAGAGAGAGGGAGAAGAGAAAGAAGAAACAGAATGATAGAGAGAGGGAGAAGAGAAAGAATGATAGAGAGAGGGAGAAGAGAAAGAAGGATAGAGAGAGGGAGAAGAGAAAGAAGGATAGAGAGAGGGAGAAGAGAAAGAAGAAACAGGATGATAGAGAGAGGGAGAAGAGAAAGAAGAAACAGAAGGATAGAGAGAGGGAGAAGAGAAAGAATGATAGAGAGAGGGAGAAGAGAAAGAAGGATAGAGAGAGGGAGAAGAGAAAGAAGAAACAGGATGATAGAGAGAGGGAGAAGAGAAAGAAGAAACAGAATGATAGAGAGAGGGAGAAGAGAAAGAAGAAACAGGATGATAGAGAGAGGGAGAAGAGAAAGAATGATAGAGAGAGGGAGAAGAGAAAGAAGGATAGAGAGAGGGAGAAGAGAAAGAATGATAGAGAGAGGGAGAAGAGAAAGAAGGATAGAGAGAGGGAGAAGAGAAAGAATGATAGAGAGAGGGAGAAGAGAAAGAAGGATAGAGAGAGGGAGAAGAGAAAGAATGATAGAGAGAGGGAGAAGAGAAAGAATGATAGAGAGAGGGAGAAGAGAAAGAAGAAACAGGATGATAGAGAGAGGGAGAAGAGAAAGAAGAAACAGAATGATAGAGAGAGGGAGAAGAGAAAGAATGATAGAGAGAGGGAGAAGAGAAAGAAGGATAGAGAGAGGGAGAAGAGAAAGAAGAAACAGGATGATAGAGAGAGGGAGAAGAGAAAGAAGAAACAGGATGATAGAGAGAGGGAGAAGAGAAAGAAGAAACAGGATGATAGAGAGAGGGAGAAGAGAAAGAATGATAGAGAGAGGGAGAAGAGAAAGAAGGATAGAGAGAGGGAGAAGAGAAAGAATGATAGAGAGAGGGAGAAGAGAAAGAAGGATAGAGAGAGGGAGAAGAGAAAGAATGATAGAGAGAGGGAGAAGAGAAAGAAGGATAGAGAGAGGGAGAAGAGAAAGAATGATAGAGAGAGGGAGAAGAGAAAGAAGGATAGAGAGAGGGAGAAGAGAAAGAAGAAACAGGATGATAGAGAGAGGGAGAAGAGAAAGAAGAAACAGGATGATAGAGAGAGGGAGAAGAGAAAGAAGAAACAGGATGATAGAGAGAGGGAGAAGAGAAAGAAGAAACAGAATGATAGAGAGAGGGAGAAGAGAAAGAAGAAACAGGATGATAGAGAGAGGGAGAAGAGAAAGAAGAAACAGAATGATAGAGAGAGGGAGAAGAGAAAGAAGAAACAGAATGATAGAGAGAGGGAGAAGAGAAAGAAGAAACAGGATGATAGAGAGAGGGAGAAGAGAAAGAAGAAACAGAATGATAGAGAGAGGGAGAAGAGAAAGAAGAAACAGGATGATAGAGAGAGGGAGAAGAGAAAGAAGAAACAGAATGATAGAGAGAGGGAGAAGAGAAAGAAGGATAGAGAGAGGGAGAAGAAAAAGAAGGATAGAGAGAGGGAGAAGAGAAAGAATGATAGAGAGAGGGAGAAGAGAAAGAAGGATAGAGAAAGGGAGAAGAGAAAGAAGAAACAGAATGATAGAGAGAGGGAGAAGAGAAAGAAGAAACAGAATGATAGAGAGAGGGAGAAGAGAAAGAAGAAACAGAATGATAGAGAGAGGGAGAAGAGAAAGAAGAAACAGAATGATAGAGAGAGGGAGAAGAGAAAGAAGAAACAGAATGATAGAGAGAGGGAGAAGAGAAAGAAGAAACAGAATGATAGAGAGAGGGAGAAGAGAAAGAAGAAACAGGATGATAGAGAGAGGGAGAAGAGAAAGAAGAAACAGAATGATAGAGAGAGGGAGAAGAGAAAGAAGAAACAGGATGATAGAGAGAGGGAGAAGAGAAAGAAGAAACAGAATGATAGAGAGAGGGAGAAGAGAAAGAAGAAACAGGATGATAGAGAGAGGGAGAAGAGAAAGAAGAAACAGAATGATAGAGAGAGGGAGAAGAGAAAGAAGAAACAGAATGATAGAGAGAGGGAGAAGAGAAAGAAGAAACAGAATGATAGAGAGAGGGAGAAGAGAAAGAAGAAACAGGATGATAGAGAGAGGGAGAAGAGAAAGAAGAAACAGGATGATAGAGAGAGGGAGAAGAGAAAGAAGAAACAGGATGATAGAGAGAGGGAGAAGAGAAAGAAGGATAGAGAGAGGGAGAAGAGAAAGAAGGATAGAGAGAGGGAGAAGAGAAAGAAGAAACAGGATGATAGAGAGAGGGAGAAGAGAAAGAAGAAACAGGATGATAGAGAGAGGGAGAAGAAACAGAATGATAGAGAGAGGGAGAAGAGAAAGAAGAAACAGAATGATAGAGAGAGGGAGAAGAGAAAGAAGAAACAGGATGATAGAGAGAGGGAGAAGAGAAAGAAGAAACAGAATGATAGAGAGAGGGAGAAGAGAAAGAAGAAACAGGATGATAGAGAGAGGGAGAAGAGAAAGAAGAAACAGGATGATAGAGAGAGGGAGAAGAGAAAGAAGAAACAGGATGATAGAGAGAGGGAGAAGAGAAAGAAGAAACAGGATGATAGAGAGAGGGAGAAGAGAAAGAAGAAACAGGATGATAGAGAGAGGGAGAAGAGAAAGAAGAAACAGGATGATAGAGAGAGGGAGAAGAGAAAGAAGAAACAGAATGATAGAGAGAGGGAGAAGAGAAAGAAGAAACAGGATGATAGAGAGAGGGAGAAGAGAAAGAAGAAACAGGATGATAGAGAGAGGGAGAAGAGAAAGAAGAAACAGGATGATAGAGAGAGGGAGAAGAGAAAGAAGAAACAGGATGATAGAGAGAGGGAGAAGAGAAAGAAGAAACAGAATGATAGAGAGAGGGAGAAGAGAAAGAAGAAACAGGATGATAGAGAGAGGGAGAAGAGAAAGAAGAAACAGAATGATAGAGAGAGGGAGAAGAGAAAGAAGAAACAGGATGATAGAGAGAGGGAGAAGAGAAAGAAGAAACAGGATGATAGAGAGAGGGAGAAGAGAAAGAAGAAACAGGATGATAGAGAGAGGGAGAAGAGAAAGAAGAAACAGGATGATAGAGAGAGGGAGAAGAGAAAGAAGAAACAGAATGATAGAGAGAGGGAGAAGAGAAAGAAGAAACAGAATGATAGAGAGAGGGAGAAGAGAAAGAAGAAACAGAATGATAGAGAGAGGGAGAAGAGAAAGAAGAAACAGAAGGATAGAGAGAGGGAGAAGAGAAAGAAGAAACAGGATGATAGAGAGAGGGAGAAGAGAAAGAAGAAACAGAATGATAGAGAGAGGGAGAAGAGAAAGAAGAAACAGAAGGATAGAGAGAGGGAGAAGAGAAAGAAGGATAGAGAGAGGGAGAAGAGAAAGAAGGATAGAGAGAGGGAGAAGAGAAAGAATGATAGAGAGAGGGAGAAGAGAAAGAAGGATAGAGAGAGGGAGAAGAGAAAGAAGAATATGAAGATGGGAAAATGGACAGAAAAGGGGAGAAACGAAGAGCGATATGAGGATAAGAGGATATCAGAAAAAGATGTATAAGACGACAACTCTAGAATAGAGATGTGAGATGAAACTGAGAAAGATGTGGCACGAGAGAGAGATGGAGAGAGGGAAAGACATGGCAACAGAGAACGAGAAAAAGAGAGAGAGAGAGAGAGAGAGAGAGAGAGAGAGGAAACACAGCAGACAAGAGGGCAGCTGATGCTAAAAATGGCCGCCTTCGATCGACGCAAATGGCCAAGGTATCTGGGTGTTTTCAACCAATGCAGCTCATGCCAACATAATTTGATGTTCCCATTTTTTCCACCTGATATACGATCGGAATACAAGATACTACTGCAGTGACTTGCAGTCCCACTCCTTCACGTTTGTGTTAGTCTTCTAAATAAATGTTGACATATTGTATCTTATAAATTCAAGTATATCGAAGCTTGTCCAGAAAGATTATATCATTTCGGTTGCAGCTTGTCAAATTTTGTTCACAATGACAACTTTTTAATTTTTTTACAATCATTGTTTTTTTTCTAGGGCAATACTGTCTGTTCTTTCTTATAGCTATATATTCCACTTGCCAGTTGTAATTGTATTTTGACATAACCACAATCACATCTATCTAAATGTATATATTTGTATTAAATAATTTTACTGGATATGGAGAGAACCAAGACTGTAATATATTTGACTGAACTGAAATATCCAAAGGAAAACATCAAATTTGTGCATCTCACATCGCAACATTGGCTTTAGAATAATATGATGCAAGAGTCGGTTAGTGTTCCTGTATCAATACCAATTTTACCCTTATAAACCCCTCCCAACACCTCCACTTCACCCCTATTTTCATTAACTTGCCCCCTCCTAAAACTCCCCTTATCCCTCCCCCACACCTCTTACCTCACTACTCACCCCTCCCCTCAACCCTCCCCTCACCCCTCCCTTCCATCACCCCTCCCCACATCCCTCCCACCCACCTCACCCCTCCATAACACCCCTCTCCCTCGACACCCCCTCCCTCATCCCTCCCCTTCACCCCTCTCTCAATCACACAACCATCCCATGGGGTGTTCCGTCCGTCTCTAACCCAACAACCTCTAGGCGGGATCGAGATGCAAGCTATTTCTCCAAACAGAAAATATCTCTCTCTCGACCGTCACTCCACCAGGTCGTGCCAACATTTTTCTTGAGGATATTTGAAGACATCGCACCTTAATAATTGATTTTTCTATTTTTCATCATTTCATCTCCCGGGTCGTACAGCACTGCAGGCAAAGTAATCAAACAAAAAGGCACCATGCTTACATGCTTATATGCTCCAAGATGAACAGAATATGTTCTCACCTCTGTATATGTCAGTGTTATGTGTTTTGACTTTTGAGAAATCAATTCAGAAGGGTATGCTTTAGTTAACCTAGTATCTAAACTTTTATAAGTGTTTCACATAGAGTTGTGATTCGGGTAGCACTTTTTTTCATTGATATCATCATCACTTTGAATGCTAAATGAAATAGCCATTATTGTCTTTATTATTATCATTATTTCATTACCATTGTAACTATCGATATAATCATCATCATAATCAAAAATATTGTCATCATTATCATAACTATCATCATCATCACCATCATCATCATCATATCATTATCATAACTATCATCATCATCTTCATCGTCTTAACACAGTCATCTTCAAAATCACCATCGTCACGGCATCCCCAACACCACCACCATCATCATCATCTTATTATCAATCTTAAGCCAATCACTGCTGAAGTTATACCAATATCCACAATGTTAGAAGAAGTCACAAATCTGACATTGATCATAACCATCTCAAAATATAAACAAAGACAAAACCATCGCTTCAGGTTTTGACTGACAAAATGCTATCAAGACCTATCTAACCGAAACCCAACTAGCTTGATCTGCCCTCCAACATCACCTCCCATAAAAAAGCAAGGTCCCACTCCAGTCTCACAGTGCCCTAGCCCTCCCCCAGGCCCAATCCAACGTTGGTAGCTCGATCCCCGAAACCGCCCCGAACAAATTACTGGGTAACGTTTAGCGAGGCTCGTCTTTCAGTGGGCCGAAACTTGAAGGAGTCCGTAGGGGATCAGAGCTAGGATGCGACACAGATAGAGCCTTTAAATGACACAGAGATGCTGCCCTGTTATACATGCGACAATGATAAGAAACAGGGCATGCATTTGCACTTCTATCTATTATACATTGTATGGTATTATATTGTCAGTGAATTGTAAGTTTAGCTGCAAAACCTCATTTGTAAGATGAAGTGTGAATATTTGATTGGATCCTGTCCATGAATATGTCTGTTGCAGGCAACATAGAGCAATTAAACATAATATGTATTAGAAAATATAAATACAATTGATAGAATTGATAGATAGATAGAAATAGAGCAAATGTTACCCAATATCATTCCATCCTATCTCAATTTGTCGCAAATATCAAGTATGAGCTACAGATATGCACCTAAACATTCCTATAATTCACAGCATCTCATCGTTACCGTCTCAATTACTAATGAGTACCCTGCATGATCTTAAAATGGCGCAGAAATCGCATTATAGCGTCGGTTTGAGCGAGACGGACTGCACGCTCCTAGCACCTGCCAAAAATTCTACCCATGAGCTTGTATTAACCTATTTTGATCGGAAAGGAGACATTCGTCCGTAATTTCATCCTTTTTTCTCTCTAGACAATGTACTGCTTAACCCACAACTCTCCTCACCTACTTATGTCGAATTTAACTGGGAAATTGATTATGGGGAGGGGGGGGGGAGCGCACGTCGCAAGCGGAAGAGAGGCGGGCTGCGCTTGAGCAGTTGCCATGTGCGGCATGCGGGGCGCCATCACGAGACGACGAAGGATTGATTAACCCCCTCCTGCTCCCTCTTAATCGACGAGAATGCATCCTCTTGAGTTAGAGAGAGTACTCCCGACTGGGACGACATGCAGTGTGGTTGCTTTAAAGGGCAAGGAGTTGGAGTATAGCTTACGCAGTTTGCAAGGGGTGGGACACATGTATTGCACCTCAACATTTAGAGGGAAAATGTTTAAAAGGCCATGTAGGACTCCGCATTAACCCTTCCCTTTTGTCTAGAGAAAGTATGAAATCATCATTTAAAGATAATAATAGGAATAATAATCATTGAATTTATATAGCTCCTTTTCCAGAGGATACCAGGTGCTGTCCCTTGCTAAATTAACAAATTAAGAAGAATTGAAGAAGTACGTATCAGATGTTTTTTGATAAAGTCATTTAGCAAAAGTTTAGAGGCTTCTCTATTGGACCAATCATCCTTTTCAGTAACCAATATTACCAATTTCTGTTATGAAATTCCCAAGCATTGATGCCTTTAAAGGACAGATATTCCCCAGGGAGAAAATATGCGCAACATTGTCAAGCTACATTAGGCATTGATGAGGAGATGAGCCCCCACGAACCTCAAACCCTGAAGTGTGATGGCATGATGCAAGGGGGATTTAAAGGGAGCAGCAAAATATTATCACAAATTCATTTCAAATCACTTTATAGTAGGGCTCCTTATGAACCTACTTTTGGAGGAGGGTTAAACATTTTATTGTCTGTATATATATATATGCATGAGCCACGTAATCAGATTTTGAAATATTTGGGGTAGAGATCAAGAGTTTGGGGGCAAATGTGTCATAAATTAGTGTTAGCACTGCTCTAATCAAGAGATAACAAATTGCAGAACAGTCAAAGTGTTAAAAACAATGTAAACACATATTATTTCTTGCTTTGGTTAATGAATAATTGTTCTTTTTCTTTCATTTTTTCTCTTTCATATGTTGTATCCTTTTCAAATGGTACTTTCAAATATGTGCTGTGTTTTGTGTTTTTATTTTTTTTCATAAAAGCTCTCATATGTGATCATAAACCATTGGTATATATACTGGGGCACTTGATAGCGAGTTCATATTTGCTTTAAGAACGCCTAATTTCAAAGCATGCCACTTATGCATATATGAACATGCTCATGCACCCATGAATGCTATCTGTTATCATGATATGTGGCAATTACAAATATGAAACACTTAAAATTATGAATAATAGATAGATTAAGAGCCCTTTAAGCTCGTCAATGCATCCCTTTCCCCTCTCTCCATCCAACCTGTCATTAAAGGCATCGTTTAACAATGTTAAATCTGAGATGCATGGCCCAACAGTGTTATCAGTGGCTGTCGTATGGTGTAATATTAAAGCCCTACAAAAATTGCGCTTCAAAAAGTTCATGAAGTGCCTCAAAAAAGTAAAAACAATATGAGTGACTGGTTTTACCATACTCATTTTCCCCAATATACTGAAGTGTTGAAAAACGTTAGAGAAACAACAAAAATTGATTTTGATTTCCAATCATAAATATCTTGATAATCAGACAGGCGATCGGCTTGTAAAAGTTACGGGGTTCCTGACTGACCTAAAGGTTTATAATTATCATTGCAGCATGAGCTAAATCCAGGATTTTGTTTCAGAATCTAAGACAAAGATACCTAATCCCTTTAAGCTCGTCAATGCATCCTTTCCCCTCTCTTCGTCCAAACGGTCTAGGTGATGACGCGCTGCCAATGCTCATAGCGTGAATTGCTCGCTGATTAATTCTAATTGCGCCCCAATCCTCGCGGACCCGGTTAGCTGTCCGAGGCACGAACTAGACAAGCGACGGGAGCGTTTGACGATAGAGCTCATCCGACGCAATCAACCCACGGTGGATGAACGAATAGGAGTAATCACATTAATCGCCCGCTCTGATTTTGTAGGTGGGGTTCGTAATGCTGGTCGGAGGACAGGGATTTCAAAGTATTTAAAGGTAAAGACCAGTTTTGAAAACAACCCCCTTTAAAAAAAATGAAATGGAAGCTCTGATTACCAATCATGTGAAAGAATATGTTTTGACTAGTACGTGATGATACAAATTTTGCTGAAAAACTTCCTACTAATCGATATATTTGGTAAATTATTATATCTATTTGGACCTGATAGATATATATACATCTTTTTGTGTACAGTGCTTGTAACTTTAACAAGACTGGGCCAAATTTATGATCATTTTGATGATTCCAGAACCTTGCAGTACACACCAATACTTATATGCTAGATGATCAACATTTTCTGATCCATTCCACATCTTTTCTTTCACAATGCAATCGCATGACCATAACTGGTCTATACCTTTAAGACAAGAGTAATGAATGAATTACTACTGCCACTTGAATTATGTTTCAGGGTTGTAAGCAAGATTTTCATCAAGTTCAATTCACTCGTTTCGCTAAATGCTGAAGTACTTTTCGAGCAAAATGGGAGCATATCTATCAATCAATTTAGAATATTTAATGTCACCTAAATTACAAGTTCTATTTTTTAGCTATTGATCATTTTGTCATCGTTTCTTTCCAAGATATTAATGGGAGAACGGATGCCTAGTATTACAAGATCTGTGTCAAATCAATAGTGCTCACATCAAATATTCATTCTTTCAATATTGACTGGCATACACAAACAGAAAAAGTACTACTCTAACAGGAGTTCGTTTTTAATTTGCTAGAAATTTTTAAGGTACCATAATTTTTGTTGTATGTGTTATTTTCCAACGAATGTGCAGACAAAACTAGTCTTCAAGCTATAGTTATTTAAAACGAAAGAAGAGCTAATACTCTTGTTGATAATCGTGACAGATAAATAGCACAAAGTACCACAAAGATGTATCTTTCTCGAATCTCATAAGCATTGACAACGCGTCAAATAAACCAAACATGACAATACCTCAGCGTGATCTCAAATTAGCGCCTTGATCATATCGACTTATCGAACCATCTCAAGTCAATATCGACTTAACACACAGCAACGATGGGGTACATTTTGAGCCGTATTGCTTTAACGTTGAGTAGACATTGACGAAAAGAAGTGCAGAAGACGCAGCGGTATTGATAGCGTGGTTGGTATAACTCACTTTGGTACAAGCAAATAGAGGATGTTTCTGTGGAGAGCATCTTGCGTGGAAGAGCACGTAGATTAAACAGAGAGCAAGATGGAGAGCTGGAGTATCTAATCAATACGTTATTGAGGTCAGAGTTAGAAGGAAATGAGGTTCTTCGATCGCTGGAAGGTCGCGAGGTGTCAGGTAAAAGGGCTACTCAACACTTACCCCTCTTTCCCCTCTAGTCCTACTGCCCCCCTCACTCCTTTGCCCAATTTGCCCCATTTGTTCAACTGGCCCTTCTTGCCATGGGCAAGTAAATTTATCACATGGGTTTATTACTTCATGCAATATTTCTATATTAGGTATGGATTTGAATATGAGGGGATGTGTGCTTTAGGGATACAATATTTTTTTTTTTTTTTTTTTTTTTTTTTGGGGGGGGGGGGGAGTCTTGGGTTGAATTTCAGGGGCCTGTGTAAGTGGTAAGCAATGTGAAATAACAACATCATACGGATACACAATCTGGCACACCTTCAGTACATTCTAAACACTAAGGATGTACATGCCCCTTACACCCATCATTTTGTTTGCGTTCCACAACGTTTTCAGGGGTAGTGCCCCCGCCCCCTCCCTCCACATACCACATAAAAAACCTGAATCTACCACAGATTCTCAACACAAAATTGCACTTCACCCTCCATTCATCCTCAGCTTCAAGAAGAACGCTTAACCCTTATGGTTAAACCTACCCTACCTTTTATCCTCAATCAAATCAAATTAGCAAGCAAATAGCAAGCAGTCCGTTTCCTTGAACAAATGAAAGCGGAAAATACTCCATGGCGCTTGGGAGGTGTTGCTACTGGAAAAATGTATTAGATTAAAAGGTATGGTGAATGTGTGTTTGTCTTGAGGGGGCTTTTAAGGCTGTAGATTTACGGAGAAGCAAGGACGAGGAAATTTCGAATATCGGTAATAAATGGGATCAAACCTGGTGTTATTCCAAATGTAATTTCTTCAGATGTTTAAAGTTTAGATGTTTGTTATTGTTGAAATACTCTATTTCTACTCCCGTTGCTTTGTTCTCTCTCTCTCTGTTCTCTCCCTTTCTCTCTCTCTCTCTCTCTCTCTCTCTCTCTCTCTCCCTCTCTCTCTCTCCCTTTCTCTCTCTCCTTCTCTAATAAATCAATGCATCTATCTATCTATAGGAGAACTCTCTTCTTCTCTACACTTTCTGTGTATCTGGTCTGATCATCTAGACATCTATACGTCTACAATAAATCTGTTTGTTTCTCAATTTCTCATTCTCCTTTTCCCCCTTCCCTTTCCCCCTTCCCTTTCCCCCTTCCCTTTCTCCCTCCCTCTCTCCCTCTCTCCCTCCCTCTCTCTCTCCATCCCCTCCCTCCTAAGATAAAAGACCTTTCTGTTATCTCATAAGTCATAACTGTAGAATACATTTATTTCCCTTTCATAAGCTCAATAATAATGCTTTCATGTTATGAGCGCTGCATCATTACGAGGCAAGTTGGATTATTTACAATTCATACAAATCATACAAAAGCGACTTGAAAGACGAGTCTCGGAAGCGTTTCATATTCCCTACCCCCGACAATTCTGTCATGTTTGTATTTTTCCTCATATTCTGCCAAATCTACAGTCTGCTCGATTCACGTATCACTTGCATCTTGTTGAAGCCATGGTAAAATGCACACGTCATATCTCATTTCTGAATTACAAATATGTATCTGCCTCGTTTATGACTGTCTGTGTTTTTATCTCATCTTCCCTGCTCATCGGATTTCTATTTGCGTCTCTATTTTTAGTCTTAATGGCAATCAAATATATTCTATCGCAGCTGTATGTCACCTTTGTGAAACCCACCCCCTCCCCCTCTCTCTCTCTTTCTCTTTTCTCTCTCTCTCTCGTTTGTATGTCTAATTTGTAACCCTTTTTCTCATTTGATTCAAGAATATACTAGTGATGCTTAAAATAGGACCCATTATAGGATCCATTATAATATCCATATCATAATCTATAGGCCTACTACCTGTAGTAGAGTGATTGTATTTGAAGTACAGTATTTATTTCCTTCACTTTTTAAAGTGTCTATCCCTCTCTCTCTTTCTCTCTCCCCCTCTCTCTCTCCTCCTCCCCTTTCTCTCTCCCTATCTTTCTCTCTTCACTCTTCCTTTCTCATCATAGCTCTATTTATATCCACACACTCCCTAAGAACAAAACTCTACCCATTATGCATCAACCATTCACAAAATAAAAAAAGAAGAAAAGGAGACAAGAGGAAAAATGACAAGAGAGGAAAGTGAAAAGACAAGGAGAGGCAAGAGCCAAGAATCTCGCTTCCATAGAAACACAATTCTAAATAAGACCCACTGTCATTTAAATATTACATGCCCCGCCCCTACAATAGAACTCGTCATTAGGCTTACAAGTTCCAATGACGATACAGACTCCTAATAATTAATCCCCATGGTTGACGATATCAAATCGCTGATTGAATTTAAATCTCGCAGAAAGAAAAAAAGCTCTACGTAGATGCATGAATTAAAAGAAAAGCTTGCATTGCAACGAGGACGATTGCAGGTACAGTTGGACGCAAGTGCAATGCACGGACTAGCTTGGGAATATGACGTTATTGGAAGGGTAAATCGAATCAATTTGTTTTTGATTGGTTTTAATTCTAGGGTGATATACTTGTATAGAGTGTGGCAGTCTCGCTCAAGGCTATATATCAATTGAACAGAAAAATCAGTTGAAAGTATATCTATGTATATTATACTACTATTATGCTACAAATGATAATATCATCTGTTTCAATCCAGAATTTGCAGAAGGACGTTATCTCATTTTATCATACATAGTTAACACCCTTCTGGCTCCAAACAGACAATTTCTGGCTTCGATGGACTCTGAATAAATTATTGATGTCAAAAGGGAACTTCTTTTAAAAAGTTCTCTCATAATAATTCAACATACAATTTGTTTTTCTTCTAAGGACACATTCAATAGGAAATGCCTGCAAAAAGGGCATATCAGTCAAACTTAACCAATACAAATCTTCTATGTATTTAATTGAAGTTTATTGGAGCAAAAGGGGCATAAAAGTATGAGACAACTACTCTCCAATATAGACCTTCCTTGTGTCCATCAATGGGGGGGTATTAAGGGCGTTTTGAACGTTTGGTAAAGAGGGGGCAGAGTGATTATAAACATTTTTTCTTTCTCACTTGCAGAACAATAAGAATAATGACTAAAACCAAAATAAATTCACTCAAAGTTAAAAGTTATAAAAGTACTTTGGATTTAACATTAATAATTTAAACTGTCAAGTTTAATCAATTTTGATGAATTTTGTTTTCTTCTAATTACCCGGTATCTCATAACAGTGCAGACATCTAACATACCCTAACCGAATTACCCATCACAATCCCCTCCATAATATACCTTCCCTTTCTCCATCCATCTAATCTGCATAAACACAAGGCCACAAACATGAATTTACACACAGAGGGAGTTTAGCCCATTATCCCTGCCATGTAATCAACGGCAATTAACCGCAATTAACCCATAATGTTAATGATCAATTAGCGCACAGTGGCAACCCTACAACATTGATGGCACTATATGCAGAGATGCCAACTTTTGGAAAACATAAATAGGGAGGATTTGTAACGGACACCAAATAATGTGCGCGTAGCGCACATCTCGAGCGCGTAGCGCCCGACCCATGCGGCCGGGGTCCAGGGCCCGCCTTAGGGCCCTGGAAGCTCTGGGGTTCTAGATGCTCTCTGGTGCAATCTGAGCCTTATTTTGCAGCATTTTACATGTGTATTTAGTTCAATAATTCCCACAGTAATTAATACAGTGTTCGGTCTTATACTTCTGATACCATTTCTTGGTCTTCTTTAGCTGATTTTCCGCCATTTGGATTCTGTGTCAATATCCACGCATTGGTTACGGCGATCCATATGCTGAAACAATCTTTCGCTACTCTTAATTTGTCTTTTAATATAGTGGATTTACTACATGCTAAAGTTAACAGACGATATTTCTCATTCAATTCACAGATATATATACTGATAAGCGCCAAAAAAAAAAAAAAAAAAAAAAAAAAAAAAAAAAAAAAAAAAAAAAATCATTTTTTTAATTTTTTATAATAAATCGGGAGGATAAGGATGGTGATCGTAAGGTCGGGAGTTGGGGTGAATTATCGGGAGCCTCCCGATGAAATCGGGAGGGTTGGCATCTCTGCTATATGCCCCCGAACCCATGTGCGCTATGTATCATCGCATTAGCAGGCTGCGTGTATTGTCGCATTGTAATGCAAGTCGATGTGTAATTAAGTCATGATACAGACCTGTATAGAGTAATTGGATCGAGGCGGTGAATGGTATAACAAGCTTTAGTCGGTGTCGGCATGAAAACATCTGATCGATTCAAGGTACTGCCGATAATTTTGAATCAATGTGATTCGAACAGGGCTTAAAAACTTCAATTGATTTGAAATATACTGAACCTTTATATTAAGACCACTGTAGCTTACAGTGAGGGGGAGGGGGATTAAAATATGAGGTCTTTATAAACAGGTGGTCTTTATAGACAGGCTACTTCAGTACAAGTTTCAATGGGAAAGAAAAAAGTTTTCTTTGTAGACAGGTGGTCTTTCTATACAGGTGGCTACTACATAGGGCACCACTTTTTACATCTATCCTCTACTAAGAGTCAAGAACGACAAAGAAAAGAGGTTCTGTGGCAGTGGATATTTTTCTAAAAGTGAAAGTTTGAAACAATGACTTACCTAAGGGTTGCAAGCAGATCATGAAGAAGAAGCAGCAATAAACAGCAACAAAAAGAGAAAAGAGAAAAGAAAAATATATCATTAGAATTCTAAATAATAATCTATAAAAGTGCATGTTTTGTCTTTACAAGAGAAACCAATTTTAACTGGAAATCTATCATACATAAAGAATCACTAAATCTTACAACACAGATAATTCAATATGATCAACAGGCCTACAATATATACTCTCTTCTTTAATTGACTTACGACAAGAAAACATGGACAATACATTATCATTAAAATTATCATTTCAATTATCATTTTAGTAGAAGAGAGAGAGAGCCTTATCCAATATTAAATACAATATCAAATCTCATTCAACATCAAAAATAAAGAACAAAATCATGTCTAGTTCCCATGCAGTTCTTTTATCTGTGACAATACAAATATTTTCTTAGAGTCTCGCTGTATGACCTTAATACCAAGATTTAAATGAATTATGAAGAACAAAGGAACCACATCAAAAGAGAATCTTAAAAATTACCGGGTATTTGCTGAAGACGAAGATGCACACGTTCATATTTTTCTTTAAGAGCAAGAGAAGGCCATGGTCTTTTGTTACTGAGACCACCGACAAAGAGCACAATTCTTTATAATTTTTCTAGGTCAAATTTGAGGAATATTTAGATATGGGGGAAATCTGTTATTCTTGGTGAATAGTGCAGAATGGTTACAAATGGGTAAGATATGCCAAATGGATCTTGTGTGATTTTGGGGGTGAGTATTGTTAAAAGCAGCGTGAGATATGATGTATCTCCATAGGAGTGCTTTGCTGTTTGAAATGCTTGTATGATATGATATACGTGCAGGGGTTACCTTGCGTTTACACTACCAGAATTGATTGTATAAGTGTACAATTATTGTTTACATCTATCTTTGTATGAATGTTGTTTAAAGAAACGTTGTAGAGCGAATGCATGTTTGAGCAATGGTCCAAACGATTAAATTGTATAACTTTATGATAAAGAATGACTGTTTTTTCTGTCTGAACGTATATAGACATGTCATATCATGAAACTATAGCAAAACGCATGCTTGAGCAACATTTCAAACGATAAATTGATGAAGGGTTCTGCTCTACTAAGAACGTTTTATCGTACACAAATCATATACCAGGGTTAGACTCATCGTATACTGGTACTGATGATTGACTTAATCAAAAATAGTTTATTTATCTGACATTTCTTTCTACAACGTTGTTATCTAGGGCTATACGCCCCTTTTGCTAAACGACGATCCTTATAAATACGTTTCAAGTTTGTATGAATAAACCATAGTCTGAACAAGCTTTTACTGTGTCGCTAACATGTAGTGAAGTGTGCATGTCAGTGTGGGTTATCGTGCAAATACGATCGTGCAGGGGAGCGGAAGATATCGCGTTATTTCATCCTCAGCGAAAGTAGAGAATTAAAAATAATAAACGTGGGAGCGATGATATGTATAGGAGTTCGAGAGATCGTGAAGGGCCATCAGTGAATTGGCGAATCTTCCGCATGGTCGACCCGCGAACCATAGGCACGCTCGCGAAAAGCGGTAGCCATAACCTTGTATAGTGAGAAAAGGGACTAAGGTTCACTTGACGTCTATGACGACTCACTCCAGCCTCATTTTTTTTTTTTTTTTTTTTTTTGTGATAGCGATCGACCATGCTAGCGGTGAACTGGGGTCGATGTTGAATAAATTAGATATGTTTTGATTGGTAAGAGAAATGAAAACATTGTGGTGCTATACTGGGTTTAATGATGTTAGTTTTGCAATATCGTTTTGTTGAGTGGGCCCTTGAATATATTGGTTTTCAATACCACTTGTTTTCATATGGAGAAATGTCATTTTTGGTGAGAATTGCTTGATAATTATTTAGGTTAATGCTGTAGATATCAAAGAAGTCATGTCATCATCAAACTAAGCAATAAGGTATTAATAATTTACCGTTCAAGCTACAATTCATAACTGACCTGCCAAACTGTTACTTATCAATACATTATCTATGAAATTGCGTGATGTATATTACCCAAATTTGTTGTCACATGTCAAAACTGTAGTGTAAGTATTCATGTGCCTTTCAATCTGTAAATGCCAGAATTGTTATCAAAAAAGATATGCATTTGATTCACAGATTTGATAATATATCTTTTGTTGTATTGGAAATATAACTTGCAGCTATTATGTAGGTACTGGTACATAAATGTGTCAAAATTGCAATATTGTCGTTTATTTCATTTGTAAACACATATGCCATCAACGTCTGTTTGTTTTGAGTATATATTTCCTTTTATTTTGTACCTGTGTTGTAATTTGATTATATTGTACCTTCATTTTCCTTTTTGTGCATTTCTTTGTAATCTAATTAAATTGCACCTGTATTTTCTCTCCAAGCACCAAAACCCAAGGTGATGCTAAAATAGTATTCTCTTGTGCTCTGAATAATCTATATTCTCTTTTGCTTTTAACAAGGTTAAATGAACAATCACTCAAAAAGCAATAATCCACTTAAATTTTGATAAAACCTGATCAAAATATCATCTCGGAACAAGCTCCTCTTTTCATCCAAATACCCTCTCTGCTCTTTACCAAATCCCATCCAAACAGATGATATCTCATCTGTTACCGTGGAAACCAAATTTAGCGCTTATTTGAGCGCGAGGAGGTGAATGGGTGAATCTGCCACTAAAGGTTGACCGCCTACTGGTTTCAACAGAGAGGTACACCGACTAATTTCATTGTCATTATCATGCAATGTCGTTTTAATTACAGGGATACGGGCGTACGAATACAGCGCTAGGGATCGCTGTACATTCACGTCATAGAGGTGCACGCATCTTATACTCATCAAAGTAACTACTATGCTGCTATACTCATAGTAATTAAACTACTATGCTGATATACTCATGATAAATACAATAACTAAATGCAGATATAGATGCTTATAGCTTTATTTATTATTCAGTACAGCTGTATTTGATGAATGAAATGAAAAGCACTTATATGCTGGTAATGAAATTTCAAAATGATACAATGCCATGTGTTGAGAGTGAGTCAGGGAAAAATTAGTATTTTAGGAATCCTCAGGTAGCCATATAGAGTCATCCCTCCTAATTCTATAACAGAATTAAAAATAAAGGAAGATAATGACTATAAGATTACTGGATTTTTGCTACCAATATTTGATTCAATTTATATTTTCATTTTGATTTTGGCTTCTGGGGGATTTTCAATATTTGGCAGGGCCATTCATCTACATTTGCCACTCTCCACCCGAGTGTATACTGATACCTGGTTGAAAGTGATTACTTGGGGCAGCTGGGCTGAATTAAGACAGGGTAATAGGAAAACGATTAAAAACTGAGCTCCCCCCCCCCCCTCTCAATCATGCAAGCTACATACATGTAAAAACATTAATTTCGAAACAGCCTGTCGAATGGGGGAGGGGGCACTTCATCGTAAAACCTACCATTACCAAAAAAACATGGTGCCGCCCAGCTTTAATAACTAGTAATAAAATATTTTCAACAATCTCTTCTAATCAAACATGAACCCAAGAAGCGGCAAGGAAGCCAAAAGACGTGCCGATGAATACTCATTTTCAAATAACCAGGGGTGGATTTTGCGATCATTTTTCCAATATTTACGTAAGTCTCTAAGTGGTCCTTGAGACAGCTATCATTTCCATATGTGGGACTACAGGCGCTGACATACGAGTTCATCACTTCTAGAATTACAAACGAACATTAGAAGACTTTTTAAGGAAAGCGTTCAAACTGTCTCGATAGGAATAAAAAGGGCATCTCATTTCTGTGTCTGTGAAAAAGTATTTCAAAATCGGACTAACATCTTTTCTGCATTATTGTTATTCTGTATAAAAGTACATTTTAAATCATTTTCATAAAATAGAAAATGCAGTAAAGCATGATAAAGGTATAAAGAAGAAATTTGGAGCCAATTCGCATATCTGATGAAGAGTAAAACATAAAACCAAAAACGTTTTAAAAAACACTCCATTCCATGTTTTTTTCATGTGAACACCTCACTGGCGACAGACGAGCTTAGCTTATTTTGAGAAGCGCCAGAAAGCCGTAAGTGCAGGAATTTGGCAAGAGGTAGATGATCCCAAAACTTCAATATTTGTAGAAAAGAGCTTAAACAAAGAGTGCGCATGAACTTGCAAATTTGCCACACCTAAAATACAACAAAACAAAAAAGGGATAATCTTAAACTTCGAACTATCCAACAGTACAATTTCATTTCATGATAAAAGTGCATTAAACTTCAAAACCTCAAAAAGTGCAGAAACTTCTTTCCTTTGTGTCTTTCAAGGGGGAGAGAAGTTGAGAGACTCTGAAAGGTGTTTGTGCGGCGATACCACAGCAAATTAGCAAAGAATAGATGATAATTATGCCACAAATTTGAAAGGAAATGAACGATAAAGATGGAATTATCTCTCATCGCTATCTCTGTACGTCTGTATAGAGCTAGCATGAAAATGTAGTTAGTTCCTCAAAAGGAATAAAATTCAAATGATTTGTGTTGTCGTTAAATCATCGAGACAGAAATCATCACCACAGATATCGTTCAAAAGGACAATGATTTGTAAAAATTGTTTGACTACACAGAGTCACAGACCACAACTATATTTGTGATTTTTCATTTTGGTGAAATGAAAGATGAACGCGTTGGGTTGGGTCCAACTAAAGAAGGCCATTTTCAGGCTAGACTGCTTGTCCTATCTTTGTTACAGATTAATGGCCCGTTTCGATTCCAATTTGGGTTTCGAGGTCCCCAAAACAGTGATCTCCCAAATCAAACTTCACAGGACAAACAACAGATAAAATCCTACAATCATCTATTGAAATGGTACCTATTTTGATGGGCAGTAACATGTATTGCATATCGAACTTGAAATGAACTTGAAATACATGTAGATGATGGAGTCGTAATCAACTATCAGCAGTTGTGATATTGACATCATATTGTGTAACAATAAACAAAAGAGATGACGGCTCAGTAGAGCAGTGGACTGGTAGCTAGGAGGTCCCGGGTTCAAAACCAAGTAAATGCACTTGTGCCATATCCTCATTACGAAGTCCCTTGGCCTTGGAGAGGACTTAATGCAGTACTTTCTCTGCAGCTGTCTGTATACTTTTTTCTTAGCAACAAAATTAAATATCATCATGATGCACAATCATTTCAAAAAATAAAAAATCTAAATAATATCTTCACAATTTTTCTGAAAATGTGACATTAATAAGAACACTGTCAACGACATATCAGAATTAATATTATCTGCATTATATGAGTATGTCTACATTATATTGATTATGTCTTGCTTGTGTTTTTCATTAGATCCTACTTCACTGATATCAATATTTACCCAGAACAATAGGGATGAAAAATACATCTCCTTGCACATACCGGTAATTGAATTTTACTACATAATTACGAGGCACTGCAGCCAAGGTACTTATTCACAAATCCATCGCTTTGTAGAAGTTAATGACTTTGACTTATATTGTATTATCTGTTACGAGCAAAAAGGGCGCGACACATGAGAAGAAAACAGGATTCATCGCCATTCTGGCTATCAACAGACAAAGTATAGCTTCTATAGCATTTCAAAAAGCAGACTTTTACACAAAGAGAATCTACCACACTTATGTTACTGTAATACACACATCAGTAAAATGCCTGTGTGGAAACTACCATATCATATTTGTGAGTTAATACCATTGCATATTTGAAAGTTAATATCATTGAAAGTGATGTGAATTACATTTCTGAAGCAATGGTGAAATGAAGATGTACCTCTTTCGTAAATATTTAGCTCTAAATGTAAATTTCAGTATTTCAGCCATCAAGGTTTTACAACTGGCGAGAGATGCACAAAGCAATGATATTAGTAGTAAAAGCAGTGACCATTTCAGTCCGTCTCCATTTCATATTCAAAATTCACTTGGATTATCAGACAACTTGACACCAACCTCATTTATCTTCTAAACCGACATCAAAGTCTCGCTACAAGAAAGCAGCGAACAAAAGCTCAGTGGGTGTTCCGGCTAACAATTCAACTCAGCCTTAGCAATCTTCAAAAGGACGGAACTCCATCTTTTCTTCCTCCCTGTCACTCTCCTACGACTTGTTGCTCTATCAAAACAAAATCATCTCTCATCTCGGCGATAATCAATTGTGGTTTTATTCATCTGAATATCACCCCTGCCAGGTGCAAGCTCTTGGTTAATTAGTTCCATTTTCCCCCCTCTTTTGATAAAATTCCTTCTCCGTTTTTCAAACGTTTTTTTTCTTCAAGTGGTGTTTTGAAAACGAGACCCAATGGTTTGATTATCAATACATGTACAATTGACTTCTCGAATGTTATTTGAGTTGGCATTCAAGTAAGGTGTCAGGAGCAAATTGGTTGTTTCTTCATCTCCATTTCATTTCTTCATTATTTTCTTCCTCTTCGGGGATCATTTAATTGAACAGACAAGAGTGGGATGACTGAATGCAATTTGCTCTCTATTTTTCTTATCCCTTCTTTCATTTGTTTAAAGCCCATCACTTCAATCACATCATTTCCAACAAGTTAACGCCCTTCTGGATCCCAACAGATGGATTGTTTTCTCGTTATTTTGAGCCTCAATCTGTTTTATACCAGTTTAATTACAAGCACAGCAGTCAGCGTTACCGGTAACTCTTTACTTTTACTTTAAAGGCCCACTGCACTACTTGTAGCTACTTGCGCCCTCTATGTAACAAACAATGCCTAATCGGTGACCATTGGTCCCCCATGATCCTCTTTTTCTTATGTTAACTGAGAGCTGAGTTGATGAGATAACCACATGTCCAGTGACCTTGCAGGGCAGTCTAATCCCTCCTGTAAACTACGGCAGATAAGCTTTAATCGTCTTTATAATTGTTTTTGAATAATACGATTATGGTTTATTCAATAAGACATATCAATAAAAAAAGAAATAACTAAAACTGAGGGTCCAAAAAAATTTTAGGGGCTCAAGTGCAACGACCCCATGTAAAATGATAATTCTGATATTTAAGCGGGCCATATGTTCTAATAGGGATTGCATTTGCTTCAAGTATGAGTGATTGGGGGCTATGTAACCCTGCATTGATTTCTTTTTTATAACCGTTTTCTTTTTAAATGGTTTGTGGTAAAATTTGTCTTTTTTTCAGAAGAGACTACTACAAATCTAGACCAATGTCATAAATCAACCATGAAAAGTGCAAAGAGGGCAACATTTTTTCAACGTTCTAAAAGTTCATCCACCCCTTGCTATTGAAGGATAATTAATTTCTTTCATAAGATAATGTAGTTTATGTTTTGAAATTTGAAACATTCCATAATAAAAACTGGCAGATATTTATATCGGTTATGAAGAGATATTTATACAATATGGAAGAAAAACTTGCAAAAAATTTAATCTAAGCCTACATCCTAAGGCAAATTGGAATAGTTGTTTACACAATGTATTTTGAATTACCCAACATATTTGTTCACTTTACCTTGAACTATAAAAGAGATCTAAGTCAAAACAACTAGTCTTTCTTACAAGGTAAACCATAATCGGATTGATGAAAAGGATTTCAAAACATTCTTTCATTTTAAAAGTGGAACAATCCTGAGTTAGATAGGTGGCACCGATTCAGAGATATGTCTGCTTTAAAATAGTACTTGAGGGCAATAAGCGATACATTTCGTGTCTCCGCGATATAACCACGCATTTTCCCCGACCCACAGACCCAAGGTTGACTTGTACTTTTACAGCAGGTCATGGCAGCCGAGCTATCCGTGAGATGTACAAAAACCTTCAAAGAGTTACCAAGTTTTTGTTAAAGCTTGTTCGGGTCCAACGCCCCATTAACTTCAGGCTACATGGCATTGGTACATTTCAGACGCTTTATCATGCCAGAGAGACGAATAATAATAATAATGTCTTTTTTATTTCTTTTTCTTCTCTTTTCAGCTGAAAAGAAAATAGAGAGAGAGGCGCGAAGGTCTTGGATCAAAAAAGTCCCTAATCATCTTTGGAGTATTGCTTGGGTACCAGGGACTCGTTTCACAAAGCCTTTTTTCAATGACAAATGAAAAAAATCAGTGACAAATCTGCTGATAACCAATCAGAAGCAAGGATTTCAGTAGCTTATAACAAAAACTGGCATTTGTCATCGATGACAAGTTTTGTGAAACGGGCCCCAGGGGCGAAGGGACTCTCTGGCGGACCAAAAAGAATGCCTCTCGACTTCTGCTCCGTTCGATTGTATCTTGAAAAGGTTGAATGTGAGCCTGGGTTTAGAGTTGATACAAAGGGGAACAATGCGTGAACGAGCGATCGTATTGTCGCCAAGATAATGCGGCAAGGTATGCCCCAAAAACATGTTCGAATAACCGACAAATTGGGCCTCGGTTGAGTCGCATATTTACAGTCATCACTCCCAAGTCTTTATCAACAATTTAATGCGACAGGTCGTCAAAAACCATTGCTGTTATAAGCCACTCCACGCCTCTACAGAGCATTTATCATTTCTTTCTCTATCTGGCCAAAATTTTAAACCCCTTTCTTGGGAGTTTGTTAGTAAACCTCCCAAGAAATTCAAAAAAGTATTAATTTGCTACTCAACAAGATCAAATAACTCATTTTCTGCATTGTAACCTAATGTGTCAATTTGGTTTAGCTAATACAAAGGAATTTATTGAAATGAACATGTGTTTACGATTATTGACATATACGATTTAAGACTAGAAACTTGAAAATGATTACTGTAAGCCCATATCAAATAGTTTCTAATATATTTTCATTCTCAATTTTTGAAAGAGGATTATTTCTGAGAAATAGGTCATCTTATTCTATACTATAAGGTTTGATCCAATCCTATTGCTACAATTGTAAGCATACCATACCCAAATTTTATAATTTGTCACATATTAATTTCTATCAGTACAAATTCATATTCATTTTCAGTGTTTATGCTTATGGTCACAATGCTTATCTTTTTGCACTTTTGCCTTAACTCCTATTTTCATTTCGAATTGGTATAAATTCACACTTGACCAATACATTTAAGTATGGGAAAAGTGGATTCGTCCTGATTTGTGTTTCTTGATAATGTGACACATTAAAGGTAAAGACCAGTATTGGAAATGCCCCAATTTCAAAAAATGAAATGGAAGCTCTCATTACCAATCATGTGAAAGAATATGTTTTGACTAATACATGATGATAAAAAATTTGCCGGGAAACTGCCTACTAATTCATATATTTGGTAAATTCGTTTCTCTCATGGTCTGTGAGAGATATAGGGTAGTCCCATATACATCTGTCTGTGTATAGTGCTTGTAACTTTACAAAGAAAGGGCCAAATTTCTTATCATTTTAATGATTCCAGAACCTTGCAGATGCTAGATGCTAGATGATCAACCTTTTCTGATTGATTCCACAACGTTTCTTTCACAATGCAATCGCATGACCATAACTGGTCATTACCTTTAAAGCTTACATCTAGAAATGTTTAACAAAAGCCCTAATTCAACCAGTCCACCTTTCATTCTTGAGTTACGATACACACAATAATATAACATTTACAAGGGGTATAAATAATTTAGTAGTTAACTGTATATCACCTGGTGAGAGCCAGAAAGGAATCAACTCTGTGCAAAAGCATATATTAGTGACCACCCTACAGAATTATATAGCTTTGTTACATGAAGCTTCGAGGCAGTACGTATGCATATAATTGGGTAGCCATTTTAAGAGATTCTTTTAAGCCCTTTAAGTAAACATTACTAGAAACAGTCTAGAGTCAGAGAAAGAAAGCTGGACCCAAACAACTGCTATGCAAACGGGTTCTTAAGAAGTAGCAAGTCTCGGACAATAGGTCCAGGCACTCTTCAAATAGTTCCTGGACTATTAGAGAGTTTGTTTTCAAACAGACCCTGTCTATTCAGGACTAAAAGGGTCCATTGAGAGGACTAGCTGGACCTATTGACTGGACTAACTTGTCGGGTGGGTGTCGATGGTATTTGTTGGTCTAAGCAAAGAAGGTCCAAGATGTTTCAGGATGAGAGTGGAAAAGGAAGTAACATGTATGCATATAGCCTATAGGCCAACTTATTTATCACAGTATGCATACATATATATGTATGTGTACAGTTAAAACTAAATTTCCACCACAATATGTTAGATTAAGATAGCCCATAAGATTTTCAAGGAGTAGGATTGTATAAGATGTAGAAACACAAAGATTTAATACCAAGTAAAAAACATGGAAATAGCAACTTGATGAAGTATGACTCTTGATGAAGTATGACTCTAGTAGACACTGCCAATCATAAATTTCCTGTGTCTCTTTTTATCAACCAACAAAACAGTTACTTGCTTTTGAATAAATAAAAAATCACTGAAATCAAAAGTCTGCTACATTCATCAAAAGAGTCTTCACCTCCCGTTTTTATCCCCCGAGAAAAGATCCATAATTGATAAGCGCTGGGGTCTTCGAAGAGGGCTGTTACAGTCATTAGCATTGTCATGAAGAATATATTCACATCTCAGTAAGACATGGAAACATTAAAGGCGACATGTGTCGAGTCGATGTACTTTTAGGGTAGACGTGAAAACACGACGTGAGATGTTAGGCGTGGGACTGGTAGGTGTCATATGTGATTTCTTGTCAAAGCAGGGTGAGATTCACACCCGCGAGGTAGTGTCATTAATACGCTTCAATCGCCATAGAAACAGAAGCGACTTTCATAGAGGCAAACAATTGCACCATATGCTGAATTAGTTATGGTTAAACAGCTAATGTTTTTGCATTTTCCTTAATCCACCTTTCTTGAGTGATATAATCTCAACTTTATGCACTTACAAACAAGTAAATACTTATTATGAGGCATTCAGAATATATTTAAATCAAACTTGTACCTATTTTGGAGATAACTTGTCAGGATTTTTGCATAGAAGAAACATTTAATCTTTATCTTTAAGACTTTATAGTCAAACACCTAATATTTCTTTCCATTTTCCTTCATTTCATCATCTTTCAATTGTTCTGATATTTACATGAAGTAGATTTCCACTAAGGAAATGTACACAATGAAATGTACACTAACAAAGGCATACCAATGCTTTATTATTGGTTCACAGTAGAAAGTACTGCTGAGGGATCACTGAACTGTCCACATTAACAGTGACACTACCACAGGCAGACACACACTGTATAAAGTCAATGGCATTTGAGATCTGTGGTAGCGGGAGAGTTAACACGACTGAAATTGAAATACAAATTGACGAGCAGGACCATGTGTTTAAGCGGCCCCGAAGAACAAATTTGTTTCCCATCGGTATGAACACATGCTCGGAGCAGCTGGGAACAATTCTTAATAAAGGAAAGTAGGGAACTAATGGGAGTTTTAATTTGATGAAAGTATTGAAATAAAGTTGATTATTAACTTTCATAGATCTGCGGTTGTGGGATTCATAAAGTATGATTGTTCCTTGAGGATAAGAAAGTCGTAAGTGTCTGTTAAAATGTGCTGGACTTACGGCCTTTTAAGCCTATATTGCTTTGATTACGATACTCTACAGTTTCAGAAGTAAAAGTAATTCATATATTCATATGATTGAAAATTCACACTGTATTTTGAAACCTAGAATACCACTCTTTTTGATGAGACAAGACAACTTCTCAAGATGTTTAAGCGGGCGTTGACTCTTCATGTATATGTTTTAAGTACAACATGTCGTACACTGCATAAATCCATGCCTATTAGACTCAAAAGACAATAAATGTATATCACATGCCTATATTTAACAAAGTTGCTGCCATGTCGGGCAAGCATAAAAACCCTTTTTTTTTCACCCCCACCCCTCCCCTAAATATGGATGAGAGTGATTTACATTTACACAGATTGCACGCAATAATGAGCGAATCGTGACAAAGCGGACACTTCATACAAGGCGCATCGGTTAAATGCATCAAACATGCGTGTCAAGTATTCCACAGTGACCGTGCCCCAAGACGCTAATCTGTAGCGCGACCGGCGACACTCAAAAGGATGCTACATTAGCCGAACATGCTACAGGACTCATTCTGATGAGGTCCTGACACGACCTTTGACCACGGAAACGATTGTACTCTCCAATTCATTATTGGAAGTGAAGTGCGTGGTGTAATGGATTTTCCACCTTTTCTACGCAATCTGCATTGTAAGCTAACAGCATTCGTGTATGAAAACCAAATGTGTATTTAACTTGTTAGAATCGATACAAGAAAGTGTAAAACTTGGTGCAATGTCTGGTATTCCTTGGGCAAGGCTCAAATATGACTGATTCTTATGAAATTCCATACATCATACATGAATTTCTATAAATATTTCAATCTGGAACTCTATAAAAATACTGCTCACCTTTCAAAACTGGAGAAAAAAAAGTAAATTTGCAACATTTCTTTCAATTTTTCCTTTTTGGTAGAAAAGAAACTAAAACACAAGATCAAAACAAATTATAGAAGTTATGTAACTGCTTATAGTTTTCTTATTCTCTTATAACCTAGCGGTAAATGCATTAATAAGCTTCAAAAATCAAAAGGCAAAACTTTGCCTCTCTAAAAAATCATAGCTAAACATCTCCCAGGTGTAAACAAATTTGAGGTAAATTAAGTTTGTCAGACGGAACACTTTTATCCTTCATACCTAAGGCTCGTCTTGATCGACGTCTTGGCCTCAAAACCCACTTCATGAACCCAAAGTATCAATTCCTCAATTCGATAATTGCAATGCCAGACAAATAGATGATTTACTGGACTATTTGGGCCTTTTTAGCCAAAATATGAACTCTCTGATTCAATAAATACAATGCCAGACGAATAGACTAATTGTCCTGTTATTGGTTCTTTATAAGTCACAATATGGATTCAAAGTGTTTTTTAACCCAGTTCAATAATTGCATTTCCACATCGAAGGACTAATTACTGGACTATTGGTCTGACGCTTGCTAAATAATCAGACTTATTTCTTAATCTGGACTTTTGTCTGGTCAGCGCCTCAGCGGTCAAAGTCACGCCAGGTTCAGACTCGCTAAAACTTGGTGACGACAGATTCATCGCCTTATTTTTGACTAATAATTGCAGCACTGGGGATTAATTTAGGGAGAACTGTTTTGCAGATTTGGTGTTGAATTTGATATCACTCTCAAGATGCTTTTGAGAATGATCACACCAGATGTGGCCCAATTCTGCTGCATATCTTCTAAAGAAATCAATAAATGTGTTGCATTCTTGATAGTATCTTATCACAAGTTTGAAGAAGCCTGCAGAACAGCAAGTGAAAACCTATCAAGACAGGTAACTTTTCATATTTTATTAGTGATTTAAACAATATCCATTTCTAAAATGTTACATTACCAGTCAGATACATATCTTTAGTGATTAGAGAATCTGATCAAAATGCAGGAATATTTTGTAAAATATGAAACTACTTATGCAAACAATTCTTAGCAGGTAACATCTGCCGAAAGCTAGAAGAACATTGACTACCGTACATTTCATATCGTTTATCACATTATGTAGCTGATTTTTAGAAGCTATTTTTAATGATTTGTATCTCTTTACGTTACCTGCATGCTTGGACCATTAATTTGGTCAAGGCCTGGGCTTCTCTTATAATGTTCCCTTTTCCTTTGTCATAATGTGTCTCTTCATTTATCACTGAAGTATTAATAACTAATAGAAAACTTTGGTAGGTATAAATCTCTGATGTGACACAATTATAGCAGATATTGTTTCTGAAGAGCAAGGATATGAATCAATTAAAAACACTTCACAAAGTGCGATTGAATTCTGGCTGTCATCATGTGATATCCCATCATTGTTTTTTACGTTTAGAAGTGAACAGTAATCAGTACATGTGCAATCACTTCATACAGTTGTATGAGCAAATTGGCAACATATGAAAAGCATTAAAATCCAATTATAACCATCTTCTTTCGTTTTGACTGTAGCTAACAATACATGTCACATGAGTGACACTTTCTTGTATCAAAACACATCTATAGAACAAAAATATTGTCAGTAGTGGAATATATCACACTTCTCAAATGACACAACATGTTTTTCATTCTGAATTTCCAATGCAACTTATTTGAAAACAATGACAGTTAGTGGTGTTTGAGATTTTGAGGGTTCTTTTAATGTATAAATCTAAAATGGGGTATATCCAGGATCTTTTGAAAGAGGGGGTACAGTGCTAAAAAGTTTTCTGAGGGAAGAAATAACAAAAAAGAAGAGCATGCAATAACAATTGTGTGGTGCCTTTGGAGTAAAAATTATTGAAGGAGGGGCACTAGAACATGATGAAGATTTTCTGGGATGGCACTTTTTTCATTTGTGAACTGAAGTTAATAAGGGGCACAGAAACACCAGCCACTGTATATCCTGTACTGTTAAGAAACCACAAACAATTATAAAGGTGTTTGTTTTTAATACCTGCTAACCTACTTAAAAACATATTTGTTCCCTTTCTCTAATATCTTCTACAGCTTTCTAGGCCAGGTAAGACCTCTCCGCACGACTCTCAGGCAAACACCATCGTTCTCACCGTCTAACTGTATGGCCCTGATGACGTTGGCTGAGAAAAAGTCAAGTTTGGCTTAGCAATTAACCCTGAAACCTTGTTTCATTCGCCGTTTTGATACATCGTAATTGAGTTAGCAACTGAACACAGCAACTATATCCCACAGCCTTTTTTCTTGGTTTTTACCTGTGTTTGGAGTTGACAATTGCATTTTAAAAAAATCATACATTTGTGTTCTCAATAACTTCCACTGAGTGTGCTACAATAAGCATTGGGGTATGTGATAAAACCTTACATAAAAACAAAGAAGAGGGACTAGTAGAATTAAATGGAAAGGTATGAAAATCATTAAAATGGCACAAACTCAATTTTGACAATCTTAAACACCGCCATATGCAATAAATTTTAACACATTTTTTGTTTTAATCGGACTAGCAAATAAAGTCTTAACAGGGTGTTTTTCACAAGTTGGCTTCAGGATAACCACAAGAGAGATAAAAATTCACAGCAATGCAATCCACACATTACTATAGCAACCCAGTATCCTATACATGCTTCCTCCATGTACAAGACCACTACAAGTTCAGAAGATATTGTAGCATATTATCCAATGAACTTCCTCACATATGCAAAGGGTACAAAATTTGCCATGTAGAAAGTGCATAATAATGATTGTTTTTTTACTGTGGAAAAAGAGGAGGACGTTGACTCTGGTTCTCAACAGTAATTTGTTGATCGTACAATATTTCTTTCGACACAGAGACATAAGAATAAGTATAAACCGCAAATTGATAAAAACACATTAAGGAAAATGAACATCTTTACCATGATGATTTAAGACATTTATCCATCAACGAGAAAGACCATCTCCCAATCACGGCCGTAATTTGAAAATTTGCTTTCAGCGCTGCGTACGAAATGATCACCGTGCTAAGTAGACTCGGGGCAAGAGCGGATAAATTGCTCTAAAAACCCCACTTCGGTTTCTGATGTCGTTGCCGTTAACGAGAGAAGAAATCTACTCAAGGCTAAGTCACATTCCATTACATGAGCAAGCGCTTCTTGGTTCTCGGAGAGGTTGCTCGCGAGAGAGCGTGTGGTGGTGGTTTTTTGCTCTCCCAGCTTTCGTTGACCTCCGTATATCAGGGAATATATGCTTGTTCAAAATGCACTTGAGGCTTAGTGTTATGTGTGCTTTTAAGTAATATGAATATGATATTCACTTTTCCACTAGGTTTAGTTTTATGGTAAGTTTTATTATTGAGGTTACTATCTTATCCTCTACTGCCCAATATCAAATTCAAAATTTGTTAATCTCCAATACATATCTAACTTTAATCTCTGTTGACTTTGAATTTACTAATATCTACTCACTTTGCAATGATATTTTGCCCTCTAGTATCATGCTCAAGTGGGGTGAATTAATCATGGAAGGAAGCAAGGTAATATGGTGCTCAGATAAATGTTTAATGTCCAATTAATTAGTTCTGCTCTTTGGCAGATGTCATGACGAAATCAAACAGTGCACGAGATAATATCTCTATTTTTTAGGATGGAGCATAAATCCTTTGCAATTGTATCATTACAGGATTGTACAATCACTGTTGTCATCCATATTGTGAAAACAGATAGAATTTCTCAACATCGCCGGACATATGCCCAAAATCCCTTGCTCCCATCTCCCTTTCTTTTCCCTCCTCTCTCCTCCTCTCCATTCCTTCTCCCCTCATCATCCCTCTTCTCTCTTCCTTTCCCTTCCCGCCTCCTCCCCTCCATCCCCCCTCTCCTCTTCTCTTCCCCTCCCTTCCTACCTCCCACCCTCCTTCTCCCCTCCTCTCCACTCTCATCCCCTCCTCTCTCTTTCTCTCTCCTCCTCTCCATCCCACCTCCTCTCTTCTTCTCCCCTCCCCTCCTCTCCCTCTCCCCTTCTCTCTCCAGTTGCCGTGGACGACCTACCTCATCCTCATTTGAAGTCATCTCTCCGGCTCACCCTAATCCCACCCATCCATTTTGATTTCAAAGCACAAAACGCCCTAATCCCCCAATTCCGTCTTAGCTGGGGATTTGGCCAAAGCCCCTCGCACATTTTCGACAAATCGAAAGGGATGTAACAAATCGGTCACGGCATTCTATCGGTTATTCGCCCGTCTTAAAGGCTCCAAGGTAAACATTTCATAAATTATCCATCCTTTTTTTTTCTCAGTCTGTCTTGTTTGTTTCTCTTCCCCATTAATACCTTGCTGTGTCTTTACATAATACTTTTGACATCAGCAATACACTATGCACAGGTATAGTTCATGTCCTTGCAGGAAACATGTTAATCAAACAAAACAGGTGGGTTTGCAACGATTTCTTCTTTACATTTCTCTCTTTCTTTTGTTTGTTATAGATTTCTCTTAATCTACATAACCATGCATTTATATTGCTTGAAATATCATTTTTTCTACTTCACTCCTCCGTTATTTACTTTGCATCAGCTCTCTTTTCTTTTCTCTCTATATCCTTCACCATCTTCTGACTTATTCTCTTCTCTCCCGCCTCGATCTACTGCCCTTCTTCTGTCAATCACCCTCTATTCCCTTTTACTCTCTCTTAATGCTCATGCTATGGGTACTTTTACTTCCATGTCCAAGATGTCAACATCTATGTATATTTATCACTAATATGTATATATTTTGATTATTACTGGGTTTAAAAAAGTATATATAGGCCTATGTATGTTTATTGCTTGTAAAAAAATTCCATGTAACATTTTCATTTATTTAACTTGGACTAATACATTTGAATTTGAAATAAATCTGAATTAAATTGAATTAAATGAATTGAATTGAATCGAACTGGATTGAATGTATGAACCCTCCCTTTAAGTCCTGTTCATTACATCCGATAGTCCCAGCTCGCATCAAGTCGATCCCCGTCTCTCTTTGCACTGCTGGTCCCTAGGTAGTATCAGGACAGGTACGGGATCGCTGAAGACAACCTGGATCATATTAATACCGAGCACAAGGCGTGCTTCCAGTGAATATGAGGTAAACTATACCGCTGAAAATACAAGATATATATCACTCCCTGGCTTCTCTATATATGCATTGCCATGCCTTTCTGTTTCCTTGTTGTTTTACTTGCGCTGTAAAAACATGTACATTTTAGTCTGTGATTGTCAGTGATGTTGAAATAAACCTTGATTAAATTGCCATGTTCAAACTTGAAGTATATTTCAATATTCCTATCAAGTTAAAACTAGATGCTTTTTTTTACGATCATTTGGATTTTACTTGTGATTTTAATAGTCCAGTCAACTTGAAATTGAATTTGAATGTAGATGATAATGATAGATGTGGATTTCAATCATGTTAATTTCAATGGTCATGTCAATTTCAAACTAGTAAATTTCAATAAGTTTATTTCAATCTAGATGTTGAGTTCCATCATGTCAATTTCAATAGTTGTGTCAATTTCAAACTAGTAAATTTCAATAAGTTTATTTCAAACTAGATGATGATTTCCATCTAGCTATCAGTATCCACTTGCACCATTCCAAACCAAGACATCCATCTGTATTCCACACACCACCTCTCTCTCACCTTCCCCTCTCATCCATCTCCTTCAACCTCTTTAGAACAGCTTGCCCCAGTTCAGGTGTCGATTGTGCCACGACCGAACGGCTCCCTCGACAGTTCCGATGAGGCGAGGACAGTCGCGAACGGGATTATCAATCGCGACACACCGCATCACGGCGACCGGCAATGAAAACATACCAAAGACCTCCGCGCAGATTGAAAAATGTTCACCGTTTTGGGGTTCTGTCGTCGGATTAAGCCCTAGACTATCGGGTGTACCTTGTCTCAGTTCGTGGGGAAAGGTAGCTGAGTTGAGCTGAGACTGAATGACTTAATGGGGGAAGAGCTTAGAAGATCCATCATTCATTTTAATGATCAGTGCTGTAGAAGTAGAAATAACAATTCTCACTGGCATATTTCAAATGTTTTATACGTTGTCCACTGTCTAGAGTTCCTCTTTAATTTGAAGTGTTCGAAAATTTCAATCTCTATACAATTTCAGAGACTAGAAGATGTCAATTTCAATTCATAATCACATTCCTATTCATTTTTTTATTTTGTTTCTGAATTTTGTTTGTACCATGATAAAACCACTCTTTAGTGATAAAAATTCTTTTTATCAAAGGGATAACCTTTTAATTTAATAACATCCAAATTCCAATGCACAAGCTTTTAATTTCATATGTAGTAAAAAGGGACAACATCACCCATGCAACCCTCCATTTCCTAACTTGACCAACTGCTGCGGGTTATATCAATGCCTATGAAATAGAATATCAACCTAACATTCAATTACCTATTAACTGAACCCTGTGCATGGCGGCGCAATCATTTTGCATCGGTGTCAGTCTTCAAATTGGCAAACCACACGCACCAGCGCGTGATCCCTTAACGTACCGCATAGTTTTTGCAGCCTGGCCGCCTTGCACTCTCCCCGGACGTTCATTACGATAGCCCACACCTAGTCCGCAACACCTCGCTGTCTCGCAAATACCAATTACCCACAATCCAAGTGGAATTGATGAGCTAGTCTGGCCATCAGACCAAAGGAGGTGTTTTTTTTTAATAATTCTCTACTCCAAGGAAATGTAATTCACTATCAAAGTATTGGAATTTGGAAGCGCATAGGGACGGTTAATATCATAATGTGTTATGCGCTTTACAAGAACAAATTATTATTGATTACGTAGGCTATTTCAGAGGCAGCCAGTAAGAAGGAATATGTTATAAACTCCTTGGTGCATTATAAATAAATCTCTGATACTTAATCTTTTGTTCACAGGGTCATTCACAGGACACAAGATGAATATTTTATCCATTCACTACATAAAACATTACACAAATATCTTCAAGTGACCATGGAATGAAGATACATTCTAAAATCACTTCAGTCATATCAAGAAAGTGTAATGTTGGGATAAAATGAATAGATCTATGCAAGATTTACACTGCTCAGAAGACACCACCCCCAAATATAACCCCCACAATAAAGAGGGGACACAGATTTGTGCATGAATGCAAGTCTAAAATCCCCTTTTGCTTGATTTAGCAAATATCAAGTACCCTCTTTTTGGGACTTCATGGAAAGAAATCCATCCCTCCCCTCTCCTACAAAACAAAACATTGGCTGGTGGTCTAAATGACTGGGTGTTAATGCCACTTCTTTGTTCCACTGCTTTCTCTTCACCACAGGCATAAGATGTAGATTACATGGTATCAATTATCACCACTGGTAATTAACTATAGTGAATTAGGGAACACAGAATTCCAGCTATTCGTCTGTCATGAACCAAAGGGTGGGCATTGTTGATGTAAACTTGTGGTGGTGGGAGGAGTAAGGGGGTAAAGGAAGTATGAATTTCAAATTGTGTGGCCAACCAAAATTCTTTGGCACCATTATTTGAATACTGTTAAGATGACTGAACCCCTCTGCCCTCCTAACCCCGAGCAACCAAAAGTTGTTAACAGCAAATAGCCAACAAACTTAAACACCTACTTACTAGTTAATGGAGTATCAAGTGTTTTAAAAATGCAAACCGTATCTCATTTTCTTTGATGCAAACCTATTTTTATCACTATTTGATATTTTGTTAAGACAAGAAATAATGAAAAATCTAAGGAAATCTTGAGAATAAGATAACAAAGATCATTATAATTTAAATTAGTTTCGACTTTAAACTTGTAGCTTGTGTTGAATTATATGGAAGTTAAGTAAGAAAACAGTGTACACAAATTAACCCCAGAGCATTTGTATGTATCATGAACTTGTGCATCAGAAGTTTGCAAGCGTACATTTAGAAGTCCTGCAAGTGCAAGCTTGCTGTAAGATTGTTATAAGCATGTTATAAGGTAATAAGGCTGATGTATAAGCTTAGATTTCTCTAAGGGTTCCGCTCCCCCACCCTCCAAATTTCTCTTTTTCAAATGAAGGAAAATTTTGCGACTGATGGAGTAGGGCTTAACCCCCTGCATGCCACCCTCTATGAACCTCACACCCCCCTCCAATGAGGTCATTGTGTGTAAACCTATACTGTTTCTTGCCTTCACTTGCCTTCACGATGACAGGTTCACAGACACAAGTAGAACTTGTTGTGTTAACCAAAGCGCTATGAATGCGGTGGATATAGTACCGAGCCACAAAATAGCTTTTATGGCTGTCATATTGGGTCCAAGTACTTTCTCTTCCTGAAACCTATTGTCATTGGTAACCACGTAAGCTGAAATTGTAGTTGACTTCATTCCATTTGTGGTGTGTAAAACATGAAGTAACTATAGCAGTGATGTGGTTAGCATTTTATATTATATGCCCCAGATATTAAAGTCTACATTTAGGCCTGCATGTATCATTAGTCATCTGGAATATTATACCATCCCTTTAAAACCATCAAATGAACTGATATATTTTCATTTCAATATGTTCACGACTCAATAATACATTATAGTGAAACCTGTCTATAAAGATTACCCAAGGGAGAGAAAAAAAGTGGTCTTTTTTCTGTACAGGCTTCTTTAGCACACGTTTCAAATGAGAAACCATTTTCAAGGGAAACAAGAAAGTGGTCTTTGTAGACAGGTGGTCTTTCTATACAGGTGGTCACTAAAGCAGGTTTGACTGTATTATTCATTAATCCTTGACTTGTCCAGAATTACTTTGCTTTCAGACACAATCTTTAAAAGTTTGCCATCCCTTTAAAACTTTCCAAGAAGGGCGTTTCAGGAAAGTGCTGGACAAAGGCCACTGGAAGCTGAGACAAAACCTAAACATGGATTTGTAGGTTAAGGCGGAGACACCACCTCTCCCTGTAAAAATAGCCCATGGTGACAGTCGCCACGGCGATACGTGATGGGGCATGCTGGGAAGAGAAGCCGGCGGTCGGAGCGGACTGCGGAGAGGTGTAAGTCTGGTGATGACAGACGGGACTGGGGTGAGAATGAGAGATTGAAGGGTGGGAAGGAGAGATTGGAGGGAGGGTGGGTTTGGGGAGCCGTTGGAGGAGCTTGAAGGGTGACCATGTACTTTTGTCTTCATTTTATTCACCATTTCTGCTTCCTGTTCTAACTTTGGAGCTATCAATCTTCATATATGATCATTGCAAATTAATCATATACAAATATTGCAGCGACTATATAGAGACTGCATTACCGGTAGGTTATTTGACGGAGAATCAAAAAATGATACTGCACACAATGTTTTACCTGTTCTGTTCAGTAACTCCATTGGTCCTATTATATATGCTGCTATAGAGTACCGAAGCTGTGACGTCATAAAAATCTATTTTTAGAATTTCTCAATTTTTTCTTCATTTTCCGAAAGAACATCAAAAATAATGTCCAAATGTCAAAAACCAATTGAATATGTTAAATATTGGCTGAGATATGACCATCTGAATAAAGATACTCCCCATAGGAGCTCAGTGTTATATGCTCTGGCTCCTAATGGTTAGGAGCCAGAGCATATAACACTGAGTTCCCATAGGACATATATTCATTCGGATGGTCATAACTCTGCCAATATTTAACATATTCAATTGGTTTTCCACATTTGGACATTATTTTTGGTCTTCTTTCGGAATATGAAGAAAAAATTGAGAAATTCTAAAAATAGATTTTTGATGACGTCACACTTCACCACTCTATTATGCATACTTGGGGGGGGTATGAAAGGTGTATATGGTTTTCATCTTCATTAACAACTCTTTTGGGTTTGTTTTAACAGCAAAGTGTCGAAAATTTGACTTACCTATTGTAGCAGAAGACAATGGAGGAACAGGGTGGTTCAAACATGAAAGAAAAAAAAGAGAAGAAGAAACAAATTAGCACTGATGGTTTTAAAACATAACATATTCTAATTAACACACACTAATATATTGCATCAACTTCCCTTTCATTCTGAGGAAATCTTTCTCTAATATCCTGCACATCACATCAGAAAAGATACATGTATTACAGTAAGAGCATGATGACATTTTTTTTAATATGAAAATCTTTATCTATTTTAACTACCATAAAATATTTCACGAAAATCGACTTTTCTTTCACTCTGTAAAGTTCAGGGGACTTTCTGCTTCTGCAAACTATAAGAAACTTAGCTTGGAGTCACTCAGCGACTTGTCCCAAAAGAAAAACTACAAAGAACAAACACATGGCATTTTTCCAATGGATGTTAGTCTACATTATTGGATCCCACCAGGGAAAAGAAAAGAGACTTAAAAGGGCCATCCGAACAGACAACACCTTTTGAATGACACACCTTGTACCCTAGGGCTATAGTGTCCAGAAGGGTGACAAAAAAGGACAAACTTCTGCAGTGCCCTGTAACGTTGCCCTGAAACGTCCTTCAAAACGTTATATGTGCAGATGTTTGCAAGTGTGAAATGATTGTTTAGTAGGAGGAGGAGATAGGATGTGATTGCTTTCTTGCGAGTTAAGTGCGTACTTAGTGCATAAGCTACTTAGCAATGCTAAGCATACACACAGTAGTCAGTACTCTAAGCCCATGAACACATATCTACATGTAACTGTACATTTTGTGGGTACACAATAAACTTTTAGAACTTGTTTGTAAAAGGGAGTATTTGTTTGTTAGTAAATCTGTTGGTAACCGTGGGCAACGATTCACACCAACATGATAATGAGTAGGCCTATGCATTTGGTTATAACAAAAATACATTATTCATGGAAAAAACAATACTTTATCAAAATGATCAGAATTAGGCGATATCATAGTTCTCTTCCCCATACCTGTACCCTTTTATCTCTTTCACCCCCACCCTTTCTCTCTTTCTTTCTATCTCTCTCTTCCTCTCTCTATCCATCTATCTATCTTTTCTCTCTACCTTTCTAAAACATTCTTGCTTATTCTCTATCCCTTTTACCTCACTATTTCAGAAAGTCTCATATCCCACCATCACCTGGCCCCCCCCCCTATCTTTTTTAACAAAAGAAATACCTCCTTAAAATACTATTGGGCAATACTAGCCGACAATCCCTGACCCCATCTAATAAGGGCCTACATTTCACAATCAAATCTTGACCAAAAGAAACACAAGAATTACAAATACCGGTAACAAGAATGATGCAAGATAAGAAATTACACAAATGGACCACTATTGATGCCAAACCAGACACACAAAAGGAAGGAATTGCACATACACAGAGTACAGGACATTAGGAATTACCACTCAACTTTTCATACAATTATCATTCATTAAATCTGACCTTGGACCAATTTTCATTTTTCCTTCCCTTATGGGGATAAGGTCACGTTTTCAAACCAATTTTTCTCTCCCCGTTTCCTGCCGTTCTTTGATTCTTTCTTTACTTTTCCTTCTCTTTCATACATCTGTTAACCATGTGTGTTTGAGGTTGGCTCGTAAGAGGTTTACTCACCAAATCTACCCCAACAATTGAACGGCAAAAATGCAAATATTATTTCCTCTCTTTTCAAATAATTACCGTTGCCCGAGGGGGCAAAGAAATTGTTAATTCCTCGTAATTTCCAAATGAAACGACCAAACATGCACGACCTCTGATGAACAAGGGGGCGTAAATGCGCTTAATAGCGCGCCCTGCAATAACATGTTTGGTGAAAAGCATACCGGAATTATACAGTCTTTGGCGACACAAAGAGCTTAGGGTTTGGGAACAAAGCCCAACATCAAAATGCATAGGTGGTGCTATAGCTACAGAAATGGGGAAATTAGGATGTTTAAGTGAGGGGCTGGTTATAGAAAAGGGACAATTAAAGTCATTTACCGGTAAACACATAGCCTTGTCTCCAGTTTGCAAATTCATGATAAAATGAGGATAATTACATGGTTATTGCTATCACAAACCAATAAACGGTTTTAAAATATACAATTGAAAGTATTGTTAACAGATGGCTATAATTGCAAGGTAATTTGGTAAACCACAGGCCTTAATTCAAGGAATCATACTTAGAAGCCTTTCCAGCATATCTTAAGTATGTTACTACTTACTAAAAATAACATGTGCTTTCTAATAATAATCTCATAAAATGACTACAATCAAAATAAGCTATTACATACAAAATTCAATGATCCTAATTATGGATTTGGATAATTTTTTTCTTATTTTTCAATTCACACTTTCATCTCTAGGTCGGCGCTAATAACAATTAACTATCCATATTACAATACACCCCCCCCCCCCTCTCTCTCTCTCTCTCTCTCTCTCTCTACCTCTCTGTCTCTCACATAATGAATTGCACAAACAATAAACAAATTAATCCTCTTTCTAAATATAACTCTATTTGCCACTTTTTTCTTAGTTTTCAATCAGTTTGCAATTTTTAGGTCAGTTCCTATAAGAGGATCTCTATATTGCATTACACCTCTCTCTTTCTCTGTACACACTAACTACACAAACAAAATTACAATGATCCTATTTCAGGAATAAGTATTAGATATCGTTATTTTCAGGTCAGTGCTTACATACAAAACCATGACTGTTTGAAAATCTACTATACAGCAAATCGTTCTTTCTACTCTATAGTATTCATCCACTCATTGACCACTGGTATATAAGCCACTCCCCCCCCCCCCCCCCCCCAAAAAAAAAAGCTTTGAGCTGGGGTCATTTTCATGAAGCCCAACCAGGTGTGAGCCCTTTCAGTAATTTTTTCATATTTTCTTTAGATTTTTCGCCCATTTTTTTAATAACCACTCATCCACTACAAAAAATAATCCTTTTCATTATTCCCTCAGCATAAAAGGGGCAAATTTGGAGGGATTGCATATGTCCCCTCTGTGTATTTCTTTTGTTGCGATAGAAATTTGAGCACTTAATATGTGTTGATGTTTTCATTGGGTATTTATACAGTATTTCATCCCTTCAGGCCAAGATTGAAACCTTTTTTTTTCTGGTACAATTCGGTCAAAATAATTGCGCTAGAAAACTGTAGGATAAATAAACACGGCAATTTCTTAGCCTGGATCTGGAAAAGAAGAAAGTACTTGACCAAGCATTTATCTGTTCAGTGCTAGAATGGCATTAAAGGTAAAGACCAGTTTTGGAAACGCCCCAATTTCAAAAAATGAAATGGAAGCTCTCATTACCAATCATGTGAAAGAATATGTTTTGACTAATACATGATGATAAAAAATTTGCCGGGAAACTGCCTACTAATTCATATATTTGGTTAATTTGTTTCTCTCATGGTCTGTGAGAGATACAAGGTAGTCCCATATACATCTTTCTGTGTATAGTGCTTGTAACTTTACGAGGAATGGGCCAAATTTCTTATCATTTTGATGATTCCAGAACCTTGCAGATGCTAGATGCTAGATGATCAACCTTTTCTGATCGATTCCACAACGTTTCTTTCACAATGCAATCGCATGACCATAACTGGTCTTTACCTATAAGTTATATCTAATTCATATTATTTAACACAGAGTTAATGCCCTTCTGGCTCTCCACAGACAATGCATACCCTCATCTGAATAAAATTTAGAAACGACCTGGGCCCTGTTTCACGAAACTTGTTATCGATAACAAGTTACGATAACTGTTATAAGCTACTGAAAGTGTGGCATCTGATTGGCTGAGAGCAAATCTGTCACAGAAATGTGACACTTATCATTGGTAGCAAGTTTCATGAAACAGGGGCCAGGATCAATGTATCCTGCACTAGATGTCTCAACACAATTATAATAAAGTTTAATAATATCGTCTGCATTAGTCTTTCATACCTACTCCTGGCACTCAAGAGACAATAAAATAGGTGGTTGTACCAAAAAAACATCAATAACTGGAAGCATTTTAAACAATGTTTTGAGAATGGGGTGAAAGTCATTCTAACAACTAAGGCACCGACCTTAAAAGTGCATGATGCATGCCACCACACATTCCTATTAACCTATTATGTTTCCTGAAGCTATACTTAACCGAATAAATCAAGTCCAAGTTGAAATACGCTACCAGGGTATATGAACTAAAGCTAATTAATTCCACCATCTGCAAACTCAACGCCAATCCTATTGCAAGCTTTAATCTCCTTTTCATTAAACTGCCCCTCCCCTCCTGGTAAATCTCATCCAATAATATTTAGATGATCCTTCGTTAATCCACTTATAATCCCGACGATAATTCATGACCTTTTTTTCATGGAATAACGGGTCATTTCATGTCATAGAGATGTATTACAAGGATTTGCAGTGCATGACTCAATTAAATGTTGGTTTATTAAGAAAAGAAGTTAGTCCAACAGCCGGGGTAAAATATTGAGGAATTTTAACAGGATTAAAAAGAAGTTCATGGAACTGGTAATAGCCTAATGTGATTATTTTGCCATGCAGCAATTAATAATCTTGAAATGCATCGCCAAAAGCATTATTTTAACTATATTCTCTATGATGCACTTGTAATCCAGTTTCCCTCTTAACCACAGTTAAACTTTGCTCAGTTTTAGGGGCATACGGCTCACATCGACCTCACTTTTTCAAGCATGAAGTGCACAATAAGGTACAAACATCTAAATTCTAATAACATAATTAATTATAATATTTGATCAGTAATATCATATGGCGTGCTTCATTAAACACAAGAAGGCGGTAATAATATGATCGAAGGGCCCTCAGAGAGAACAGTGTTAATATTGCTGTTGCTACCCTGGGTAAACCAGAAATATTTGTATTATTATTATTCTTATAACATACAATTTTTTGTTAATTATAATAATCAACTATGGTTTGCTAATTCTATTCATCTTCATACTAATCTACACAAAATTATATGAATATCAGTAGGCCTACATATTTTTATCATCATTATTATTACTGCATACTGAAACACAATAAAACAAATTGGGTAGTTTACATGAAGAGGTTAAAATTCTATCTGACAATGAATATAAATCTGGGCAATTTAGAATAAAAGTGCAAGTAAGAGTGAAGTCCCCCTTAGATTATTGTGAGGCTGAAGAATTCTTGGACAGGACACATTTCCAGATAGAAGTAAATGAAACGTTTCCATCTCATCTTGAGTTACAATCGTACTTTTCACCCCAAAAACACCTCTAGACAAAGGAGAACAAGAGAGAAAATGATAAACGTTATCTGCAGAACGTTGATTTTGAGATAGCCCGCATTATCCAACCTGACAGGTTCGTCCTCAACCTTGCACCCCTATCCCTCTCCAGTAAGTGACCTTTGACCTCCAAAGCCAGGTCATGTTCATCGTTGGTTGGAAAGGTCGTCAGTTAAGGAAAGGCTTCTCCTCCATGTCCGATCATAAATCAAGAGACCCATTACAGTTTTGTTTGGAGCTTTGGGAAAACAGTGCATCCCTCATAAGCACAATCTCCCCGCTTGTTGCTAGCATTTTGGGTTCTTCCATAATTTGTCATAAGGGCAATTTTAGCAGATTTATGTCTTCCTAATATACATCTGCCTCCATAAGGTTTGAAGATTCTTGCAGACGGTACTAGAAGAGTTTACAATTTGCAGCTCTCACTAAAAGTTAAAAATCAAGAGAGTCTCAGACAAGATCGATAAGCTTGTAAATCTTATAATGCTGGCTGGGTAATAATGTTCCTCTAATAGTAATAAGTTAACATAATAAGTAAGTCTTTATTATACATGTATGTAGATCATTTCATATGCAACATAAGACAATGTAGCCTATGATTTTGCAGAGACAGAACTTTGAATGAAATTCAAAATTCAAAGAAATTTAGCTTGAGAGTCAAAGAAAAGGTGCATATGACAATCGATACAAGGCATATTTGTAGCCATTAGTTTGCAGAGACAGAGGATGATTTCAAAATTGAATGAAATTTAGCTCAGTAGTCAAATAAAGGGTGCATCTAAATGATATTGCACAAGAGAAATAATAACATAGGCCCACTTTCCTACTTGCCACTATGAAGTTTAGAAGCCAGAATTATACTTCCTATACAAGTCTGACCTCTGACCTCAAGACCAACATGAAGAGTTCAGTTTTAACATGGTCATTTTCAACAAGTTTAGAGCTCCAATTTTTGTCACAGTGGTCCTTTACCTTCACTTTACTGATATTGTATCCAGCCAACTCTCTCCATCACCACATAAAAATATTTTCGTCTCATAAAACACTTTTTCCTACCCATCCCATGGTCATGGTCTCAAAGGGCAGTAAGAGCAGACATTTATCACTTCTTTGGGGTATCCATAGGGCCCTTAAGACAGGTTATTTATGAGTCAATGGGTACCAGTCTGAACCTTGTAGGAAGAAACAACATTTGGGAAGCTGATGAAAATGGTCTTGACATTTGCCATTTGGGGGCGAAGTTCTAGGTTTATATCGTTAAAGTGGAGAGATATTTATAACCCTGAAAGTACCTGAGTTACAGAAACCAATGTTTTACGGTTCAGGAAATTTCATTTTCAGGTTTGCTTTAAATTTGATTTACTTATAAACCTCATCAGGAAATATAATTATCTCAAGACAAAATCATTGAGGTTCACTGTGTCATAGTCTATAGATGTGTCTTACCTTTCTCAAAAGAATGAGGCATATCATTAATGAATATGATGAACAATAATGGGCCCAGTAGAGAGCCTTGAGGCACCCCACCGGTCAATGGTAATGCAGAGTTAAGAAATTCTAAAAAGACATGGCTAGAGTATTATATTCATGATTTAATACTGTCTGTTCAGAGCCAGAAAGGCATTAACTCTGTGTTAACATTTACAGGTTAACGCCCTTCTGGCTCCAAACAGAGTCGATATACAAGCAATCACAAAAGTACAAGAAATTTCTGACAAGGGTCGAGGGCCCAATTAGGGTTGCCGATTTCAATATCTAGGCTGGATATAGATCCACAAATTCAATATTTTCTGCGCAATTTTCTTTGCGAATAAGATTTATTATTTGTTCTAGTGACTCTTGTGGATCAATAATGCATGTACTGTAGGTACGGTATTTGTTCTGCGTGTCTAAAACTAGTCTGTCATATAAGATGGTTTTGCCGATTATCTGGGTCTACAAGTGTACATATAGATCTAAAAACTGTTGTTTTTGTTTTCTAATCATAAAGCCAATAACAGTTCATCTCTCTCTCTCTCTCTCTTTCTCTCTTCCAATTCCAACCTTTCTTAATCTATCTGACATATTATCAAATTTGCAATGAAGAAATTAAAAATAATTTCATTCCTGATGCCAAATCATTTCAAGTCATACAGCAATCTGATATGTAAATCCTAAAACAATTGCATCATACATAAAACATCACAGAGAACATATATACCTCAAAATAATACTATTACATAGGCAAACCTCTTTGTATGAATTGATCATCTAAACTCCTGGCTCGTGAGTCTAGCCTTAAAACCATAATCATAACAAAATGTCAAATAGAGAAGTGCAATTACCCCAGTTCGCACTCTCAACAATTCAATTTCATGCAGGTGGCAAAAAATAATCCTCAAATCTCATTTCAATCCCCCCCCCCCTTCAAAAAAAAAGGAAAAAAGTTGCACCTCCAATAACCCATATCATCAAGCATGCTGTCTACACTCTCCCCCCTTATTTTTTGCCCCGAGGTCGCACGGGTCAAATCCGTGACCTAATGGGGTCAAGCTTGTTTGCGGTCATTGTGCTCCGAACTTCACCATGAAGCATTTAAAGAAGCATTAAAAATGGAGGGCTCATGGCAGTTTTCTCTGGTCACCATTCAAATTTTGCAGAGATTTGCTGGGAAAGAGCAAACTTCTACATATCGTTATGGTATCTGACATGACATATGTACAAAAGGAATAAAGTTGTGATAATACTTTTAATACACACAAGAGTGAGTAGGAGGATTATTTAACAGGGGATGAAATCCTGTGTTTTTCTAAGTTTTCTCGCTGTATCTTGCCTGAAATGGCTGCTAAATAAATAAATCTAAAGAGAAGTAAGTGAAAATGTATATTTTCATTACATTTTTCAGGATATCTACAGATGTCATTTAAGAGAACTTGATTTCTTAAATAAGCTCAAACAATCTATCTTTACCCTTTTCTCCCATGTATGCATTATCCTTTTTTCTTTTTCTTTTTTAATTCCATCTTTTTATTTTGCTTAATATTGCTTTCCCCTTTTCCGTGCATGCTCTTTCTATATTTAATCTTCTTTCTCTCCTGTACTCAAGTTTTTTGCACCATAATTTTGTTTAACCCAAACAATCTCCAAGCTAGCCAAGCAATATTATTCAATATCTTCACTCAGCAGAATTACAGCTCATCAAACAAATTCCCACCCGAAAGAGAGGAGAAAAAATAAAGATGAAAATACAATCATATCTCGATCATCTTTCATCTCCCTTGCATCATTGCTCAAACCAGATAATGCCTTGCTTCACTGTCTTCCTTCATTGTTTCTTTTTGCCCTCAATAAACCTTTTGCACAATGCATAGTGGTTGATGGTTTCGCTCCTCTTTTCCAACATGTACTTTGGGCTCTATAGAGTTACAAAATATATGATCTCCTTCTAAATCAAACAAAATCGTTCCATGCTCATACGCAATGCAGCGATAAGAAAGATCATATCATAACTACTACCGCTAATCATAACCATGTCATTTTCTTAAAGCTTTCTAGCTGACTGATGTCTGGTGTATTCATGGAGAGCCCCCTCCCCCTTATCGAACCCCCCACGTACCTCATCCCCTATCTCAAATTTGTTTTCATGCCTCGCTTACGTTGTGTACCTATTCAGTCATATCAAAGATCGTGTCCTGATAATCATATCTTTGTCATGTTCGTTCGTCTGTTAGGTTTACATGTAATATCTTCACTTCCCCTCTTCCCCCCCCCCCCCCCACAAAAAATAAACACAATATAAAAATCTTTTTCTCCATGCTCATACGGCATTCATCCATACCCAAGATCATGTTGGGATAACCATGCTGCATGCTCCTTTTGTGGAGATGAGCATCATAGCAGACGGATCTATATTGTTCGGCCGACTTTTGTCATCTAGTTCGAACAAAACCTCGGGATATTGAACTTGCTGATGAGTCATATACGACCGCCAGAGATACGGAGATAATAAGAATATGTTATGCTATGTTCTTCTATCTGTGACAGTAAAGGGTGTTCACATATGTTTCAAGAAAAATCACCACAACCAACAATGTGTTGCTCTTGCATAGCATTATGATATAACATCCCTGTTCACTTTAATACTAGCCCCACTGTACTACTTGTAGCTACTTGCTCCCTCTATATAGAAACAATACCTAAGCGGTACCCATTGATCCCCCATGATCCTCTTTTTCTTATGTTAATTGAGAGCTGAGTTGATGAGATAGCCACCTGTCATTGACCACACTGGGTGGTCTAATTCCTCCCGGCCAAACTAGTACAGAGGGGCTTTAAGATATAGAAATATAAAGTATCAGAAGAAAAATTGATGTGGTTTTTGTATCGTATGTGAACGAGTCTTGACAGATATTGGACAAAACATTCATAATTCATTTATTTGGGGTCGAGATATAGGCCAGCTTCCGGCATATTGGAATTACTTTGAGAGCAACCATTGTCTACAGTGCTCTCAAGTGTAAGTATGTGTATTAATGAAATCATGATCATTATTCATGGTGGATGGTGTGAATGTGTTAACGCTATGAAGCCACATTTTCTGTCTGTGCAAGGAATGGATATTAGGAAGAATATTGATTGTTAGTTTTTTTATTAATTCATACAAGAAAGACAAGAATTTGTCACTTGTATATTTTGCTATAATGCTTCCCGTGCTGTCAAGAAAAAAAGCGAGAATTGATTTTTATTATAGACAGGCTTCATGACTTAAAAGGATGAATATAGAATATCTTCAAATTGGCAATGGATAGAGAGAGACATATTCTCAAATACTATCGGTGAATCCTACTACTATGCTAATACTCTTATTACTACTACTACTACTACTACTACTACTACTACCACTACAACAGCTGCTGCTGCAATGTGTATCATATTTTAATAAAATTTAGTGAGTATATTCAGTCATGTATAATCCCTTTTGATAAAGACATCACATTTTTCTAACAGATTATTTATTTTCAAAAGAATGAGGCATATCATTAATAAATATGATGAACAATAATGGGCCCAGTACAGAGCCTTGAGGCACCCCACCGGTAAATGGTAAAGCAGAGTTTTAAAAATGCCAAAAAGACATTGCCAGAATATTATCTGCTAGTGTACAAATAAAATGGGTACACTTCAATATCAAACTGCAAATAACCAGGACAACCGAAGCTTCCAAACAACCGAGAGCATGGCCTTCCCTTTAAAATTGAAAAAAAAAGACAGTTCAAGCGCTCTCAATTGCCCCTGTACTGCTTTCCAATCTATCTCCCCATAAATAACCCAACAACGATCCCAAGCACAGAGCCATATACATGCAAAGGGATTCCGCACATAATAATAAACCATCTCATATTTTTTTCGGCGAGGTTGGGGTGAACCCAAGCGTTATGAATGACCAAAATTGGACAAAAGCGGCCAAAAAAATGAAGAGAAAGGGGGATAATGAAGAGAAAAGGAGAAAGAGGAGGAGAGAAATGAGATCAGCGGTGAATGAATAGAGGACAAGAAATAGCCCTCGGGTTAAGTCATGATTCACGAATTGAAATCTACAAGCGTCACGTACATCAGACATTGTACTTCGATGGTTAGACAACAAACCTATCTTGCCCGTAGTATTGGATATGTAATCAAGTATTCCTTTCTTCCAGGATATTCCCCTATAATATGCTCCCAATATTGCTTGTTTCGTACAAATTTTTTCCTTTCATCTCGACAAAATAATAGACGTGTGGAAAGGACATCCGCCGTGAGGAATTGGAGCACAAAAATATGATGTTCCCGTGGATGTGAATCAATAGCTTCATTCACACTGTAAAGCAAAAACCGTTGTTTCTTTTAACATTCCGACGTTTCGTCTGAAGTTAATACACAACAAACCATGAACACAACAAAAAACACTTCCCCTCCCCCTCCCCCCCCCCCCAAAAAAAAAACCCACAACAACAACATACTTCTGGAGCGTGTTATTTTGTTTTAAAGCTGCCCCAAATTTCACTGGTTTTTGCAGTTTAAATGCCTTCGCAAGAAACACCGGTGTACTTTCCGGTTTAGATCATGTGACCACTTCTCGCTTCTGTGCTATCACACATGCACAGCCGCAACAAATAGAACACGGTTACAACTGACCAAAAAAAATAGAAAAGGTAAACTCTGCCCAATTATATGGGTTTTTCCCGTAGTGTAAAAAAAAAAAACGAATTGGTTTTTCTGCAATGTGAATGGACTTATTTCCTTTTCTACTGAGCTTGTTTTGTTGTTGTTGTTCAGCTAAGGTCGTCGAGGTCATCTGATAACCTTGGTGCCAAACTTGTTCTCATTTAATCGCTTAAATCATATCTCAACAAGAAATCTGTGCGCTTGATGGATTTAATCATAACTTGTAAGAGGATTAGGAGATGTCTTGTCCAAGTTCTATTGATATTTGGACCTCTGTAAAATGTTTGTACATCAATTACTAAGTGACTTCATTTGCTGTAGGGCTGTCGGTATATAAATCATCTACTACACCTAGTATAGGCAAGGATAGGTTGTGTACCTTTTCAATACTGTGAATATTTGAGGAAAAGAGAAACTGCTCTGAATAATAAAAATTTAGACAGTTTCTACAGAACCTATCTCTGATTTACCCACATGTACCAGCATTTTCATCTCTTTACCCACAAAATACCCACCTTATTTAATGTGTTTTAAAGTAACTTAAGTTAAAAATATTGAAACAGATCAATGCAATGTTCACAAATACTAACAACAAAAATAATAGTAGTAGTAGTAGTAGTAGTAGTAGAAGAGGAAGTAGAAGTAGTAGTAGTAGTAGTAGTAGTAGAGGAAGTAGAAGTAGTAGTAGTAGTAGTAGTTGTAGTAGTAGTCGTAGTAGTAGCAGTGGTAGTCGTAGTAGTAGCAGTAGTCGTAGTCGTAGTCGTAGTCGTAGTAGTAGTAATAATAGTAGTAGTAGTAGTATTAGTTTCATAGTAGTTATAGTAGTAGTAGTAGTAGTAGTAGTAGTATTAGTTTCATAGTAGTTATGGTAGTAGTAGTAGTAGTAGTAGTAGTAGTAGTAGTAGTAGTAACAACAACAACAACAATAATATTGGATATCTTTATAGCGCAATAACAATAATCTACCGTCTAACCAACCCATCTCACTCCAAACGAAACGTGGTTTGCAAAGAAATGCATCCTGACTGCCTTGATCGCTGCCAGTTATTGATACGCTTATGCAAATGAGTGCCAGTGATGGGTTTGATGGTTGCAGAGGGGCCCCTGCTCACCATACATCACCCTAATTGATTCTGAAGTCTCCATCAAGAGATTCTCCAGACACAAGGGAATTAGTTTGTATCATTTTCAAAACAGGGTTAACCCCTTTTTACCCTTGCTGAGGGCAGCAAGGGCATTATCATTTGAAGATGGGGCAGACTTTTGGAAACATTTAGGGTGATGTATCTGTCTGTCTCAAATGATGCAAGCTCATGCCCTTTATGCACCCCACAGACAAAATCGTGGTACAAGAGGAACCTGTACATAAAGACCCCTTGGCCATAAAGACAACTTTTCTTGTCTCCCTTGTGTGGTCTTTACACGCAGGTTTCACCGTATGAATGGAGAAATAAAAAACTCCAAGATCGGCAATCACATTAGCCATGCCCAACATTGACCGACTGATTGAGTTTGACCTGGGATGTTGTAAAGCCAAGCAGAGCATGCCGACGCATACCCGTCTAGCGTTACACAGCTCAAATTCTCCCCAAACACCCGCCTCCAAATCCTTCCGTCGTTGCAAATCGACCAAGCAAGCACGCAGTGTGGACATTAGCATGCAGGGCAAAAGTGACATTTGCGACAACGACGAAGACGCAACCCGAAATAAACGTGAACGAGGTCTCGTTTATTTTGACGATGGCTTTTTCAGTGTGGTCATTGGGTATATCATCTGTTGAGAAACAGAAGGGCGTAACCTAGTGTAAAGTGATAGGGCCTACAAGTTGTCTTAATTGTCAGGTGGTCTTTATGTACAGGTTCCTGTAGTACATGCAGTGAAAGATCGCTAAAAGGAGACAAAGAATAAAGTGGTCTTCACATTCGAGTGGTCTTAATGTACAGGTTATGTTCAAAGGGCACACAAAAAGTGGTCTTTGTAGACAGGTGGTCTTTCTATGCAGGTGGTCGTTAAATGGCAGATTTCACACTTTTTGGTATACATATTCAGTATTGGTTCATCTACTAATGCTCAGAGGGGTGTGAGCGTTGTGACAAGGCCTTTTTTGGCCCTCGGTAGACAATATACTTCTGAATCCATAAATCTATTACAACATAACACCAATAATTCCAGCCAGTACCAAGGACAACCAATTACGCACTCCCACACACACAAAGACTTGATGTTCCAATTGCAATTACACCAGTACAAATATAGCATTTTCACAGAAAAAATCTCACTTTTATCCAATCATGTTTTTTCTAAAGCTGTTCAATTTTTATCAAGGTTGAAGATTTATTCCAGCTTTTTACTTTTGGCCGGTATTATCCACCAGATACAAGCTGTCAAACGCAAACAAACGCTAAACAGCGATGTCGCATGACCGCACTTGGAATTTCTTCGCGAAAAGAACTTGTAAAATTCATCTTCGTTGGACAAAAAGAAAATCTGCATGGGGCCGCCCCCGTGGTTTTTGCCGATAATGGAACAAATATCCCGATTGTAAATACTTGTTTGTAAGGTTTCGTGGATTTATGTTATATTTTTTCTCTTTATGTAGAGGTATTTATTATTGGACCTGAATTGTTTGATTTATTGTGCATCATTTAGCCGGGCAGCTGTGTGCGAAGGCAATGGTAATACAGACATGTGTGTTCTGTGTTGGAATTTAATGACGCACTACAAAAGAATAGATATGATTCGATGGAAGGGAATCATTTCATAGATTCAAATTGGCCTCTTTTGTCCAGTAACGATTAAAATGTTGACTGCTCGTGAATGAATGCTAGAGATATAGCGTCAACAAGTCAAACGGAATCCAAATGTTTTGATGACCCAATTAAATGATGACAATGAAACGGTTTACGAAGGTTTAGGATTGCTTTGAAAATAAAAATGATTTCAGGTAGGTCGTCTGCACTATTATAAAGTAACAGATGGATTCTACATAATTCTTTTTTCATTGTTAGTACTATATCTGTCTATTATCTTTTCCATTATTTTCTCAATTGAACAATTTATATTTTCATTATCTCCAATCTTTGTCTCCCTCTCTCTCTCTCTCTCTTTCTCCCTCTCTCTCTCTCTCTCTTTCTCTCTCTCTCTCTCTCTCTCTCTGTCTCATATTTCTTAGAGACTGGAATAAACCAAAACATTATGAATGACCAGTATTGGGGTGAAAAAGGCCAAAAATGAAGAGAAGAGGGAATACGAAGGGAGCAGTTAGGAGCGTACACTCATTGTCTCTTGGTACATTTTAATAGTACATTGTAATGAGAACACTGGATCATATTTGTCCTTATTATCAAGATATAATTTCCAAAATCTTATGATGTATGCAATCTTAGCTAATCCGTTTTTTGTGTTACATGAAGATTTCATTCATGTGCTACAATTCCCTTTAATGAATAACCCTCCTTGACCAGTCAAACCTACTTCAGTAAACACTAAATCCTATAGCCTTTCACAGCGACATGAGGTACATAAAACTTCTCCAGCTAGTCTAACTGGAAATTGGAAGATGATCCCATCATAAATGTTCAAAAAAATATGGTAGTAAAGATAAAATGTTACATCATCCAAGGTTAACTCTGCCAAGCAGCTGACAACTCAAAAGATTTGTCATAAGGAGGAAGTGACTTTAAACCTAAAACGATTCTCAAGTAATAAATGTAAATGAAAAATCAATTGACTTTAGTTGATATTCTTAATATAATCAAAAGTTTAAAATGTAATTGTAACATATCTCTTCCTCCTTCCTTTCTTCAAAATGCTCTATGCCATATGCACCCACACTATATCCTAATTAGCTCTCACTCTTTCTATCTATCTATCTGTCTTTCTTTCTCCCTCGATTGCTCCGTCCCTCCCTCCCTCTTTCTTTCTCTCTTCCTAATATTGTTTTATCCTTCAGCATCTGTGTATGCCTTCATCCTCTCGCTAACATTTCTTAATCTTTTCATATGTCTAGAAATCTGAACTTTCTTCTAACCCCTAAACCTTTGATTCTATTTCTAATATCTCATCCCCCCCCCCCCCCAATTTTAATACAGCAAAACATCATTACTTTTTCTTGCACACCTGGATAGTCACTCAACACATAAACATACTGATCATTTGGTGACAGCCAGAAGGATATTAACTCTCTATTAAAGAATAAGAGTTAATGCCCTTCTGGCTCAAAACAGGCACTAACCTTTTAGCATCAGACTGGACATTTACAACCCTTCTGGTTGGCACTTTATGGTACTTACATGCTCCATGAAATATACCAGATCTACGTTTCACATTCCTTCCCAAGTTTTTGTTTCTTTTCCTTGGAATTCTTCTATTTTATTTGGTAGCTGTATTGACTGTCCTTTTGGATAATAAGCATGAGATACTGACCATGGACAAGTTTAAAGGGACACATCAAAGATGAAGCTAAAAACTGAAGAAAGTCTGTATTCATATTTGTCTCCCTACCCCCTTTCTCTCTTTCTCTCTCTCTCTCTCTCTCTCTCTCTCTGTCTCTGTCTCTCTCTGTCTCTCTCTCTCTCTCTCTCTCTCACTCTCTCTCTTTCTGTCTCTTTATCTCTCACACAAGGATACATATGATGGCATGACCCATGATTTTGCAATCATCATTGCTCAACAGTGCCATATATTCAAATTCATCTTTCCTTATTGCACTTGCAACAGTCCCAGATACCTCAATCCATGTATATTCTTAACACAGACATCAACTCACTGCATTCATGGTCAAGATGAAATGCACTCCTGTTATTGCAATCGTCACTCCCTTTCATTCCCACATATTCAAATATGATCCCCTCACACGAGTCCCACATATTCAAACTCATGTATCCTTCTGCACTCGCTACAGTCCCATACATCAAAATCCATGTATGTTTTGCACACAGACATCCCCATTCACTGCAATTCGTGGTATGCCCCCATGCTAATACCATCATCGCTGCCTAACAGTCCCCCATACTTAGATACAATGTCCCCTTTGATTTCAAGTCCAATCTGCAGTGATCAAAAGTGATGACGTTATTTACAGCCCTGGAAGTGAGCTACCCCCTCCCGCTCTCTCGCTCGCAGCTCAGCCAGACAAAACCAAACGTCTGACAGTGAAGGGGTAATATTATGATACAACCCTCAGGCAAACGCTTCTAACAACTTTGGTAAAAACCAAGAAGATTTGAAACAAGCTCTCCTTGCTAAAACTTACTACAGTGATGCTTCTTTTCACTGAAGACAAATCATGTTACACTACATAAGTTTCATAAATGCATTTTTAGAATTCTATCCAACATTTTGATATATAAATATGAAGCAAATTGGATTATAATGTAATAGAAATATCCCAGCAGGATTCAAGAAAAATGTTTAATGTCTCATCTGGATAATTGCTGTTTATTTTCATTATTTACGAAAAGAAATTTTTTTTTTTTAAATAGAAATAGGACTTCGGTTATAAGAATACATCTTGTGTGTTAAATACAGCTATTTATTGCCCATATCATTTTGCTCCCATCATCTTTAGACTGATCTATTTTACAAAAAAATAATATTTCCTTCAAGAGAACAAAGCCTTAGAAGACAGTAAAACTCAGTGATAACTCCTTCATATCGTCGCTGTTCTCACGAAGTGACGGTATTAAAAAAAATTGCATTCACTTTGCGTGACGATTTTCCTCACTACCGTCACTTCGTGAAAACAGGGACGATATGAAAGTCTACCATATCCTGTCCTTGGCAATACGTGAGCTCAAAATCCAATGTATGAAATGAACATCCAGACAGAAATATGATGTATGTATCAATAGAATGAATTACATTCTGTAATTCAAGGTTAAATGATGGGCAGAACTCAGGAGGAAGGAAGAGCATGCTGTCTTTCTCATCTTCTCATCTAGAGGATATCGGCTTATCTTGTCCTGTTTTACTGATCTGATCTATTCACAGCTATTCTCCCTTTTAACCTCGTACCAGATATATACATTGTCCTTTATAATGAGAAGATGACGCTGATATTCATTTGAATGGAATGATGCAGGAACATTATAATCTGGAGGGATTGTGTGAGCTTGCATTATGTTGTCTGTCTTGAGTATACTTTCTTTTGTTCCGTCTCCAGATTCCTTCCGAATCGTTCTTCTATCTCTGTATCTCATTCTCAAACTCTCTCTCCATGCACCCCATCTCTCTCCCTCTCCCTGTCTCTCTTTCTCTCTCTCCCTCTCTCTCTCTCTCCCCCTCTTTCTCTCCCTCTCTCTCTCTCTCTCCCTTTTTCTCCCTCTTTTTCTCTCGCCCTCTCTCTCTCATATTTATATGTATCCATCTTGGTATCTCTCTATTTCCCATCTCTCTCTCTCTCTCTCTCTCTCTTTCTTCTTTCCTTCTTCCCATCCCCCTCTCCCTCCTTACCCCTCTCTCCCTCTCCACTCCTCTCCATCTCTCTATTTCCCTCTTCCTCTCCAGTCTCCAACCATGTGCCTTCCTGTCTCCGTTACTCTCTCATTTCCATATATCCCTCCTGCCTTCTATCTATTCATCTCTATCTTTTCTTTTCAATGCCACTCCCTTTCTTGAAATCTCTCTATATCTAAACTATTACGTTATGCCAACAGTATAATCAATTCTCTCTTCACAATACTTATATAATATTTCAAATACCGATAATGCTATATCACTTACCTATACAACACCAAGCAGGAAAGAGAGGCGAGCAGCAGAAGAATATGCGAGAAAGGACAAAGAAAAGAAACGTTAATCAATATATCAAATCGTTATATTACTGCGACATACATATAACATTGCAACAATAACAAAGGGGAAAGAACGGTAAGCTATATTTGGAATGTGGTAAAAATGTGGTTGGAATTTTGATCCGAATCTTAGAATGGGAAAGTATCAAAATAAGAGAAATGTGGTATTATTTTCACTGTTTCTCCCCCAAACCACAGACGAAACAAAACACAACATCCCTTCACAGCTTGTGCATGACTGCGCACTGTCGTTCTCTCTTAGCCCCATTCACAATAGAGATTTTACACGCCGCTTGATTAAGTGAACTTTCATTGAGAGTAACACTTGTTTGTGCATTGCATCTCTGCGTGTGCATTTACACACAAGCCTTCATTGGAGGCAACTGACAATTTCTTTTTTTTTTACATCTTGAAAGGTTTTACTTGTTTTACAGTTGAAATTTGAATAAATTTAAAAGGCTCTCCTGAGCAAAATCTACATTTTTGTACACAGGTACACTATTAGGATTTACACTGTACGAATAGGTCAGTGAACTTTCCGGCTGTGGTAGAATTTTGGCTGCCTATCATACCATCGCTATCGCAATATGGAAGTAATCGAACCACAGCTTATTCCGGGGAGAGTGAGCTAGCATGCTATTTTCTCAAACTGTCTTGTTTATTTGATCCAGATATTCAGAATCTAAACCAGGACGTACCAGTAGTACTTGCCCCAAAGTACAAAATAAATGGTGAACAACGTACTCTGGTATTGCAAGCAAGTTGTCTGTTATGAGGTCGGTCAGTATGTCTGTCTTTCGCTGTGTTTGGCATTGACTAATAATTTCAAAGAATTTCTCCTGCTAAATTTAAAAGTTAAGTAATGTAACATCTATAATCTCAATAATTGAGAATGAATATTTGAATTATATAAGTCAATAAAATGCCTTGAGTAGATGTAATATTTTTTTTTTGGGGGGGGGGGAGGGGGGTGTCTGTTTGTTTGCTTGCTTCTTTGTTCTTTCATTTGTATAAGAATAAAAACAATCAGTCTGAAAAAGCCATCCTCCTCTATGTCCATGCAGCATCAATTGAACATCTCTCAATGAAACTGAATCAGTATTCCACACATATCCTTCACTTCATTTGCAGAAAATAAATATTGACGTTCAATTATTGAAATTCAATCGTCCTCTTATTCTTAAAATTCTAGTCATATTCGACCCCCAAGGATGCGCCCTGAATATCATCAAAGGCATGTCTCGATGCCTCTATTATGTGAAATAGTCAGAGGCTAGTTGTTGTTTTAGTTCTAAGACGTGTTTCATTCAGTTGTGAATATTTACGGCAATATTACAAGGCTCCAGTAAAGGACATTTAGCCTCTTTCAAGGCAGATTTATATTTTCCTTTTATCAATGTATTCAACTTTAACTGGGTCTGGTGAACATAAGTGTAGACTAATCCTACTGGCATTCCTATCTGAGATGCACAATGATATGTGATAGTCTACCAACTCCAGACTTGGTTGAACCCATTTCAACCCAAAGACAAACTTATCACAGTGCTTGGACATCAGGCTAGCAATTATCAAGAGCCCTTCTCGCGCAACCACAAATGGGAGTTGGCTTCTTGATGGCTAATGCTTGTCCACTATGCATCACTCAAGAGTCAGAACGGCACTACCTCATACAATTCTGCACAGATCTAATGCGCTTCTGTCTCTCAGCTGACAATATCTCCATTTAAATCATCCCCTCCCCATGTTCTGCACTTGTAATTGAATTGTGGGATATTCTCTGGAGCCGAGTTGTTCACCTAGCTAAGTGCATGTTCATATTAATAAATATATGCTCCTTAAAAGCATTTTGAGATTCCAAATGAATGCCACTTCCAGTATACTTGCAAAGGCACATTGTGTATTATGTTGTATTTTGTAAGCTGTTTAGAGTGCAGGGAAGTATGGTTCTGGGCACGAAGCTGAAGACAAAACATGTAAATAAGATATTTTCCTCCGTGCTAACTCATCCGTTTCAACCAATTAACATTTTTCTGAAAGTATGTAAATGTCAAGAAAAATTAGACAATATTGATGTACAGTGTCAATCAAGAGATATGATAAATACAAATTTCAGTCTAATGATGGTTCTTGTACGACAGAACAGATCCGTTTTTAGCCATCAAATATTTGTAACAGTATTACCACAGACCTGTTAGTGTTAACAATTTTTCTGAAAGTATTCAAATGTCAAGAAGAATTGGACATTATTGATGTACAGTGTCAATCAAGAAATATGATGAATAAAAATCCAACTCTAATGATGGTTCTTGTATGACAAAACAGATCCGTATTCAGCCATCAAATATTTGTATTACCAAAGAGGAGACGGGGAGGAGGCGGAGAGGAGATGATGAAATTGAAAGACGTTTTCCATGGAGAATAGGTTTTATCGGAAGGTGACGCCGGTGAAGGGGAGAGGATTAAAGTTTGATTTCTGATGGGAGAGCTGCTTATTTGAATGTATTTAATATTTATATCATCCGTTGGGAGCCATAAGTTGGTTAAATCTGAGATGAAAAGTTAACGTCATTCTGACCATCGATCAGTAGATGTTGTATATCGCAATACAGGAATTATTATAATTTCTTTTCCAAAAGAGGCTGGTTATGATGAACTATGATGTTTATCATTAAAAAAGAATATGGATATATGCATAACTTAGAAATGAATGCACAAATGTACTTGAATAATCATTTAAACAAATTGCATTCAGATTTAGCTAAACGATTGTGTGAATTCAATGATGAATGTACCGGTATTCAATGATTGATACACCAGTGATGTATTCAGTTATTGAACAGAATGCATTCAAAGCTGAAGATGAATGCATTCTTAGGATAACGTACCGGTATTGAATGATGATTATTCTAAAGAATGGATAGATGAATGAACAAATGAATGATGTAGGGAACGCAGGAAAGAATGAAGAAGGAATAAATACATGAATGAATGTACATTTGAATGCATGTATATAATATATATGATTGCATGTGTAAGTATTTATTAATGAAGGAATGAATGCACATTTGAGTGTATGTATATATGACTTCAAATGCAAGTCTAAATGAATTTATGAATGAATGGGTCATTAGTCTGTACAAAAGTCAAGAAACAAGCAACAAAACAATACCGTTACATCCAAACAGTATCCCATCGCTACACATCAAAACCACTTGAACTGCCCCATAAAAAAACCGATCATTACATCTCCAATCCACTTGGTAACTACCTCATTACCGGCAGCTAATTGGGTGAAAAACAACTGTTTTTATGACTCTACAGCTTACAACATCCGTATAAATAGAGATAATGATTGCATACAATGGGAGAATTGGAATGTAATTGTATTTCTTGTTTTAAGAAAAAGGAGCAGCTCAATTGTAGTTTGAGGGCACAAACATTTGTCAATTATTATGCTTAACGATGTCTGCACTGCGATGACAGCATACTGCATAGGCTCTGTGCTTTAGCTGCTCAGGACACAGCAAGAGACCGTTAGTGCTAGGCTCTGCTCAAGGCTTTATGACTTGTTGTAAAGTGTCATATAAAAGCCTGTGCCGGAAGACTAGCTCAATTGTTGGTCATTTCATGAATGATATGTTCCCTGGAGAATCTTAGGAAAGGAATTAAATTAACAAATGTGGCATGTGGGGTTTAGATATTGCCATGACAATGATGATGTCAATATCATGATAATGATGTGATGATGAAAACTATATGGTTTATGAGGGAGTAGTATTCTCTATTGTATCTTTCTATAGCATTTATCAACGTTTTCTCTATCTACACATTTTCATCATCTCTCAGACTGTACTGTTGTTGTTTTGTTTCATTTATTCTTTCTTAATCATAAATTGTCTCTCTCTCTCTCTCTCTCTCTGTCAACCTTTTCAAATAGATACGCCTTCATGTCCCTTCCTCAATTAATTTCTCTTTTTCTTCTTTCTCTTCATCTCTTTTTCCTCACATCCGCCTGTACTGTTCATATTTTTCTTCCATTTTTCTGTCTTCACTTCTCATTTTGTTCTCTCTCTCTCTCTCTCTCTCTCTCTCTCTCTCTCTCTCGCCCTCCATCTCTCTTCCTTCTTTCTCTCTCTCTCCCACAATCTCTATCTATGTCTCTCTCTCTCTCTCCCTACGTCTCATCATTCACCTCTCTTTAGAAGCGAACAACAAAAACATTATAAGAAGAAGTGCCGGAGTCGCTACAAACTCACTGAAGCACCCATCCTGTATATACTCCACTGGGTCAACAGAACCCCCATACACATGCTGTGTACACGGCACATAAACCGGCGATAGCGAACAAACAGAATTACGGTACCGGTTTCTCGCTCAACGAGCGCAAATTTACTCAGGCCGACCCCGCCGCGCATCAATCATGCTCATTTGCCGTTTACGAACGGCAACGACGGTGAAAAGGAGAGGGCGGAAAAACTTCATTCATTCCTCGTTTTTTAATTTCTTTTTCATCCCTGACTAACTTGTCAAGGCTTTGTATTTATTTAGGGGAGCCTGGGGAACTGTCCCGGAGGTTGATATGAGGCGTAAATCTGAAGGTGTTGGGCGATTGTGGGGAGATGTAAACAGAACGAGGAAGATCTTTTCGTCCGATCTTGGACTAATATTTAGGATTCGTGGAGTAAATTGGCAAAGAATACATAAATTATTGCGAGCTCTTCCAATAAATTATCGGGGTTGTCTAAACAGAGAGGTGACAAGTCTATAACAATGACTAATTTATGAATGATCAAAAAGACTGCAAATTTGTCTAAAAAGGGGAACTGGACGTTTTTCCTCTTCTTTTTTAGTTTACATAAGAGTGTTATTATTCTGAATCCCACATCTGCTCTCGAATATAATAATTACCTTATCTCCAACTAATATATCAAGCCAGTTATATGCAGACATATACATTTTTCATGAAAGAGAACAAATGAAAAATGAAGTACCGGTATGTGCATATCATCTGTTTGGAGCCAGAAGGGCATTAATTCATATAATATTTAATGAATTTGAGAAATTTAAGCCTGCTCATCAGTATTTCCTACATAAAGCAAAATCTACTTTCCTCAAATTCATCGAGTGCAGTCACAGACTTGCCGTTCTCCCAGACTAAATTTTGGGCACAGTGGTTCGCGTTTGATATTTTGAGCAACTTTAAATCACTTCAAATGTAATCATTATAATCAATCATTATGAATCAATCAAATAGCTGATCAAATCAGTAAGAATTAAAACTTTTCTATTGCCAAACTTGCTGGAGAATGAGAAAATATTGGAGATCTCTGACTTGTGCTACCTAGAAAGACCTTTAGTCAAAAAAATTGTCTGCAATAGAGCTCAAAAACAAATCTAGTCCTCTATTATCCCTCCCTCCCCCTCCCCCTCCTCTCCCCCCCCCCCCCTCGATCCAGAATGCCTGTATGAACCATCTATCATAATACGGAGATACATTCAATGCCGACGACTGTATCATCTTCACGGCCATAATCCAATCTTGGGTTACTGCTCCGTCCACCATCACCGCATCAAATTAATTATGCTTCTCATCTTGCCCTCTCCGCTGCACCATCGCCGGCGGCAACGGGATGCGGACAACCTCCAGGCCGTCCAACGTCGCCCTCTGACTGCAATATTCATGGCGAAGGCCCGGCGGTGAATTATCGTGCTCTCCCTGGCACGTATGACTCATGGAGAAGGATTGGAGGGCTTGGGTGAAGGGGGAGGGGAAGGAAGGGGGTGAGAGATGTTGGATGGATGACGGGTTAGGGAGGGGTTAGAGAGGGGTTGTTCCGCAGGATGGAGATACCACATGAGAGGTGGTAAGGAATGGGGGGGGTTCATTTTACGTGGAGATTTTGGGAAAAGTTCGGGAGGGTCAAGAAATAAATGTGTACTGGGAAGGGGTGTTGGAGGAGGGGAGGGGGGAGGGTGGGGAGGGAGGGGATAAGAGGGGGATGAAAGGAGAAGAGGAGGGGAGGCAGAAAGAAGAGTAATTCGAGGAGATGGAAACAGCATGTGAGGACTGCTAAAGAAGATGTACATTGATTTTTAATTGCGAGTGAGGGAGGAACAGGGTTGGGGGGGGGGGGAAATGAAGATATCCTAGAAGGGTGGGGGCTCAGGAGAGGGGGGCAGAGGAAGCAACAGACAGATACTGCCAGACAGGGAATGGATGATGCATTTTTGGAGGGATGAAGACTGATTCCGGATGATGGGAATGCCACACGGGGGCTTTGGTAAAGAATGGAGACATTAATTTTCGTCCTCAATGTCAGTCGAGGTGCACAAGGTCTGGCGGATAATGTTACAAGGTTCGGTAATTAAAATGACGGCCGATTAAACACATGAATACGGGAGTAGAAATCATCACCTCCCAAGGACCCTAACTGTTCATCTCACAAACGATCATACTCCCAAATTTACACATGTTTAATCAAAGTGATGGGAGGAAAGGTAATTGAAAGGAGAGAGGGACGGAGCTCATAATGGTCTATTGCCATTTGGTCTACACCCAGTTCGTTTACTACCCACATGGTCTAATAATCATTTCACCTACTTATCATTTAGTCTAATGACCATTTAGGCTAATAGTCATTTGGTCTAACTTCCACTTGGTCTAATCTCCAATACGTCTACTACCCATTTGGTTTGAAGAAAAAGGGTTCCCCTTTATAACTTTATAAAACTAGGTGACAGTGACACTCTATATTGGTTGGTGTTCTTTCAATGTTTCCAACTCTGAACATACATGTGTCTGTCAATTACGGATGACTCATGCTCTAAAGTAGACATTATTATGATGATTGCATCCTCGGCCCGAGGACATACATTTATGAATGAAACTCAGAATGCACTCCGCTTCCACACTTCAAAATCTGCACATCGTCTGGTGGTAGCCAGAAGGGTGTTGCAAGAGAGAGAGAGAGAGAGAGAGAGAGAGAGAGTGAGAGTGAGAGAGAGAGAGAGAGCGAAGGTGGAGAGAGAGAGAGAGAGAGAGTGGAGGGAGAAAGAGGGAAAGATGAAAGATGAGAGAATTACAGAGAGAGAGAGAGAGAGAGTGGAGGGAGAAAGAGGGAAAGATGAAAGATGAGAGAATTACAGAGAGAGAGAGAGAGTGGAGGGAGAAAGAGGGAAAGATGAAAGATGAGAGAATTACAGAGAGAGAGAGTGGAGGGAGAAAGAGGGAAAGATGAAAGATGAGAGAATTACAGAGAGAGAGAGAGAGAGAGTGGAGGGAGAAAGAGGGAAAGATGAAAGATGAGAGAATTACAGAGAGAGAGAGAGAGTGGAGGGAGAAAGAGGGAAAGATGAAAGATGAGAGAAATAAAGAGAGAGAGAGAGAGAAGAAGACGAAAGGGGAGGGAGAGAGAGAAATATGAGAGAAATAGAGAGAGAGAGAAAGATGAAAGATGAGAGAATTACAGAGAGAGAGAGAGAGTGGAGGGAGAAAGAGGGAAAGATGAAAGATGAGAGAATTACAGAGAGAGAGAGAGAGTGGAGGGAGAAAGAGGGAAAGATGAAAGATGAGAGAAATAAAGAGAGAGAGAGAGAGAGAGAGAGAGAGAGAGAGAGAGAGAAAGATGAAAGATGAGAGAATTGGAGTGAGAGAGAGAGAGAGAGAAAGATGAAAGATGAGAGAATTGGAGAGTGAGAGAGAGAGAGAGAGAGAGAGAAGAAAGGGGAGGGAGAGAAAGAGGCTATGAGTTAATGCCCTTCTGGCTCTCCACAGATGATAAGTGTATAACTGTATATCATTTATACACAAATGGATAATTGGCCAGGAGCAGTAGCAATATGCTCGCTGTCTCATCTTCATGAAATTCAAAATAACTTTGCTGGGCTTGTAAATGTCACTCAACTTGAGGGAAATGAAGTACAGGTATGTAAATAAGGAAAGTTTTGCCCCAATAAGAAGTTGCCTACCCCAACCAACTTTTGAAAATGCATAACTCTATTTTGACACACCTCAAGAAAATATCTCATATAAGGGCGAGGTGAAGAGCAGGTTTTCTCAGCCTTCATGCAAAGTTGATCCATATTATATGTCTTAATTTAGTATAGTACTCAGAAGCCTAATGAGGGATGCTTCTTATAGCAACTATCAGGGTAAATTATCAGGTAACACATTTTGATTTCTTCTAATGCTCTTTACAAGTTTTCCACTGCTAATAACTGATCAATTCCTGGTACAGGTATATCAATGCGGAATCTGGAATCTCTCCCTAGATACACATGTATCCATTTACTCATAGACATAAAAGTTACTAAATTGGGATTCAGGTGATTTCGGAGGCAGAACTGTTTGCAAACAAAAAATAATTTAACAAACGCAGGTCATAAGTACAGGCATAAACTTGCTGGCTTAGCCCCAGCAGATCGCGAGCGAGACAAACAAAACTCGGGAAGAGATCGAAAGCCCAGGCATTCCTGAGCATGTAACTTTCACTTAAGTATGTAAATAAGGGAGACTGGTAGACCCCAAACAAGCATCAACACCCTTTAGAACTCCACCGCTCTCCAAGAACAAAAGGAAGAAGGACAAGTATATTGTCTGGACTCTGCATGGAGGAGAAAAGGGAGATGGTCTAGGACTAGTCTTGTCTTAAAAGATAAACAGACCCCTTGTAATATTATCCCAAATGCTCGTATTTCAGCAATGCTTAGCACAATGTTTCATACCGATTTTGTTTCGAACTTTGTTGGGAAATGTTGTGTATGGTCTGTCTGAGGAATCAAATGACTTGCTTATTTTTTGCAATAGAATCTGGGAGCTCCATCGTTTATTTTTAATGTTTTTTTTTTGGGGGGGGAGGGTGGGATAGGGATGTGTTAATGGGTTTTGTTTTATGATTTGAAATCTTGGTTGAAAAGTAGGCAATTCTAATTTCCATATTGAATAATTTAGAGTCTTGTAATGCATTTTTACTAGAATTGATTTCATGTTCTTGTAGGGTTTTCTTTTCAAAAGAATGGGAATTTGCTCTAGGATAAGCACAGTATGACAAGTCTGCTTTCAGCCAATCAAATAAAATGATTTCAGTTTAATATTCAGTAGCTCATAACATTTATCATATCTTGTCATTGATAACAAGTGTAATGAAACAGGGCCTTGGTTTGGGTAAAAATGTTGATAAGAAGAGCTGCTATGCATTGGTCCAAGCGAAATACAAGTCCAGCCAGGGTCCACGGGGTCTACATAACAGACTAGGACCAAAGACCGAGGCCCATTCTCACCCCTGTATCAAAAGGACCGAGAGGGGGGCTTTAGTTCGAAGTGGGAAGGGGTCATCAATTATGCATAGCCCTGCCACTTGGTCCCCATTATAAAAGCATGTTTGCATACAGTAGCAGACTGTTACATTCTGATACACGGAGCCAAACCTTTGTTGAAGGGGTAAAGAAATGGGGTAAGGGGAGGGAAAAGGGATACATTAAAGAGTCAGGCTTTTGTGTGAGGGGTAAAGGAGAAAAGGTGAGGGGTGAAAGGTGTGTCAGGTGGGCCACTGGGGGAATGGAAGTGTGGGAAATCGACTCAAAGGGGGGAGACGGGACGGTGTCTGAGGCACGGTCAGGAGGGGCGAGTATCGACATGAATGTTTTTGTTTGGGTTTTGTTTTTGTCTCGTTTCGATAGCGTTCAAAGTCACCTCATTGTTGAAGTCAATGACCTAAGACATCAGCCAAAGCGGTAAATGCCTTCAGGCTTTCGGTTCGAACAAATCGTCGACTCAGAGCCTCAGAAGCAGAAGGGCTGTAACTCATACCATTTAACACACAGTTAATGACTTCCTTGCTCTCACCGGACAAAAGGGGGACAATATCTTTAAGCTTCTCCCAATCATAATGTCTTGCAAAATGTCCAAGTCTCTCTCTCTCTCTCTCTACTAAATAAATGAAATCTGATTATTTATCTCTCTTCTTTTTTTATAGACTTATGTATGGTTTCAGGATGACAGTGTACGGTAAAGGACATATGAGCATCTCAAATTAATCTACTGTAACAACAACTTGGGATACAATAGAGGAAATGACCAGCACTATATTATAAATATTTAGTGTTGATAGCCTTATGACTTTCAACACATGATATCACATATTTACAATCGATCTATTTTCAAATTTGTCGGCTGATAAAAAATTGATGCAAACAATGAAAGTATATGAAACCACGATATGTATGGATAACTTAAAATTACCATATGGAAAATGTGTTGTTTTATCCTTTTCACTGTATTTGTATTATCATTGTGTTTAACAATTCCTTTGATCTATGAAAGTTAACACAAATTATGTGAATGATAACTTAATTTGAGAGCATCAATCGTGTAAAAACATTTTTATCTCAGTTTAAAGCCCACTCTGTGCCCCTTGATCCAGGGATAACAATTTTATTTTATACAATTTATGTGGCGTCACAGCTCCTAATCGGTGGAATAATTTACGAGCCATCGTCCGCAAAATTCTGTGGCTTGTCACGTCTCCCCACATTTTGCAGGCTCTTGAAAGTTAAGTGCGCCAACGACGACAATAAGCGTTGGCATATTACCAGGCTATCATTATCACTTTCATGTCTGGTGTTATAAAGTTGGTTTTATGATCGCCGGTGTGGGTATGTTTCTTGTTTTAGTATAGCAAGCCACTCAGCACACCTCTTAACCTAGTCCCTTATTGGGGAGGAGAGAGAGACAGATGGGAGGGGTTGTCATGACGATGGCATGTAGCATTCGGCATCTTTCCTCCCTAAATTGAGGGGTAGATGGATAGATTGAGTGATAGTCCTTTCGTAGACTCCTTTTTCTTTTCTTTTTTGCTTGCCTTTCATTTTCTTTAATCCCATATTTTAGAACCACTTTTGTCTCTACATGAGAATGCGGTTGTTAACTTACATCTCTTGTTCTCTTTCCCTCAAGTTCTCTTCTATTTTATACTATAAAATCAATTTTGAAAGTCACTTACCTAATTAAATGAACCAATGGAAGAACAGCACATGAAAAGAAAAGAAGACAAAATATAAAAGGTTAGCATTACGGACGGTTAAACAATGTTTAGTACAAATCAAGTTTTATAATGATTTCATATGCATCACACATAAACTCATTAAACTATCATAATTAGGTATTCTGTCAACATGGACAGATTACCTCTTAAATTCATCTGATTTTTGATAAACTTTCATTTCATTTTTCCCTTTCTTTGTGAGGAAATATAAAGATGCATATGAATAATAAGTTTACATATTAAAATTCATGACTTCTCCATGTAGACCTTATACATTATATCATTTGGATTGTTCCGTTATTTCATGAGTGGAAGAAACATTGAATTCTTGACTACACTAGAAAACTTCTGGCAAATGAATTTCATTATACATTGAGACATTTACACACACACACATTCAGAGCCAATATACAAGTGAGCCAGCCAGTCGTGGCCACCGCAAACGACATCGTCAAAAGAAATAGAGCGCTATAAACGGAGGCGGCGAGGAAAGTTGCGAGATAGCCTCTTGAGTGAGATGCTTTAATGGTAATGACATCAAATACAGGAAACGAGGAGTAAGACGGGTGATTGAAGGTGTGAACGGGGTCAAGACGCGGACAGATGGACACATGTAATAGATAGGCTTGTTCACATTTTAGATTATACGTTGAGTGAAACGATGGAAGCAGGTAGTGGATTAAATAAAAAGTACTAAAGATAGGCAATAAGAAGGTGTAAACAGTGTCAAGATGTAGACAGATGGACAAATGTAATAGATAGGTGTGTTCATACTGTAGATTATACGCTGAGTGAAACGATGGAAGAAGGTACCGGATTAATGAAAAAGTATTTAAGACAGGCAATAAGGTGTAAATGGTTTCAAGATGTAGACAGATGGACACATATAATGGGGACGCATGGGTGTGTTCATACTGTAGATCAATCATTGAGTGAAACGATGGAAGAAGGTACTGGTTCTGGAGTAAAGAAAAAGTATTTAAGATAGGCGGGAGGAAATGCAAACGAGGTCAAGACGCAGACAGATTGACACATATAATAGGGCCCAAGATAGGTGTATTCACATTTGTTTTCTCTCTCTATCTCTCATCCTCTTTCTCTATCTCACAACTACATGTATAATATTGTATATCGTCTTTCTCAATGGGGTATATCCCTTCGTTATTGAAATCTTTTTTTTCCTACAATATTCCTATCACCCTTTCTCCTTCGGTCATTCTTTCTGTTTCTCTATTCCTGCTTTCTCCTTTTCTCCATCTCTTTCTCTATGCGTATCCATCATTCTCTCTCCATCGCTCTCTCTCTCTCTGTCTCTGTTTCTCTATTTTTCTGTCTTTATCTCGTACTCATTTTCTGTTTCTCTCTCTCTCTCTCTCTCTCTCTCTCTCTCTCTCTCTTTCTCTCCATCTCTCCCTCTCCCTCCCTATACCAAACGTTCAGTGCCCTCCTGTGTTATGCTCCTCGCATACTCTCAACGTGTTAAACTCATCACCTATCTCTGCGTCATACCCTATTCTATTTCCAGACAGCTCAATAAACACTTCACTGAACTTCATAACCTCAACCAGATACATGAAAATAAGACATCATATTGGCCATGTTCACACGATACCTTCATAGCTCAATAAACACTTCACTGAACTTCATAACCTCAGCTCCACCAGATACATGAAAATACGACATCATATTAGCCAGGTTCACACAAAACCTTCACAGCTTAATAAACACTTCACTGAACTTCATAACCTCCACCAGATACATGAAAATAAGACATCATATTAGCCAGGTTCACACGATACCTTCGCAGCTCAATAAACTCAAAATCAACTCAAACTCAAACACTTCACTGAACTTCATAACCTCCATCAGATGCATAAAAATAAGACATCATATTAGCCAGGTTCACACAGAACCATCACGGTGTTAAAGCCCCTCTCAAGTGTTGGGAGCCCAAATAACATTTTCACAAAACTTGTTGAGACAATTAAATGATTTTCCTCGCTGTGAAGGTTCTCCTTCATTCAAGTAGTACCTGGTCATGTTTTTTTTCAAGGTCTTTGAAGATTCTTGCTACTTCCTTCCATAAAACAAAACAAAACTTTCACAATTTTTATTTACACAAGTGGATGAGATTAGTGAAAGTGTCACGCCATAAAGTAATTGAATCACATTCCCAACAATACTGTGATTATTCAATTAAAAAACAAACTTTTACTTTTGCACAAACTTATGGAAGACTCTATCAAGATATTGATGATGATCCAAAATTGTGGATGTTCTACTTCACTCAATTTATTTAAATTGATTAGATTTGATCTGCTCAAATTTCCAATGTTTTGTCTATAACATTAGAAAGTCTCTATAAAGATGCAATCGCACCTTTAAGCGAGATGAACAATGGCGGTACTTTTAATCAAGCGATCGTGATGCAGCCTGAGCTAGACGTCGAAGCGTCTTCTCGGTATTTTCCTCCTCAATAAAAAATTGCAAGAAATTAGCATTAATTATGTAAGCCCAACGGAGGTTTAGTGCCATCCTAAACATCAGCCTCAGGCTCTAATGAGTGACAATAAATAAAAGATCTACATGATCTTGACATTCTAAGAAAGTGCATCAATTTTTACCGACTTGTTATCGCTCAGGAGACAGGAAGGAAGACAAATTGATCTTCTTTTTTTGCCCTTTGTGTAAAAAAAAAAACTCAGATCGTTAGAAGGAAATCTTTCAATGCATAAAGAGAAGATGTTTCATTGATGTCAAGAAGAAGAAAACCTGAAACAAGTGATATCTGAAAGATTTGATTTGTAAATATTATCTCCTATATATGACACCCTTTCATCGCCCATATAGTAAAAGAAAAAAATGTTTATTTGCATACTGCGTCTGCTTCGAAGGCTAACTATAATGTCTTCTAACATTTCCTGCATTGCAACTTATTGCCACTGAATGTTGATTTTCCTTTATACGATGACAGAGGCATATTCTCCTGTCATACAGCTATCCATCTCTTTCCCTAATGATTATTGTCCTCCCCCGAACAATCCGATTAACACCATATGTACACCCCCCCCCCCTCTCTCCTCCTTTCTCCTACATCAGTCTCTACCCTTCCAATGCTCTCTTGAACCTCATCACATTTATTTGGAATGGAATGCTCATCGAATTGATCTCCACCTTCTCTAGCACCATCACTACTCCCTCTTTCAACTAAATCTTAATCCACCCCTACGCTCCCTGGAATCCCCATCTCAGACCCTCCCATGCACCCCCATTACCCCTCTTCCAACTAAATCTTAATCCACCCCTACGCTCCCTGGAATCCCCATCTCCTGCCCTCCCCTGCACCCCATTACCCCTCTCCCAACTTAATCTTAATCTTCCCCTATGCTCCTTGGAATCCCCATCTCAGACCCTCCCATGCACCCCCTTACCCCTCTTTCAACTAAATCTTAATCCACCCCTATGCTCACTGTGATCCCCATCTCCTGCCCTCCTCTGCACCCCATTACCCCTCTTTCAACTAAATCTTAATCCACCCCTATGCTCCCTGTGATCCCCATCTCCTGCCCTCCTCTGCACCCCATTACCCCTCTTTCAACTAAATCTTAATCCACCCCTATGCTCCCTGTGATCCCCATCTCCTGCCCTCCTCTGCACCCCATTACCCCTCTTTCAACTAAATCTTAATCCACCCCTATGCTCCCTGTGATCCCCATCTCCTGCCCTCCCCTGCACCCCATTACCCCTCTTTCAACTAAATCTTAATCCACCCCTATGCTCCCTGGAATCCCCATCTTCTTCCCTCCTCTGCACCCCATTACCCCTCTTACAACTAAATCTTAATCCCCCCCCTATGCTCCCTGTGATCCCCATCTCCTGCCCTCCCCTGCACCCCATTACCCCTCTCACAACTTAAAGGGATCCGGTAACTTTGTCTCAGATTCTGAAACAAAATTCTGGATTTAGCTCATGATGCAATGATAATTATAAACCTTTAGGTCAGTCAGGAACCCCATGACTTTTACAAGCCGATCGCCTGTCTGATTATCAAGATATTTATGATTGGAATTATAAATTTTGAAAACCGTTCGCCTGACGGTTTTCATAACACTACAGTCTATTGGGGAAAACGAGTATGGTAAAACCAGTCACTCAATGATTTTTACTTTTTTGAGGCACTTCTTGATCATTTTGAAGCGCAATTTTTTTAGGGCTTCAATATTACACCATATCACAGACACTGATAACACGTAGGGCCGTGTATATCAGATTTAACATTGTTAAACGATCCCTTTAATCTTAATCCTCCCCTATGCTCCGTGGAACACCCATCTCCTGTCCTCCCCTTCACCCCCATTACCCCTCTTCCAGCTAAATCTTAATCCTCCCCTATGCTTCCTGTGATCCCCATCTCCTGCCCTCCTCTGCACCCCATTACCCCTCTTTCAACTAAATCTTAATCCACCCCTATGCTCCGTGGAACACCCATCTCAGACCCTCCCATGCACCCCCTTACCCCTCTTTCAACTAAATCTTAATCCTCCCCTATGCTTCCTGTGATCCCCATCTCCTGTCCTCCCCTTCACCCCCATTACCCCTATTCCAAGTAAATCTTAATCCTCCCCTATGCCCTCTTGATCCCCTGCACATACATTCAACATGGAATGCTCATCAAAATGATTCTCCTCCTACTCCTATCCTCTCCATCTCCCTAGACATCTTTATAAACAAACATCCACAGACCACGATCATTAGTGCTTGGCATATGACTACGTATGATTGGATAGTATAGGACTATGGGTCTATAGTTCTGCAAAATGTGGGTCGATAGTTCATAATATGCTCTAGCAAGTACCAAGTGCGTTTCTTGATTTGGCACATAGTATGGGTCTATAATCTGTAAACCTAGGATGTATCAAAAGTGTAATAGTAGTCTGAAACTTAATTCTATGTTATGAAAAATATGTTGCCTTCTTTTGTATCAATCTATCCCAAAACTGACTATTTCTGCCAATTCTGCCAGTGCTATTTTCTGCCAATTTCTGCCAATATCTGTACATACTTATATTCAAACTTCTAAGCAATATGTTTCTGCATGTTCTCGCAAGTACCAATCATTCGCAAAAATAACAATTTCCAGTAATAGCACACTTCATATTCAAAATAATAAGAAATTCCATGTTCTACAGAGTATGCTATTCTTGTCTTGTAATATATCGGCAATAATATTTCAGAATTCTTGTAACTCCACACAATTTCAAAGCTGTCATTCAAATCAAATTTGTCGAATGAATCAAGCATAATTACATCCCTCAAATTCCACCATTGAACTACTCACAACAATTCCTTAACCAATGCTCCTCCACTCTAGACCCTGTATTACATTACTACACTTCCATCTAAATTTTTCACACTTTTATCCAAAATAAACCCTCCATTCAAATCCAAGAGCCTTCCAGGCATGAACTTCAAAATGAATTAAATCTTGGGAAAAAGAGGAGGTAAAGGCAAACATTTTTCTACCCCTTCGTAAGAAGGTTATGTGTTATTGGATTTCTATGGCTATATTCACACTGGATGATCGTAGTTTTAAACGTGAAGTTTGCAGAAACTCAAAGTTTTAAACAATGATCCACTAACAACAAAGGTTTTTAACTGACTGAAACAATGTGTACTGTATTCAAAGTTTATAACTAAAAGGTACATGTAACATAACCTTCAAGATAGTTGTAGAGGTGTTGTGGTCTAGTGGATATTTTTCCGGACTGTGGACCACAAGGTACGGGTTAGAATCCTGCCTCGGCAACGATGTCCTGTGGCAAGCCGTTAATCTACATTTTACACTCTGCACCCAGGTGTTAAATAGGCACTGGTAGGAATGTATTCCTTGAATGCCCGTGAACTACAAGATAAGCTCAAAGTTCAAACCACAACCTAAACTTAAAGTTTACGGACTCTCATATGAACCTAACTAATGTCAGCTCCTATATGTACACTTGCTGGAAATTAAGGCTGTGTTCATGCTGCCGCCAGCACAACATGCAGACGTACAAAACAGTGCAGTTGTAAAGTTTCTCAATGAACGCATAGCTAGAGGCATTAAATCTTGGGGCAAGTTTTCACTGCCATTATAATATGTTGCCTCTCATAAAACACTTAATAGCGCACAACCTCTTTAAAACTCACAGCACAACACACAAATGCAATTGAAAGTTTGCACTGTTTACACTGAGTAGATTGCACGTGATGTGGCTATGGTTGTAGGAAAACTTGTGGGCCAGTCTGAAAGAGCCTTTCCAATGGGGGTAATTTGTGGGACAAATGATTGCTAAATGTGCAGGGAGGGCTGATGTGGAGTTTTACCGAGCATCTAAATGATATTAGGGTCGTGTACAGAGCTCCATCCATATACGCCTTACATGTCTTGCCTCTGCATCAAGCAATATGGCTGCATTTACATTGCCTTTATACATAGACATAATTGTAGTCAATAAGTTATACAATTTTAATATGTTGTTTGTTATTATGTAATAGCCTGTATTCAGTAAAGTGGTGGAGAGAAAGAGAGGCAAATCATCAAATTTTATAAAGAATTGAAGATCATCAAATGTTATAAAGATTTAGATATCAATTAGTTCATCTGCTTTTTCAGGTAATTGCAATTATAATTTTGATGATCATTTCCCTTCCAGGGGATTCTATATTTACAAAAACAAACTAACAAGTTCATTAATAAACATAAAGTTCCAAAACAATTAGGAGCATGAAATACAACAGGCAAACAATTTAACACCCCTCTGTTTCCCACCAGACAATACAGTGCGTCCCAGAAAAAACAAAACCGAGAAGTATCGATGTTCTATCATAACTTAATCACAACTATAATTAATGAATGATACATATTTGGAAAGCTTAGAGTCTCCTCTTTTTGGTTTCCTTCCTTCAAATTGCTTTTAATCACTCATGCGTGAAATATGCATCACATGAGTAGCATCGACTGAAAGAGGAGACTCTAAGCTTTCCTAATATGTATCATTCATTAATTATGGTTGTGATTAAGTTATGAAAAAACATTGATACTTCTCGGTTTCATTTTTTCTGGGACGCACTGTATAATGCTATGGTATCTTTATACAGGTACATTGTATAACTGTATTTAAAAGGAGTCCAAGCATTAAAGATAGAGAATTGTCCTTAAAGAGTAAATAATGAAATCCTTCTTAGCTGTGTACAGATCTTTGCTTGGTCAGTTGTTCTTATATTTGAACACCACAAAGACCTGAAAGCGTTTACAAGAGGGGGAGGTTAAAATTGGAGTGGTCATACAATCAATGTAGAATTAATGGATTAAAATGGGATCCAAGGACTAGCCCAGCTCCTCTAAAAGTCCTGTACCTATTTATCTAGTTCAAATTATGGTCAATGTTATGGCTTGGTACAAAAGACTGGTTTTCTCCCACTTGGATTAGTGGTAAGCTATACTAATAACTTGTGGTTGACTTGGATGTGCATAATGACATGTAGAAGTAGCTGGATCACTGCTTCAAATACCATCTCGTAATTTACATTGGCTTCCCCCTGGGGTAATTAACACGAGTGGTTAATTACATTTCTAGGATGGCTTGTTGTAAATATCATAGCTACAGTACAAGTGCTTCAGTTTGTATACGGCAGAGATCGAAATGTTATGGGCATGGTATGTACTATGTATAGCATACATGCAGCTATACCTGTCTATAAAGACTGAATGGATCCGAAAAGCGGCCATTGCAGACAGGTGGCCTTTCTGGACAGGTTGTACACACACACATTTGTCTATAGAGTTCAGAAGCAAAAGAGCACATATATGCCAAATACAGTATAGCACACCTGCATACAATTTACAAAGAAACAGCCTTGTACCACTTTACATCTCATGATAGAAGCAATGCACTTTATTATGAGTCATCGCATAATGTTGGGCCTACATGTTGTATTGTGAAAGTCAGAAGGACATTAACTCATATAGTTTATCACAGTACTTACATCCTTTTTGCTAGCAAAAGATAATGTGTTAAAAGTCTTTATAGGGGAGATTTCAGTAATGTGTAAATTGATGCAGTAAGATACATCAATCACATTTTCTCTCTCTCTCTCTCTCTCTCTCTCTCTCTCTCTCTCTCTCTCCCTCTCTCTCTCTCTCGCTCTCTCTCTCCCTCTTTCACTCCAGATTATCCTAAATATTTCATTGGCCACTTTATTCATTACAAGATTAACTGCGCCCAATCTGCACAAGGTTTCTGCATACAGGTACATCATGCGATGGTTCTACCGCTACAAAAAAGCAACATGGTTAACGGTTCACCCCGCCATGAGTGCATGGCACACTCTACCATCCAAGGGGTGCGAGTCTGCACCCCTTCAGTAGCACATTCACCCCTCCTTAGTCCCATTGTTACCCCTGTGTAAGCCAAAACTCTTAATTCCCATCGGGGTCCTGACCCAGTTGCTAAACCCGTTTCGTAAAGCGGAAAAAGAGAAAAATAAAAAAGTTGCAAGCCCCTTTTGTCAATAAAGCCACTCTCGCTCAAAATAAAACTTTTTAATATCCTCTCGCTTGCAACCAAGCTCACTCCGGCTCCTATTTTCAGGAGTCCCCATCCTAAATCCTGGTCCGTTTTGATGGAATTGGATAGCCTGAAAGTAGAATAAACTGCCCTTTTTCGAGAGACGGGAACAATGGCGAAACTGGGCCAATTATTTTGCTGGGTAGAGAGAAAGAAAGGTTTTGAACTTGATGGCGAGCCGAAGAAAAGAGTACAGCCAGAAATGGCGACAAGTGGCTAGTGTAAGAGCTGTCCTTCTTTTCAACGACCAGACTATAACGTTATTTGTCACAGCGAGCTGACGAATCTATAATGCATTCAAGATCCAGTAAACAAGCTTAAGAATAAGTATTTTGTTTATGAAGTTTACCATCTATTTTCTATTATTTGTGATATATACCATTCAAGCATTCCTGTATTGTAATCTGTCTCTGACCGCATGTATTGTGAAATAGACCATGTCAATTGTAACAGTGATTTATTGAACTACCTTGTTGGAATAGAGAGGCTTTTATCAAAAATGTGTTCAGCCAACGTCATTGCTGATTTGTTATAAAGACTATTTCTTCCTTCCCTTTTTGATCTCAGGCATTTTGTTGAAACGTGTTAATTTCCCCCTGACCTTCTCTTAGTAATCTTCTTTTCTATTTCCCTTCTTCTTCCACCAGCTACTCTTCCTTCTCCTTGCCCCCTCCCTCCTTCATTCTCATCATCCTTCACCCCCTCATCTTCCCTCTTCTTCCAATTCTCCTATTTCTCCTTCTTCTCCATGATCTCCTTCAATACGCCTACATCTTTCTTCTCTCCCTTCTCAAACTTCCTTCCTTCTTCCCTTCCTTATCAATCAAAAGAGCTAGACAAATTGACTTACATCAATCAGATAATCTAACCAAGTAAGTCCATGATCTAACACCTTATTAAACTGTCATTACACAATCTGTTCAATCTTAATTTAAAATGTCAACATGCATGTGTTTGTTCATGTAGGTCATAGAATAAACAGAATACATGTAATCTACTTGAGTTAGTCATCTTATTATAGTCTTTGTAAATTATTGTCTAGCCATATGACTAAAAGGGTTTGACTAAAGACTAAAGACTAAAAACGTGGGGATAGTCGGGCACAATCCCCCCCCCCCCTCCCCTGCCCCCGCATTACCAAATACATGTATGGCACATTTAATAGTAGTAGTCATTATGTAAGCAGACAAATCCAATCAATTTAAGACAACAGATGAGTCAGTATTAGCCATTTTAGTAGTATGTAAAAGTCTTCTTTACAGTTATTTTTTTGTTTGTACAAAAGGTCCTTTTGAAATTAGTATCATCATCATCCAAAAATCCCAAAGCCAGACGTTCAAAATGGTTTATAAACATATCGACTGGACTAATAGCAGTTACAGGTTTAAAAATAATGATACTGCTTCATCCTATAATTCTTTATCTTCTGAATTAAACTCAAAAGGGACTTCTCTCACAAGCCCTTATCTCTCTCTCTCTCTCTACCCATCTCTCTCTCTCTCTACATTTAATTTATAATATAAAACCAAAATTACATCTTTCTCAGCTCAAGTCCCGACACATATTAGACAAACTCTGAAGTAGGCACGCTAAAAAAAATCCACAAATCTCGAAGACATCTCATCGTCTCGCCGCTAGAAAACTGAAACATAATAATCAAATCCTCTCTAAATTCAACCACTTCTGTTCCACAACCAAACAATAATTTCTCTTTGAAAATAAAACTCTTGGTCAATCAGGCTTTCCCCACTATAAAGCATGTTTCCATTGCACTTTTATGACAAAACTGTCATCTAGTTGCTATCTTGCTAAAATAGATTTTTATTTTATTTGGTATGGTAGTAGAAACATGAAAATGCTGTATTTTTTGGAGGGAATTGAAAGAAGGACATCAGATTATAGTTTTGTAAAACTGTAATACCCAACTCCTAAATGTGGTTGTCGGCCATGTTCTTGAGGTCTATACTTTGACATTACATCTGGTTGGATCCACAAGGCTCCAATTAATAGTAGTTAACTTCATAATGTACAAATGTCAATGATGAAAGGGGTTGCGCACAACATGAAACACTGAAAATGGGAGACATTGGAAACCAGTGGGAACGCATCTCGCATGTTGAGTGCCTGAGTAGCAAGGCAAATAGCATGGACAGGTTCTTAGGAGCTCTTGCTCCGTCTTTAAATAGAGGAAACTGGAAACCCCAATATTTGGCGGCACAGATTCCACAAATACACATCGGGATGAAATAAACTGCTCAATCCGATTACTTAACACCAGAGAAAAACGTAGATGAAGACGTTGATGTGGGTGCATGTCATGGTTACTTTCACACTATTTATCATTTTAAATTGTATTAAGCCGACTACTTGTGATGAACTTGGACGATGTATGATGAAAAAACAGATAGAGATATTTCTATCGGAGCGCCAGTGCATACTACAGTTGCTTTCATATTGTCGGTCATGATAAATATTTATAAAGTTGAATGCTGATGAGATGGACATGGGCTAATGCACAAGAGAAAACGTAGATGAAGATGTTCATATGGATGCATACATATTAAAGGTAAAGACCAGTTATGGTCATGCGATTGCATTGTGAAAGAAACGTTGTGGAATCGATCAGAAAAGGTTGATCATCTAGCATCTAGCATCTGCAAGGTTCTGGAATCATCAAAATGATAAGAAATTTGGCCCATTCTTCGTAAAGTTACAAGCACTATACACAGAAAGATGTATATGGGACTACCCTATATCTCTCACAGACCATGAGAGAAACAAATTTACCAAATATATGAATTAGTAGGCGGTTTCCCAGCAAATTTTTTATTATCATCATCATGTATTAGTCAAAACATATTCTTTCACATGATTGGTAATGGGAGCTTCCATTTCATTTTTTGAAATTGGGGCGTTTCCAATACTGGTCTTTACCTTTAAGGTTGCATTAGCATTATTCATCATTATTAATACATCCTGCAATGTATCTGCACTATAAAAAATGATTAAGAATTAAAGATGCTCAATGGACAGAAGTAACACAATTCAATAATCCCTGGACTTATCCAAATGAATGAGGACATAACATTTATCACTTTAGAAAGCTAAAATATATAAACACCACTCTCATTTCAAAATGTAAGTGAGGTACAAGCCTGAATGTATATTTTTATCAAATCAATAAAGTTTTTGGTTCGGTGTGAAATAACTATTGTTGTGATGTCAATTGTGACACTTTTCAGACCCCCAACATGATGGATTATTGCTGCTCAATCAATGCTATTTACAGCTAGTAAATGAAAAGACCCCCTATTCAGTTTATTCCTTGTTTCATTTATAAAAGCAAAATTTTCCTTGATCACAAGTTTCAACTTATCCACATTGTGAAATAACGGTATATCATAAAATATAAAGTATAACGACAATTGAAATGCACTCTTATTTGAAATTCTGTTCCATTGATAAATCTACATTTCATTTCTTTTCAGTCATTTCTTAAATTCTCATCACATATATCGGTAGTTCAAAAACGAGAGCAAAGAGAAGAATTTCCTTTTCAGAGGACATTTCAAGTTTTCTTCTACATTGTATGCTTTTCTTCCAAACTAACATATAAATGCACTGTAGCCTAAGAAAGCTCTGAAATTATTTCTCATCTTTCATTCTCTTTAAATCTACATAGATGCGCTCCCTGGAACTAATATCAGAGCCTAGCTAAGCCTGTATTTAAGGCATGACTCATCTATGTAAGCACACACTCATGTATGCATGTAGAACCCCTCTTATCATATTTGCTGATACTATCTCTGTTTATTTTCATCTCTTCCATCCTCAGCCGTCTGACTGGCATGAGATTTATTTGAATATTTTTGGGGAAGGAGAGGAATGTTTATTCAATAACATATTTTGGCAGAGTGCATGATGGAGAAAAGTGGGGGTTGTATTTTCACGTCTGTTTGAATATGGTTTATTAGTTTGCCCACTATACACATTGCTTCTTTATAATTATATTTGCTAGATAAGATTTTTATTTAAGAATATATTGTTATTTTCCTCTCTTTTTCTCAGACGACCCAACTTAGTTTTCTTTTCTTTTCTTCTATCTCTCGCTCCGTATTCTCTTTCCTTCTCTCTCTTTCTCTACCACTTTGTCTCTGTCTTTTTCTGGCTTAATTTCACTCTCCTACTTCTCTCTATCTTGATCTTCTCTTCTCTTCTCTTGAACTCTTCTCTATCGCTCTCTCTCTTCATCTCTCTCTTTCTATCTCTCCCTCCCTCTCTTTCTCTCACTTCACTCATAACTTTCATGACTCCCATCACTGTCTACATGTGCAAGCCTACAATGTACTTTGTCACTTACATTCATTATAAATCACAATTCATTTTCCAGTCTCTATATTACTCCACATGGTTACCAGATGTGCCAGTTCCACTTCAATTCATCTATTACATAATCAACCCTCTTCTCTTTCCCTAACCCCATATCCCTTACCCTTCTCCCTTTCCCCTTTTCATCTCAGACGCACCACTACTATTCTAGCCTATTTTTAATCCCTCTCTGAACAATACACTGTATGTACACAGTTTATGCACAATACACTAGATACTACAGGTTGCCGCATAACAAAACTTTTCTTCGACAACAAAAGGCAAGGTCGCGATTGATTTTGTCCCCCTCAGTCTATTCTAGGTCACGAGCGTTTCACCTGTACGAAATCCAATTATATCAATGTACATGTACGTATGTAGTTCATTACAAAAGAAACGCAATGTACCTAACTTACATCAAGTATGCTAGAAAGGAGATTACATTACCAATGTAATCTACCTGTATGAAATCTAATTACCTCCTATGTAAGTTAATTACACAACATTCTAGTAATGTACACGTACACGTACATGTATGTTTGGTCAGGTAATTTACAACTGCCAGCCTAATGCATGCCCCCCAAAATGGGATTGTAATTTTCACCTGTATATATTATATGGAGTGCAATTTCACTTCCATAACTGAGTTAATAACACAACAGGTATGTCTAAGATAGTGTATTTTTTACAGTCTTACACCAAATATGCCTGAAATGAAATGATGGTATGTTCATGTACAGTGTACATGTAATTCACCTGTAGGGTGAGGTAGACTGTTCCAGAGATGGTATTATGATATTCATAACTATCATGGTATCCAAAGGTATTAATTACACAACATGCAGGTGGTAAAGGGTGTAAGTGTAACATACATCTAACAATGTACGAAATGAGATTATGATCTGCATGTGATACACCTGTACAAAATCTAATTACCCTCTATCTCATTAATAACACAACCAGCAAATATACTCTGGAGTAATATATAAAACATGCATAAACTATGCCCAAAATGGGATTATCATGATGACGATATGCCCGTAATTCACCTGTTAGAAATCCAATTACTTGCATACCTTTGTGTTAATTACAGAAGAGGACCAAGGTGTGATAAAAATGTGATGTGTTTAACATCTGCTTAGAGCGAGAAGTGTGTTAACTTGTACGCTACTCAATAGAGCTAACACCCTTCTGGCTCTCAACAGACGAGATACAATTTATGTCTGGATTCTGGAATGGGAATATCATAACATGATACTCGTAATTAACTTTGCATTCAATGTATGCCGATATGAGCAATTGAGTAAACAGAGAGGACTTAATTAGGCAATATTGGAAAACCCAAAGATTGGTTATACAGGTTGGGTTGTGTAGCTAGATTTTTATATAATTGTTCTTCAACAAAATACATGTTCATAGAAAATAATTTGGCATGAAATATATATGAATTTTTACAATGTACCAATAAGGCAATAATTTCATATAGAAAAAATATATAAAAAAGAGGTTGTGTAAGCCCCTAAAGCTGGATTGAGAAAGAAGACGGATACAGTGAAACCCGTTTATAAGAGACCGCTCCAGGGGGACCCAAAAAGTGGTCTTTATGAGTAGGTGGTCTTTATGTACAGGTTCCTTTAATACAGGTTTCAGTGGGAAACTCTGCTCATGAGAGACAATAAGATGCAGTCATTATAGACAGGTGGTCTTTCTATACAGGTGGCCGCTAAAGCAGGTTTCACCTTATTCATTAAATGTCTCAAAGGACGCCGGTACTTTTATTCCAAAATTACAGAAATATTCTCCTTGCATTTTGTTGCTCATAAAAACATAGCTGGGAGCCATATTCGTAAAGATATTTCCCCACTCCTTTATACCTCCTCCGCAACCAGCCCTCGGCAACTTCCGCCGTTCTCATCATCTTTACCGAATTAATTAAAGATATCCACCGTCTCGGCACTCAATTTGGAGCCGCGAGAACTTTCGTGTGCGTGCCCTCGGAACAACATCGCGGACTTGACAGATTGGCTGGGGAGAGTATAGAACCCCCTTCCCCCATCATACAATATTAGCATCTAATTCAATTTTTAAAAGCCGCTTCGTCAGCTAATCAAGCACGTTGTGACGGGTGGGATTGGACTGGTATGTTAAACAATGGATGTGTTCACACGCCCACCTAGACAACTTGGGAGTGATTTGAGAGAGTTTGCGTTGGTGAACGTTAGTGTGTTGTTTAATTAATCAATCATCACTTTCGTGCTTTGCTCGATCAGAACGTAGCCAGAAAATGCCAGATTTTGCTTAATCATAATTTGATCGTGACTGTCTGCAAGATCATCGCAAATGACAAAGCTTCTAGTATGCAACTCATAACCATTATCAAGGATATGAGATGGATTAAGTTTATGGTTTGTTGGTTTTGTTTTGTTTTACCTGGCTGCTAAGATTGCTTGTGTATGATTTTGAGTAAGCAACCAGGGGACTGGCAGCTTCAAGTCCTCTCCGAGGTACTAGGTAATAATGAGGATTAATACCTTACTAAATAAAGTGCACTAGCGCATCAACTTGTTTTCAAACCAAGAGCCTCTTGTTTATGAGAATTTATTACTGACAACTACTGAAAAGTTCTATGAGAGAAATCCTCACCGCTGTTTTTTTGTACAGTATTTATTATACAGTATTATTTTGATATTATTTATATCATTAGAATGCTTTTGTAAACTCTCTTTATGGTTAAAGAAAGTGGACGAAACATTATTAAATGCTTTCACAAGAACATAATGATACAAACATGAAAAGCAAGCAGATTTGAAATATTTTAAGCATAAAAACTTTTTATATTTTAACAAAATGTATTTACAGAACATTGCACAAAAAAAGTAAATAAAAATGCTAATGTGAACGTCACTGCAACACGAATGTATTTACAGAACATTGAAAAAAAAGAGAAAAAAACGCTAATGTGAATGTCACTCAGACACGAACAACGTGGCCGTGGCCGCCCTACCTCCCTGAAGCTGAACTCACCATCCCGAGGAGGTGTGAGATCTTGATTGCCGTTCGGTTCGACTGGGGAACGTCAAAGTCTCGTTTGTAATTGAGGGGCAGAGAGTTATGAAATATGCAATTTCAGCGAGGCAGCTGCATGGTCGCTTCAACATGCGTGTCTGCTGCGGGCCTGCTTTAATAAGTCAGGCCATGATTGGGAAATCATGTATATTATAAGGGGGCTGGGAAAGGGTCGTGATTGAGAAACAGGATTTTTTTTGTTAGAATGTATTCAAATTATGCATGATTCATGATTTTATCATTGAATACGATATTTTCAATCAGAATTTGTACATCTATCTCTTGAACAGAGAAATACATGAAAACCATTACGATTATTATGGTACATAACAGAATCTATACATGTAGCTACGCCAAAAGGATTGTGAGAAAGAGGTAATGATTATGAAACATTCATGTAATTCAAGTGTAATACTGAAGCAGGAAAAGGGAGAGCAATCAAGAATACTTCGGGCTTTAATATATTCATATTAATGGAAAGGTCCTATCATTTTCATTGTGATTCTCATTAGACGTTTGAAGGATTGGAGAGAATATAAATGTCAATGCCACAAGGCCTACTCCAATAAATCATGGACATTATTAAGGTATCGTGTGCAAGTACATTATGGGGCTGCAAAAGGGTTTGCACAATGGCATTTTAAGCTCTTTGCCTGTAGAGCATAGCATAGGCTTTCCTGGTAAGTGCTAACATATCACAATTTAAACATTTAAATTAATATATCACAATTTAAGAAAAGACAAGTACCTGAGGTATTAACCATGATAATCTACAGACTGTAACATATTTCTCTTGGTATCATACTCAAATTGATGCATAATTCATCTGTCTTTCACCAAAATGCAGTATAATTTAAATCTCATCGGAGGTATATTGGCAGTATAAATATTATATTGCTTGCTGCTGTAAACCTTAGGCAAAGCACACATACAAAGCATGACCTTCACACATGCAGCCATGTATCTCACAGCACTATATTATCCATTCAGAGCCAGAAGGTGTAAAACTCTGTATTCAAGAATATGAGATATAACGCCCTTCTGGCTCCAAACAGAGTCAGACAATCTGAACTTGCACTTTCATCTGCTCCAGATCAGAAGGACTTTAATGCCATTCATTTAAAGCCTGTCTGTACTAGTTTGGCCAGGAGGGATTAGACCACCCAGGGTGCTCACTGGCAGGTGGCTATCTCATCAACTCAGCTCTTAATTAACATAAGAAAAAGAGGATCATGGGGGACCAACATGCACCGATTAGGTATTGTTTGCTATATTATACTGTAGAGGGCGCAAGTAGCTATAAGTAGTACGGTGGGCCTTTAACACAGATCTAATGCCCTTCTGGCTCTCAACAGACACTACACATGACCATAGCCTTCATTCATAATAAAGGGTATTGAATGCAAAAGTACAATAAGCCCAGACAATTCTTGACAAGTACCAAGGAGCTTTCGAAAAAAACATGAATAGCTGTTGAGGCATTTAAGTTCATGAACTGCAGAACTGATCGATCACATGCTTCAAGTTCACGTCAGTTATTTATTCATGACCAATGGTCCTCCCTAATCATTTTCCGAGGAATTGCCGCATCAAAAATTCAAAAAGCCTGCGTGGCTGGAAAAATAAACGATCAAACTTTAGATCAAACTTTAGCAGCTCGGTAGGTCTGGTTAGATTTTATTACTGTATAGTGGCATTGAAATGGAGCTATAAAATTGTCTGGAATAGTCAAAGAAAACCACCTCTGGTTCAAATCTTAAGATTTTCTTTAAAGCTACTTTCCACTAGAAACTAGGGAACAAAATAATTTGATTTCCTTTTCATCAAGTATTATTGAATCTGTAAAAAATGCATTCAGATCAGAATAAAAGAACCTAATTTACAATTTGCATTTGTTGTGAGATGAATAAAAAATTAAATTAAATTTTACAATAATAATTTATTATAAGAACTTAAGAAGTACATGAACATGTACCCAATCACACCTTTACAATTATCTGATGAACATCAAATTATGTCTCTTTTTAAAGACATTTACATCGTTGAAATTGAAGAGAGGGAAAATAGATGGGGCTGTGGGAAATCCCCCATTCAGAAAGATCAATAATCAGGGTATCGAGCCCTTTTAAAACATTTTTATTATTGGCTTATACATGTACATGTACATGTATTACTTTTTAATGACTTATCGTGAATGCAATAGACATTTGTAAGATAATTTGTTTTTGTGATTTCACTTTGTAAACTCCATGCATTTCAGCCCTTGGCTTTCAGTTCCACATAATTTTCTTTAATAAAATAACCATTTCCATTTCAATTTCAAAATCAACCTTTTCTGAACGCTTACACACAATAAATCTCATGAACAGAACTGGACTTAATCTTTGAATCAAACCGTGGACTTACAAGAGTCCATGAATCAACTATTCGCCCATCTTGGCTAACCACCGCTGAGCTACCACAAATCTTCACCACCCATTTACTTCTGTTACCCAATCCCAGACTCACCGATGTTTACTTCAAAGCACAATATTTGTCTTGAACTTGGCTCCTGTGTTTATTGAGAAGATCCAGAGGGTGGATCTCGGAGGGGCCCTGTGAAGGGGGAAATTTATGCCCCCTCCCCCCTTTCCCAATTGATAGCAAGAGAGAGAGAGAGAGAGAGAGAGAGAGAGGAGGAAGGGAGAGAGAAGGAGAGAGGGAAGAGGACAAGAATAACACATAGGACCTCCTCCTGTCCCTAGTTCTAGAAGTATAAGTTATGGGCTTTTTGAGGGCTCATGGGTTCTTGCCTTCATTTTCTTCATGTGCCTCATTAAAACTCATTTTTAATCAATAAAAATTGGGTGTAGGGCTTGAAGTCCCGAAAGCCCCCCCCCCCCCCCCCCTTAGCACCTCCACCATCTAGAACTGCTTCTAACCACAACCCAACATGCCATTATGAAATTGGCAAAATCATGAAAACCCAATATTACTACGTGCACATGCACTGTACCTGTACATGTGTACAGTACATCAGCAGTATATAGTCCTACCGGTATATGCAGTCAAGCTTTAAACGCAAACAAATGAGCATCTTCACAAAGAATCACCTTTAACATGTTATACATTCACTCGTAAATCATGCAATCCACTCTACATTTCTTCTGTGACATAAGTCTGACACAAAGCTTTCCATTTCAGAGGTAAACAAACAGAAACTCGAGCAATAAAAAAACCTTTAGAAAACTGCAGGATTTGATGTAGGCGAATGGCCCTACTACTGTAGATGCATAGAAGCCAATATAATACAGGTGACTCCCTAGACGCAGTGTTACAGGGCTTTTTCCATCACGATCCAAGGCCTTTGAAATTACTCATCCTGGCCTCTCCGCTATCTCTTCTGGTCATTTTCTTTTATCGGGGACATGAAAGGTCTGTTTTCATGAGCCAACGTTTTCAATTACAGTAGGTTTTTGTATATACTGCGGGTGAGGATGCAGATTTGTTATTTTCTGTATCGTAGTAAATTACAGATAGAAACATAATTTTTACAGAAGAAATAACAAACATGTCATCATTTCCTATCTTCAGTTATAAGAAAATCAGTTATCCATAAAGAAAAATGAAAATAAAAATTTGCAATGATATAGGTAATTAATCAACCAGTATTGCAATCTGGACAGTTCGCAACTTCATACTTCTGCTTTTTTATATGTTTCCGTTTTTTTGTTTCTCTTTTTTTTATCTGACCAGGGAGGGGTTTGCCCAAGAACAGGTTTTAACATAGGACTCATTCATTGTTGCATACAGACTATAAAGAATTCAATCTAGACCAGTTACATTAAAGTTAGTGTTGAGCTTTCACCTCTGGCTAGTGGTAATGCACCTTCAGCGTTGGAATGTTGTTGTCTAGCGCTCAAAACTTACCCAATGGGGAGGTGAAGTGATAATAAGGGGAGATTTATATCTGACCGAGCGCCGCAATGCGTCCATTTGGTAGAGTCTGGACTATGTCAAGAAATCTTGTTGAAATGCCATTAAAAAAATCTTTGATATCGTACTAAGAATGTGACTTTCTGCTGAAATGAGATACTGTAGTGTAGTCCCCTAGTAAATTATAGTTGTATAGGTAGACTTGCTTGTTTGCTATGCAATCTAGGTGAGAGTTCATAATAGTATATCTGTAAAGTGCTTAGAGACATTTGTATTAAGCGCTATATAAAAGCAGAATATTATTATTATTATTATCATAATATACCTCTAAACTTTCAAGTATGACTTCATCTACTTGCCACTGAAAAAATTGTAACCTACATGTAGGAGAAATTTAATATTATTGTGATGGGAATGGGATGAAATTACAAAATATTGCATGTGCTTAGCACTAAATCAAGGAATCTTCATTAAAAACTCTTATAATCTTGAAATCTATGATTCTATCGCTAACAAAATGAGGACTTCACGCTATCCAATTGATAGTGATTGTTTTGAATCTTTTATCTCTCCCCCTCTTTATCCATCTCTCTCTCACTCTCTCTTTCTCTCCCTCTCCCCCTCCCTCTCTCTCTCTCTCTCTCCCTCCCTCTCTCTCTTTCTTCTTTCTATCATTTTAACCTTGCTTAACCTAGTTTTATATGATTTTCTTTCCTTTGTCCCTGTTAACTATTCATCAAAATGATTGTGGATATCACCTTGAGCTTTCGTGAGTATTATGTTTAGCGTGAATTTCAGTGTCAAGCTCCTCATCAATCTAAGAGAAAACGCACAGAATCGACACGTTTTATGCGGCCACAAACAATGAGAACCTAAATTCAACCTACATGTATGGTATATACATTTATGCATGTATATATGTATAAGGTCAACATATTGGAATTGGCTAGCTATATATTTACATGCATGTTGTTGTATTCATGTAAATGCCGAGATTGTTATCAATATATCACCTGCTGAATTAAAGCAAAAAATATTGGATTCAACAACAATATAGGCCTAGACCTACACAGTGAAAGAATAATATTCTAAAAACCTTCAGCCCTTTAAAAATATCAATTTCACACATGACTTTTCATAATTTAAAGTGCAATGTCACAGCATTATTGTTATCCATGTCTTTCTGCATAGAGTCAGAAAAACATTTAATGTAAAATAATACCTTTGAACACATTTTATGTGTCTACTACAATTATTATAGGACATTGACATTTAAATAGGACAACCCAAAGCTGTATAGTTTAGAACATTTTCAAACATATCATGTCTTTAAATCAATATACACCTTTTATAAGTGTCACTTTCCTGACAAATTTGGCAGGAATTGGGCATAATACACCAGATTACCCATGTACTTCACACTGTGTAATATCTCTGGGAAAAATCTGCCTTTCTCAATACTCCCATTGGGTGATACTGATATCACACACCATAACAAACATGTGTTTTTCCTCACGTTATCAAACATACATCTTCTTCCCAACCCAGCCTCCCGAATTCTTCCCAACTTTTTAAAGACAAAAGTCGAGAAAGAGAGGATTACATTGATGCCACATCTGTTTGACAAATGTTCGCGGTGTCGTCGGCCGTCGCTGGGATTTTTTGCGTAAGCGGAGACCCAACGACCGCTAGGACAAGCCGGTGGTAGACTATGTTTAGGTCCTGTCGTTGTCTTGCATTGAACTTGGCCCGGCGGGTGGCCCATTAGCGGAAACTGTGGTGGAATCTATACAGGTTTCTACGGATGTGGGCCTTATGTGCATGTGGGACAACTACACTGTAGTCTAGATCTGACAAAAAAGTTTCCTGCATTTAGTGTACTGTATATTTTCATTGTTAACAGGGAAAACCATTCATTTTACATTTTACAATTCAAATTGAAATCCTAAAACCTATAGGCTTAGTTAGAGGCTTACCTATCAAACAATCTGCACTGTCTTGAAATTAAAAGTTTGGAAAAGACATCTTATCAGAAACAGAAAGGGGGAACATTTTTATGGCAATAGAATAGCAATTTTGAGGAATAAAATTTATATAATTCTGAGTTATTTCAATTATTGCATTCAAATTTATAAAAATGCAATTATATTAAAGTTTGAAACAACTATTGTGGAAAACTTATTGATACATGAACTGGATGTACCTAACCTGCAATTCTGTACACTAAAATGAAAGCCTGTACTGCCTATTGCTGCAGAGAGTTTCGTTGTAATTTAGCTTACATGTACCCTCTGGAGTAGGCCTACATCAATAGGTAATTAGTCTGTCCTTCAAAATACTTATTAAATTCACACAACAACGATAACAAGAGTCTTAGAAATACAAAGCTAGCAAATAGCAAACATGCACTGAAATTATGTGCAATATATCCCTTTTTTGAACATTTTCTCTTCCTTCTGTTTTCTTCATTTTCTATTCAATCCACCACAAGTACATCATTTCATCCCTATTTTCACGAAGTGACGGTAGTGAGGAAAATCGTCATGCAAAGTGAATGCAATTTTTTTTTACTACCGTCACTTCGTGAAAACAGCGACAATATTTTGTCTATATATGCAATACAATATTGGGAAGATGTTATTCCTGGTGTACATAACTAATGGGACTACTTTCAAATTCAACTTAAATGCTGTACAACATCTTAATGATTGATTCACACGTCAATAACAGAAAAATTATAATTTGTTAAACCGTTTGACTCTATGACTAATACCACAAAGTAGTTTAAAAATACTAGATTTCAATCACAATTGAAGTAAGCACATGTATATGTACATGTACTTACAATTACAGACATCTATAACATTTTGTGGTGTGTAAGGTAATTTCAATGGTTCTAGTCCATTGGACATGGCAATTGGCAAGGAGTATTTTCATGTCAATAAATTCAATTGGAGAGAATGCCTTCTCCTCATGAAAAAATCTCTGCAGTTTCACTTTGGATAGTTTACAAATTACTGGTTGAATTGAATTCACCTTGAGTTTGGGAATAGAGCTGTTGATTGGGGCTCAATTTTCACCTGTATAAGATAACCATAACGACAGCGAGTATTTCCAGATTCAAATTCAATTACACTTCATCAGGAAATAACATTGAAATCTAGGATTTCGTGCTCCAGATAGAATCAGGTAGTTCTAGTTCAAGGTAATCTTATTCTCCTAACTTTTAGTTATTTGTTTGTACTTTACTATAATTTTCTCTCACGGTCTCTTTTTCACTCTCTCTCTCTCTCTCTCTCTCTCTCTCTCTCTCTCTCTCTTATTTTCCCTCATTCCTTCTTTGTTTCTGATTCATAATCTGTTACAATTCTATCTTTCTTTGTCTCTTCCCTCTTTTTTAAATATTTAGTGTGGATTCTCTCTTCTCTCCCTCCCTCCCTTCTCTCTCTCTCTCTCTTTTTCTTCTCATCTCTTTTCTCCTCTCTCTTCTCTCTATTCCTCGGTTCTTGGCTGTGCATACCGGTAGTACATTTACAAAGTACAGTGTACATCAAACTGGCTGGCGGGCCTATCCATAATATTAAAATTAATGCCCCTTTGACAAGTATTTATAAACACCCTTCCCATCAAAACCATCACACATTAACCATTTCTCAAACCATCTACGGACCGCGAATATTTTTTTTACACGCTAGCCTGGCCAGTTTCGCCGTAATACTCGTAAAAGTGCGCTGGTGGTAAAGCCTACATGTAGGCATGCACTACCGCAGTTTAACTTGGTTGCTCTCTAGCTGAACGTTCGTTCGTTCGTGTCTCCTTAGATCAAGATTAATGTAAAGTTCCTAAATTAAATTAAAATAAATTAAGTTTTTGAATTCCATCGCCCGATGGCTGCGGTGGTCGTCTCATTTACAAGGGCCAGCTATGTCTTTATCTGATGATTGTCATGCATGATGTACATGTGTATCATCATGCACCTCGCATGTAGGCTGCTAGACTAATATTAGTCGTTTCCATGGTGTTTCTCATAGAAATGGCCAGGCTAGCGTGTAAAAAAAAATTGCGCCTACGGACCACCAACCTCTCAAATTGGCAACGCCATTTCCATGCATATTGTGAGGTCACCAAGGTCAGAAATCAACAAATTCCATGACCAATGACTCTCAATAATGCAACCCATCAAAACAGTGATTCTTTTCCAAAACGCAAAACCACGAAATTGAGTGAATAATGCGGGATCACGCTTTGGGGGTGATTTACAAATTCTGGCTCGGTAGGAAAGGTGTATGTAATAGGATTCTTGTCTAGACGTGGAAAGACTTATTGTTCTGCAATGTTTGTTTTTTTGTATTGCCAAATGAAATTGTGAATATAATTACAGTATGTAACTTTAGGATATCAACACTTTTCTTTTAGTAAATTCACAGCTTTTCATCTCATTCCATTCAATAAAATGAATCTATCAAGAATATTATTCATCTATACTACAAAAGTATTGAGTTTGTCTGCAGAATTAGGATGGAAATATGAACAAAATGTGAATATTATTGTAGGTCTACTTGTATTAGGACTTATATACAGGCCTAAAATTTCAAAAACTGCATAGTACATTTTGATTTTATTACAAAAATATTTCACATCATATTCATTATTAATAAATGGGTAAAAAACTATGAAAAATTGAACACTTGAAAACATTGTACAAGTGAAAGATGGGAACATTAATTATTATAAAAGTCAAAAAAATAAGAAAACTTTATAACATTATTTTTACAATAAGATTAAGAACCTGAACTGTCTGAAACCAGGGAGATGTGAGAATAACATGGAAGAAGAAAAAATGTACATTGAGAAATGTTTTGCAGTAATCTGAAAGCATGATAACCAAAATAACCTCTAAAAGAGAATTTCTGGTAAAGAGAATACAAGCCTGATTGTGTTTTGACCGATTATCACGACTATCTCGGGACCTCATTAAATTCTGGGGAAATACAACAGCCTCCCTGAACAGCTAGCTCCCCTAGAAAGGCCTTCATTATTGGCCCAATACCGTAACAATCCGCATTGTTTCCAAGCCCTATTAGCATAGTATCATTCCCAACAGAAGCTGCTCTATAATACCCTTTTCCATCGCCTTTTTTTATCGAACAAAACAGCCTTTGGAATTGGTTTTAGAGCGGAGAGAAGGTGCGAAGAGAGTGAGGAAACAAAAAAAATCGAACCGCATTAGCCGGGTTAGGGCCGTCGGGGTTCGGGCGGGGTCAGCGATGCGAGTAACTCGCAGGCAATTTCAGCGGCTTGTGGGCTAGGCAGCTGTGTCGTGTTTCGACCACTGCAAAATGGTGCGTTGCGAGCCGTAAAAAAACAGTAATGAACTCGTCATATAAGTCGCTATAATAGGGGCTTTTTTCAAGAGGCTTTGGCAGACTATACATGAATTGTAAGTGAAGATTAGTTAGAATAACAATGGGGGATCTAAACTCTTGCATTTCAATGAGTAATAGAGCTGTCGACAGCATAAAGAGATGGGGGTCTTGGGCACTAAATCGTCGGCTCCTGACATCACAAATCCGCGGCTGAGCTGAGCCATGTGGTCGTAAAAAGATAATGCTTTCGGAAGCAATACAAAGATTTGGCATTTCCGATTGTCGTAAAGTTGTATAAAAGTATGGCTTTCGTAAAGTTATAAAATGAAGACAAGCCATCATTTATGGTTTCATAAGTTGTGTCAGTTAGTTGGTATGCGGATGGAAAATTAATAATCCAATGCAATTATCACTTTTCCGCCGTCTTTTTTATAAATAATATTGGCCTAAATCACAACTAATATAAATCCTAATCATATTCTAATACAAAATAATTACAGAACAAACATGTACATTAAGCACATTAAAAATAGAAAACTATAATGTATAGAAAGTTTTAAATAGACCCAGAAAATTGTCAAACTACAATTTCTACTTCTGCAACTTTTGACAGCTGGAGATAACTCTTTTACAGTTACGCAATAAAAGTGAATGAAACTGCAATTACTGAATTCGGCGAATAATATAAAATACACCTGTTTAATAGTGTTACAACAAATCAAAACTAACAGGGGAAACCGTCTAGAAAATAATCTACAACTTTGTTTCATGATCATTGTACAATTTTACACGACAATATTTACAAGTATAACAAATGAAAGTTGTGAGGAGTGATAAATAGTGAATTTTGACTTACTTTGAGTTGTTTTTGTCCCAAGCAATCGGCTGCAGTGTTTTCGCCAGTGTGACGCTCCACAGAAGAAGAACAGCGTTCACAAAAAATATGATTCCTGATTTTGCCTTGGGCAAAGCCATCGGACTTGGCCAGAAAAATTTAGTCCTGGAAAGATGAGACATAGTTTTCCTCAAAAGTCGGCAAAGTGATGCGTGATGGAAGCTCCAGGGTCAAAGTGCTCAGGTATAAAAACTCCAAGTCATGCGTGCAATCACTTTCAAGTTGTTCACAGGTGAATTTTCAGAAATTCTACCAAGCGCGATATCGATGTTGCTGTCGTCTGCGCGAGTTACTGGTAGCTACGTTGTAAAGATGCGGTATATTGACTACCAGCCCGCCAACAGCGCTGGCGTGGATAACCCCTCAGTGGCGCTTCAAAGCACCCGTCGATTAAACAAGGTGTTCAAATCACCTTTTCTGCGAGAAAATGTATCTCCAAATGCCCAGTTGGGAGGTCCGTGATTTGAAGTCAATGTGCAAAATATCCACAAGGTGTAACTGTGTGAAGATGTGGTATTTCCTTTAAATGTTGTCAGAAATGGTAGTTTGAGTTAGCCGCCGGTGCGTTCAATCCGGCTACATATCATGATGATACTACTCAAGTGTATGGGGTACATAGGATGCTGTACATAAGCGTATGAGTAACCAACGAACTTTTCCAGGCGATCGGGCCGCTTGCTCAGTCGCCATGCAGCGAGATTTCGTCACGGGCGCGAGAGCGAGATGGAGCAACTTGTCTCATGAATAATTCATCAGGTTTACGGTTGAGTGGGTTGGGCTTCGAAGAAATTCTCGCATCTTTGATTCGTCACCGTCCCGAAGGTGGGCGGGGTCTAGATACTAAATATTGGTTGATGCAGAGGGCGCATGACCAAAATAGATGTTGTGGAAAAGATTCAATGTTTCGTTCATAGTAGTTTTGCAACAATTTATTACCAAACATTTCAAAAAGGATACATTAACAAAAAACAATTTTATTCGAAATTGTTCACCGTACTTTAAATAGATTGAGAACAGAGAGAATATTACAGTATATCCACCTAACACTCGACTTGATGAAATGAAATGAAATGAAATAATAGATTTATTAATGAAAACTTGAATTACTTGAAATAATTTGTGTATCGCCGCTAAGCGCATATTTGAATTCTATACTGTAATTTTTTCATCTCATTTCAGGTATCCGGGGAGTGGTGATAGACCAATTTAAAAATGTAACGACGCAATAATCTGAACTAAACTTGAAATTTAGATATTTAATGAAATTGAAAATCATTCATTTGCATGCAGTTAACAATTTATTTATTCATATCCCTTGTATTTTTTATGTTGTGGAAGGGGGATTCGGTTTGTCTGTATTTCGAGAATGAAACATGGACTGGCCTTTACTGAACACTTTAAGATGTCAGCGTTAATATGTCACATCCTCAAGTATCATAAATCGGGACAAATCATTTTTTCACATGCTTAAAAACAATATAAGATAGAAAGAATATAAAGGAGGCACTTTCTTTTTTGTCCAATTTTTCAGGAAACATTTTACCCCGACTCAGCCAGCCGGTAAATAAGCGGGGGGGGGGGGGGACGGGGTGGGTAAGACCACTTTTTTTTTTTTTTTTTTTGGCCTTCTTCGTGAGATTTTTTTTTTTTTTTTTTAATAATAATAATAAAAAATATTTTAAAAAATTAAAAAAAAAAAAATTGCTGTTGTTGACCCGTCAGCCCCCCTCCCCCGTGGATTCGCGCCTGCAGAGGATCCAGCCGGCGACAAGGGGGGGGGGGGGAGTCAAATCTTAATACAAAATTTAGCGTCGACTCAGCCGGCAGGCGAATAAGTCGGGGGGGGGGGAGCACCTTTCTTCTTTCCCTTTTTTGATCGAGTTTTGGAGGAAAAATTTAGCGCCGACTCAGCCGGTCAATTATTATTATTTATTTATTTTTATTTTTTTATTATTATTTTTTTTTTATTTATTTATTTTTTTTGGGGGGGGGGGGGCGCTTTTGTTTTGTGTTTTAAAAAAGGTTAAATTTACGTTATTATCCTATTTTTATCGTTTTGGGGGGCTGGGGGGGGGGCCGGGCTGGAAAAATCGCTACGTGGATCCGCCCCTGATAGAAAGAATGCGAAAAATGGAAAGAAAATTAGATGTTTGACACAGTTCTGAAATTGATCACTTTGGTCACTTTTTACCCCCATGGGCTACGGTTGCAAGCTTGTACTCTTTTTGATGCGTCCGGCTTTTACGCCAGGCATACAAGTTGTATAACGTTGTATCTTAAAACGAACTTCAAGGAGTCCCCCCCCCCCCCCTCCCCCAACAAAGAAAAAAATATATAATAATTTTGGTCTTTAGTTTTTTTTTTTCTGCGTTTTCTGCGTTTTCAAAATAGAACATAATCATATGCATAAAGTAACAAATTTTTTTTCATTTTACATAACTATAAATGTTTAAGTGCATTAAATAAGATGCATACAAACACAAATATTTTTCAATGAAAAGTGAAGTGTTAATGTAGTGAGGCGATAATTTTCACGGCGAGATACTGAATTCTTTGTAATGTTTTATATGTAATTCTTTGAAAGGGATAAACGTTTTTCCTCAGTAATAAATAAAACTCCCCCCCCCCCCAATGTTTTATTCATCATATTTCCAGGAGGAAATATATAGGATCTGCATATCATTTAACCCTTGTGTTCCTATTCACTCTTTCGTAATTTAGGGTGGGGAGTCAATTTGAAGATCACGTTAGTCCATGGAAAACGTGCACTATAGTGGGGTACATGTTTAAGGGGGTCAATGTCGCTATTCATAAGGACCGCTATTCATAAGGTCCGCTATTCACAAGGTCCATTATTCATAAGGACCGCTATTCATAAGGTCCGCTTTTCATAATTGGAGAAAAAGGGTCATTATTCATAAGGGTCATTATTCATAAGGACCGCTATTCATAATCAAAGAAGAGGGTCGGTATTCATAATATTAGAAGAGGGTCGCTATTCAAAATACGAAATCGGGGTCGTTATTCATAAGGGTCCCTATTCATAATATTACAAAAGGGTCGGTATTCATGACACAGAAAGAGGGTCGCTATTCATAATACGAAATGAGGGTCGCTATTCATAATACGAAATGAGGGTCGCTATTCATAATGCAAAATGAGGGTCGTTATTCATAAGGGTTATTATTCATAAGGGTCATTATTCATAATAAAAAATGAGGGTCGCTATTCATAAAAGGAGAAGAGGGTCGCTATTCATAATAAGAGAAGAGGGTGGCTATTCATAATAGAAGAAGAGGGTCGCTATTCATAATAGAAAAAGAGGGTCGCTATTCATAATAGGAGTAGAGGGTCGCTATTCATAATAAGAAATGAGGGTCGCTATTCATAATAGGAGAAGAGGGTCGCTATTAATAATAGAAGAAGGGGGTCGCTGTTCATAATAGAAGAAGGGGTCGCTATTCATAATAGGAGTAGAGGGTCGCTATTCATAATAAGAAATGAGGGTCGCTATTCATAATAGGAGTAGAGGGTCGCTATTCATAATAAGAAATGAGGGTCGCTATTCATAATAGGAGAAGAGGGTCGCTATTCATAAAAGGAGAAGAGGGTCGCTATTCATAATAGAAGAAGAGGGTCGCTATTCATAATAGGAGTAGAAGGTTGCTGTTCATAATTCGAAATGAGGGTCGCTATTCATAATACGAAATGAGGGTCGCTATTCATAATAAGAGCAGGGGGTCGCTATTCATAATAGGAGAAGAGAGTCGCTATTCATAAAAGGAGAAGAGGGTCGCTATTCATAATAGAAGAAGAGGGTCGCTATTCATAATAGGAGTAGAAGGTTGCTATTCATAATACGAAATGAGGGTCGCTATTCATAATAGGAGCAGGGGGTCGCTATTCATAATAGGAGAAGAGGGTCGCTATTCATAATAGGAGCAGGGGGTCGCTATTCATAATAGGAGAAGAGGGTCGCTATTCATAATAGGAGTAGGGGGTCGCTATTCATAATAAGAAATAAGGGTCGCTATTCATAATATGAAATGAGGGTTGCTATTCATAATACGAAATGAGGGTCGCTATTCATAATAAGAAATGAGGGTCGCTATTCATAATAGGAGTAGAGGGTTGCTATTCATAATACGAACTGAGGGTCGCTATTCATAATAAGAAATGAGGGTCGCTATTCATAATAGGAGTAGAGGGTTGCTATTCATAATACGAAATGAGGGTCGCTATTCATAACACGAAATTAGGGTCGCTATTCATAAAAAAGAAATGAGGGTCGCTATTCATAATAGGAGTAGACGGTCGCTATTCATGATACGAAATGAGGTTCGCTATTCATAATACGACCCCCCCCCCCCCTCCTCGGCTACGTTCCTGGTCCTGTAGGGGGGGCGATATATAGCCCTGAATAGTTGTCTCTTTTTAAAGTAACTACATGTATATTTTATCTGTTATCTTTGATAATTATATAGAGCCAACCCCCGCTCATGTGGTGACGAAAAAAAAGTAAAACATAACACACATGTAATCCTATCGTAAATTTTCCTCCTTGTTGGAAATCTTGCCCCACCACCCTGCCCCCGACTGATCTTATCCAGGCTACGCCACTGAAATATTAAGTACGCCAAGCAGGCCCATTATCCATTTTAGCTTGCTATTTAAGAAACTAGTAATTGTTTATACGACAATAATGTTTTTGTAGAAAGTAATTTTTATTAGGACTTATGGACCTACAAATTACTGAGCGGAATTGGACCTGACAATTGGACCTAAGCCCAGTATCTACCGATCCCCCGAGCCCCCCCCCCCATCAGTACGCCCCGGTGCGGATCCAGAATTTTCCAATTGGGGGGGGGGGGGGGGACGGAAATTTGAAAAATGCGCAGACCGTTTTTTCAACTCAACATACCAATACTGACAAGGTCATATTAGAAGCACGATACGGGTACCTAGAAGCAGGAACAATTTTGGAAAGGGGTGCAAGCTCACTTCACGTCTCTTGTCCGATATCAACATTCCCCGTTTTTAAGATATACATTTTTTTGACATTTTCATCGGGGGGGGGGGGGGGGGGGGGGGCTAAAGCCTCTTGCCCGAAAAGGTAATTTTCTAGTTCACAATTCTGCTTGTGAGCGAAACGAGCGAGCAAAAATTTGAGCATTATATGTTTTTTGTGAAAGTGTTATTTATCACCAAGATAAACGAGAAAAGATATCAAAAATTCATATTCGGGCAGCTTGCTGTCCCCCCCCCCCCTCCCCTCCCCCACCCATTACGCGCGAAAGCTTTGAACTTTCATTAATTATCAAAGCTAAAATGTAAATTATTTTTTAAAAATACACAATACAGGGGATGCAACCGTTTACATAATGTCTTACGGTAAAAAAAAAATCGTATCTGATTCTGAGTATCCAATTTCCTTACTTATATGGAAAATATGTCGTGCGACATTGTATATTTACGAAAAGCTTGAATATGGTATTTAACTTAAGTCCCTACAACCCCCTCTCTGTCGCTTTCTTTCTTTGCTGAGGATAAGATACATGATAGATCAACCCCTTGAAGGCAACACTGATACAACCCCACCACCCTCACCCTTAAACACACACAGGCTACGCCATCTATGAACTACTTGGACGAGAATTGTCGCTAATATGTACATGTACCAAGGGAATACTGCCGGGAGGGTGGGCCGAATTGGAGGGGGGGGGCTGGTGACCGGAATGATGGGACACGTTCATTATTTAGGCACGCCTTTCTTTCTTCAGAAATGTGAGTTTTCAATAAATATTTTCTTCAAATGTTTGGGACCATGTGGCCTACCCCACCCCCCCCGGCCTACGCTGTAGCCATGGGGTGTCCAGTATGTCGCTTCCTTATTAACATTTAGTTTATTGCTTATGTGATTTTGACTTTTTCGGCATTATGAATAGCGACCCTCTCGTCGCATTATGAATAACAACCCCTACTCCTATTATGAATAGCAAACCTCATTTCGTATTATGAATATCGACCCTCTTCTTCTATTATGAATAGCGACCCTCGTTTCGTATTATGAATAGCGACCCTTTTCCCCTTTTATGAATAGCGACCCCTTACTCCTATTATGAATAGCGACCCTCATTTCATATTATGAATAGCGACCCTCTTCTCCTTTTATGAATAGCGACCCTCTTCTCCTATTATGAATAGCGACCCCCTACTCCTATTATGAATAGCGACCCTCTTCTTCTATTATGAATAGCGACCCTCTTCTCCATGAATAGCGACCCTCTTCTCCTATTATGAATAGCGACCCTCTTCTCCTATTATAAATAGCGAACCTCGTTTCGTATTATGAATAGCAACCCTCTTCTCCTATTATGAATAGCGACCCTCATTTCCTATTATGAATAGCGACCCTCTTCTCCTATTATGAATAGCGACCCTCTTCTCCTATTATGAATAGCGACCCTCTTCTCCTATTATGAATAGCGAACCTCATTTCATATTATGAATAGCGACCCTCTTCTCCTATTATGAATAGCGACCCTCATTTCCTATTATGAATAGCGACCCTCTTCTCCTATTATGAATAGCGAACCTCATTTCGTATTATGAATAGCGACCCTCTTCTCCTATTATGAATAGCGACCCTCATTTCCTATTATGAATAGCGACCCTCTTCTCCTATTATGAATAGCGACCCTCTTCTCCTATTATGAATAGCGACCCTCTTCTCCTATTATGAATAGCGACCCTCATTTCGTATTATGAATAGCGACCCTCTTCGCGTGTTATGAATAGCGACCCTTATAAGTAATGAACCTTATTTCGTATTATGAATAGCGACCCTGATTTCATATTATGAATAGCGGTCCTTATGATTAATGACCCTTAATATGAATTATGAATAGTGACCCTCATCTCACGTTATGAATAGCGGTCCTTATGATTAACGAACCTTATTTCTTTATGAATAGTGACCCTCTTTTGCCATTATGAATAGCGGACCAGGAAGTACGGGAATTTACACGTTATGAATAACGGTCCTTATGAATAGCGGACCTTATGAATAGCGGTCCTTATGAATAGCGAATAGACCCCGTTTAAGGTGGGGAAACTCATACGGGAATTTAATCTTTTAATAATAATCTTAATTTTTAAGTGGATGCCTCCGCCCCTTTAGAAAATATTGAGTGGTCTCTTCCTAATCTGAAAAAAATCAATTGTCAATCAAAAGTGAAAATGACGATACTTGTGGTGAAAAATTTAATAAGATCCCTTTTTAACTAAGTAAAATAATATTAAATATGACTTGGTATAACATAATAATTTTCAATTAACACAAGATTTAACTTTATATCAACATTTAAAAAAAATTGCAATATGAACAACAAGAACAAATTTCAAAGGGAGAGTAAATTATCAATCTTATACATTTGCCGACATTATCAAACATTTTTTTCTGACGGAAATTTGAATAAGTAGATATAACATCCCAACATCCCGCTTTAGCAACACCCATACTCGTCCCTCCGGCTCCCCCTGAATAGCCTACAAAGGCCCAATAACTGATTGTAGATTTTGAAGATATTTGACAATAATTGTGACCCTTTTCCAAAAGGTTCTGACTAAACCACTCGGATCTTTGTATCCGAAGGGCGCCGTTCAAGGGGTCTGGTATTCGTTTTGGAATTGAGGGCGGCTAGCAAAGCCACCCCCTCCCACCTCCTCTATTCTATACCGATTGTAATGCTAATAACCTTCGAGCATGCAAGAAAAATATGCTGAGGGTTTTTTTTTCTCCCCTTCCCTCCCTTCCCTTCCTCATTTGTATTTTTCTGTGAAGGCCCCACCTCCGCCTCCCTAAAGACCCTACCTCGGCAAACACTTTAAGAACAAATTAGTCATTGTCCCCTTTTTGTAAAAAATTCTTGATATACCACAGAATGATCGAATCCCAGATCTTATAGAATTTGCCAGAGTTGATGTATCAAACTGAATCAAATGGCCCATCTCGGAGTCATGCATCGTAGAGGGCAGTGTGTACTTTTTATGGACTCGTAGTGATTGAAAACAAGGGGACTTATATTTTTTCCTGAAGAAAACATCGTCATGTCAGAAAATGTGATAGGATTATAATAATCATAATTATCATCCTACTCTTGATCACAATCATTACCATGATCATAATCATCAACATCATATTCACCATGATTCTATCATGCACCACAGTCCATGCACCACCACCTTTTTCTCCTCCTACTCTTTATTTCCTTCTTCTTCCACTTCTTCTTTTTCTCCTTCTTCATTTTCATCGCCATCATCATGATGAACCTTACTCATCTTAACGAGCGTCCCCTCAATCGTCATCATGCACCTTAGGTATCGTAACAAGCTTCATCACAATCATCATCATATCCTCCTCCTCCTCCTCCTCCTCCTCCTCCTCCTCCTCCTTCTTCTTCTTCTTCTTCTTCTTCTTCTTCATCCTCATCATCATCAACCATCTGCACACAATCAGCATTAATATCATACTTTTCACAAGCATCAACATGCCTATTTCTGTTACCATCATCAGTATTGTTTAATGAAATGAAATAATACGAATAAAAGAAAGAAATAAAAAATTCATAACTGAGTCATAGCTGTTGTTCAAATGCGTCTATTTCTTCTTCAAATCATCGATAACAAGGTCCATGACTTCATTCCGCATTAATAACAGCAAAATCAGAAATGAAAATATATCATTTTAAAACGACACCCATATCAACTTTGAAATGTTGTTAGCGACCATGTGTAAAAAAGAGAATAAATATTTGAAGATCATGAAAAACAGAAGAACACATTATGGCAAGATCAAGTTATTCGGTCATAAGTTGACCTGGTGGGTCGTAAGGTTGTCCATAACATATTTTAAAAATAGATAACTATAAGTAAACAAATTGTGTCTGATCATACATGACACAACCAGGAACTCGGCTGTATAATGTTACATGTTTCAAGTTTTCTCAAAGATATATGTCTTTACAAATTGGGTGTATGTAATAGCAGTATTACAACTGACCAGGGGGGCGTTTCACAAAGATCCTAAGTCAAACTTAACTTTAAGTGGGACTTAAATATTATGGAGAGCCATTTGTAGCCTTTAACTCAGATATATTCAAAAGCGAAAATTCAAGTATTTAAGATTTTTTATGAATTCCACATCAAGAAAATGAAATCCCTGTTGGTAATAGAACATATTAATGATTTGAATCAACATTTTATGCCTTTTCAAATAACTTTTACAAAATATTTTCATAGATGCCAATGGCTTTCCATAATTGTTAAGTCCAACTTGGAGATAAGTTCAACTTAGGATATTTGTGAAACACCCCCAGAGGGGCACAACACATATTATTCCACACAATTCATTCTATGTTCTTGTATCAAGTAATATTTTTTTTCTTTCTTCAAATCAATTTTTTGTTAGGTGGGCCTCAAACCATTTCTAACAGCCGTAGTGGACATTGATTCTTTTTTTAAATAAATAATTACCCAAGTGGGCCTAGAGTTAAAAGAGGTTGAGAAGTGCTGGTCTAAAATAAGTAACTGCAGTTATTACTTCTCTAAATTATTTCTACATCCTTTCATACAAAACAAAACAAAACAGCCGGCTGCCTGTAAGAAAGCAGTAACTGCCATTTAATACATGGCTCTGACAGCTATGTTTTAGCACCCTCCTGCAGAGCACATAACAAAATGATGAAACACTTTCAAGAATCAACTCTGGAGTTTTATCATCGCAAAAATGTTTAAACGGAATTAGCTTAAAGATAAAGTTGAGTTCTGGTCATGCGATTGCATTGTGAAAGAAACGGTGAGGAATCAATCAGAAAGGTTGATCATCTAGCATATCAGTATTGGTGTGTACTGCAAGGTTCTGGAATCATCAAAATGATAACAAATTTGGCCCAGTCTTGGTAAAATTACTTACAAGCACTGTACACAGAAAAATGTATATGGGACTACATGAACATGTGGCGTAAAAGTCTGTCCCAATGTTTATGCTGTTACATGAAATATTTAGAATATTAAGGCATTTGAAGAGCCATGCTTTTCAGGCAACATTTGTTATCTGATGTTCTTCCAGACTTGCATAATAACAATGATAACGCTCACAAATTATTGTTCACCTCTTCTCAGAACTTAACCTTCTCTTTAAGATTGCATGTTGAGTACTTGTTCCTGCTTCCTATATATTAGGAAATCACCTATTAAATAGTACTGAAAGTCCATTTCCCCTTCCAAGGGAGAAATCTTCTAACCATGGCACACTAGGGGAAGGTAAAGATTTCACCAAAATATAATAAATAAAAAGTAAAAAATAAACATTGCTTGCAATGATAAAAACTAACAACATTTCTATGATGTCAGATAGAAAATTTCTGGCACGTCGATTACAAATTCAACAGTTCTGGTTGAGGCAAAAAGGCACCATATACGTACAGAGCTTTTAGGCATTACACCTTTTTAGGTCTGTAGTAACACAATGATAGGCTTTTTTTATAGCAAGTTTAACTTTTTTTTCTTTCTTCACATACACACGACTCCAAACAAATTCATTTAGTTGGCAAGAATTCATAAGCATTTCTTATTTTGTATACATTTGTAACTTTGAATATTTTTCTAAATCTATTTAAATATAACATCTATAAAGAGAACAGACTTGTTCTTTAGAGGAGAATGCCTTGCAGTAAAATGATAATCATACCACATGATTTCTTCTCTTTTTTCCTTTAGCTAGCAGATATTTCTTTGTGTTATATATATTCAATTAAAAAACAAAAGAATAGAATCAGAGAATGAAGACTCCACTTAATCTGTTTGCTTTCTCTCCTAAACATTAATCAAAGTAGCACCTTAATACATAGAATACTTGTGTGAAATTATTGAATACTTTGGTATCACTGTGGCAAGAAAGTAAGGCATTACTTATGAGGGGATATCGGTGGAGGCCCTAGAGGGTCTTGTTTCTTTTAGCTGGCTGCTAAAGCATGTGTATGCTTTTACATAAGCAACCAGGGAACCAGGGTGCTTACCGACACTTTTAAGTCCCATTTAACGGACTTTGCAATGAGGATTAATGCCTTACCAAAGGGCACTAGTGCATCAACTTGGTTTCAAACCATGGACCTCCCGGTTAGGAGACCACTGCTCTACCACTGAGCCATCGCGTCTTTATTCTCACGTGGCAGGTCCTGGGTTCGATCGCTGCTTGGTGCTTAGGTCCTCAGGCAAGGTATTTACCAACATTTCTCCTACTCGATCCAGGGCCACATAACACAAACATAAGTTAGCAATTGAAAATATTGTTATCTTCTTAATTCAGAATTTGTCACTGAATACTTGGGGTCAACAAATCTCCTAATAATATGGGCTTGGCTAATTATAATTCATTTACATTTTTCTAATCCTCTATTGGAAGTATTTCACACTTGTTTTGGGACTGCCTTTTTTACGCAACATTATTCAAGACTTCCAAAGCTCTCCTCCGAACAATGAGGTGCATTTGAAATAAAAATCCTTTTTGCTTGGTTATTGATGCATGTACAATTATTGCAAGGTGTAACTATGTTAGCTTTTACCACTATGTCATATTTGTTTGATGTACCGGTAATCAAGTTTTTTTTGTTGATCAAATTAATTCTTCCATCAAAAGAAAAAGAAAAAAGTTTGCTATTTTGCAATTAACAATGTACAATAAATGATCAATCTATCAGTTGTATGCTCAATTGCTAACCTCTGTGTTATGGGCCCCTGGTACCTGTTTCACAAACCCTTTTTTCAATGACAAATGACAAAAATCAGTGACAAATCTGATAACCAATCAGAGGCAAGGATTTCAGTAGCTTATAACAGAAACTGTCATTTGTCACTGATGACAAGTTTTGTGAAATGGGGCCCTGGTGTATTGAATGGGTACCAAGCAATTGTTGGTTTAATAATAATTACAAGACCCTCAGAAAGAGCAATGATGTGTTAATACTGATGAAGCTACTCTGGGTAAATTATGCAACCGATTTGTTATTATCAGGTTCTTTAACTCATGGAATACCGCATTGTCTCATAGTCATATGCTTTAGTACGGGAGCCACATAGTTCCGGCAGGGAATAGTTTAATAGTGCATCATGTTTGGGAAGTGGGTGAGGGGTTGAGGCGTGGCTTGACCCTGCCCGACACCGATCAGAGGAGGTGGGATGGTGACATTATGGGGCGTCGGCTGACCGTGAGACGTAATGGGCGATCGACTGGCCGCCTCCCCTGCCAAGGCGGACAGGTGGTGGTAACTCCCCCCTCCCCCGATTGCACCGATGTTCGGATGCACATAATGCATGGTCATGTTGGCTGCCATTGCTGCGACGGATCGCTGGAAGAGTGGGGCGGAGCTGGTGGTGGGAGGGGTGCTTGGTTGGGGCGTGGGCGCCGTGGCCAGGTGGATGGAGTACGGGCTGGGGTGCGAGATGAGGGCTTGGTGGTTGGGCTGGTGGGCCTGAGGGGGGCGCATGTTACGGGCGTCGGCCAGGGCTTCCATCATGGCTGCCACGGAGGATGTCGTCTTATCGAGGATGGAAATGGAGAGGCGTTCTGCATCGTGGCCAGTGTCCGAGACGGAGCTGATGATGTTGACCTCCTCGGGGAGGATTGGATGACCTTGGTGCACATCAGAAGGAGGAACTGAGAAGAGAAATAAAGAGAAGCATGCTTAAAGGCATCGTTTAACAATGTTAAATCTGAGATGCATGGTCCTACGTGTTATCAGTGTCTGTGATATGGTGTAATATTGAAGCCCTACAAAAAAATTGCGCTTCAAAATGATCATGAAGTGCCTCAAAAAATGAAAAATCTTTTAAGTGACTGGTTTTACCATACTCATTTTCCCCAATAGACTGTAGTGCTATAAAAACCGTTACGAAAACACAAATTTGGTTTTGATTTCCAAGCATAAATATCTTGATAATCAGACAGGCGATCAGCTTGTAAAAGTCATGGGATTCCTTACTGACCTAAAGGTTTATAATTATCATTGCAGCATGAGCTAAATCCAGGACTTTGTTTCAGAATCTGAGACAAAGTTACTGGATCCCTTTACACAGCTGACCCCCATCTGGTCCAATGGCGATTGTTACAATAAGCAATAACTGAATTTAATTAAGTTTTAATACATGCTGCCCGTCCACTATCTCTATGGTCTGATGATTAGTATGTCGATAATAGGGCTTTCTTTCATTCATATATATACATATATTGTTCATGTTTTACGGATGCTCTGAGGAGGTTCAACGATCTGCTTTCAAAAAGAATCACAAACTATGGTATCACAGATTTTCTGTATTCCAAAAGATGCCTAATTACTGCATATTGCAAAACTCATCAAAATATTACCTCTACATCTGAACTATTATGGTCCATAAAGTGAATTCAGATGGCCTGAATAAACAATTATTATTGATTTGAGAATACATGCAGATCATGCTGATAAGTAAACATCCCAGGGATAACACCATAACAGCTGCAGTAATGATAAACTTAAAGTGAAAACCACTTTTGGAAATGCCCCCCTCTCAAAAAATGAAGTGGAAGTTCTTATTACCAATCATGCGATAGAATATGTTTCGACTAATATGTAATACAAATTTTGCCGGGAAACTGCCTACTAATTGATATATTTGGTATATTATCATATTCATCCGGCCTGGATAGATATCGCATAGTCCCATATACATCTTCCTGTGTACAGTGCTTGTAAATTTACGAAAACTGGGCCAAATTTCTTATCATTTTGATGATTCCAGAACCTTGCAGTACACACTAATACTTCTATGCTAGATGATCAACCTTTTCTGATCGATTCCACAACGTTTCTTCCTCAATGCAATCGCATGACCATAACTGGTCTACACCTTTAAAACTCAAAGAACAGTATTCACCTTGCATCAGTTGCTCCTGCTTAAATTCTTGAGTACTGCACATGGCTGCCATATTGAACATGGCCGCTGCCGCCTGGCCCCCTGCTGCAAGGTTCACCTGGGATGCCATCTGGCCAAACTCCACTGCATTCACGATGTCCTCCACCACGCTCTTCTCCGCTCGCTGCTTCTGCTCGTCGCTCATCCCCATGGGGTTCTCCTCCGCCTTGTTCTGGGCCCTGTTTGGGCGGGGCCTGCGGGTCCGGGAGCTGAGCCGTGGGATGCCTGGACCATGGTGGCGCTTTCTATGTTTGTAGAGGTTGCTGTTGGTGGAAGTCTCATAGTCGCACAGATTGCATTTCTTTGGTTTTTCTCCTGTCAGTGGAAAAGATCGTGTATATAATTGCAAAATGGCAATGAATTTTTTTATATTGTTTGTTTATTTGGTTTGATTTGATTTGATTGAAGTTCGGTAAAGTGTGTCATCCAGGGAAGAAGAAAAAACCTTGGTCAGTCCAAAATTGACCATAGAGAAACAGTCACAAGAGCGTAAATTGTTGAATTGAAATTTTTCATTCAGTGTTTGTTGTTGTTGTTCTTCTTCCTCCATTGCAGTACATCCCTGTTATAGAGTATTGTCGTAATCAACTTACAGCCTATAATAATATGAATCAACTTTTTGGTATTTAGCATGTTACTCACAGACCTATCTACATATATACATGAGTAAAGATGAGCAAACTACAATTGGGTTTTGAAAGTTTAACATCATATTCTATACTGGAACATTTTTGCCTGAATTGATACCTCAATATGAACTTTCCATTAAAGAAAAAAAGAGAACAGTTTGTTATTGACTCTTTTAAATTTTGTCACCGAAGTAGTCTTGATAATATGTAAAAATGATATAGTCCGGCACCTTGCTCCCTTAATATGAGCATAATGAGCACCTCACTCCTTTAAGCATGAGCTTATTCGAGCATCTCAATTTATACACATGAAGTTAGTTGGGCACCTCATTGTTTAAATATCGTAACTTTAAAAGTCATTAAGGGGCTGCAACCCCCAGGCTCCAACCTTGTATGCCTATACATGTATTTGTAATTAGTATAATCATCATTTTAGTGTTACCTGTATGTTGTCTCATATGATCCATGAGGTAGGTGTTTAGTCTGGTCTCAAAGCCACAGACGTGACACCTGTAAGGTTTGATCTCAGGGTGTGTCTTCAAGTGTGCCTTGAAGCGGTACTGGAACATGAACACTGCAGGACAGATCGGACAAGCGAAAGGAGTCGGCCGCTGGGTGTGCTTCTTCATCACATGGTTCTTACACTCCGTCTTGGAGAAGAAGCAATGGCCGCAGTGCTGACAGAGGACAGTCTTCTGCTTCAGGTGCTTCCGCTTCTTGTGGTTCAGGAGAGTGTTGCGACGGCGACACTTGTAGTCGCAGGCATCGCAGGGGAACATCTTGTCGCTGTGGACCTTGCGGTGCATCCGCAAGTTGATCGGACGCTTGAAGGCCATACCGCAGTCTTCGCAGAGGTAGTCACGGTCTTCCTTGTGGATGGGCAAGTGGCAGTTCAGGCTGTTCGCGTCGCGGAAGGCCAGAGGACACTGATCGCACTTATAGGGACGCTCCTCCGAATGGCATCGGAGGTGGCGGCGGAAGTGAGAGTAGCGTCCAACGACGACCTTCCCACACACGCCACAGGTGAACTCACCAGACATCTTTTCAAAGTGGTGGGTGCTCTTCATGTGGCTGTTCAGGAGATGGCTCGAATGGCAGCTGAAGTTACAGATGCTACAGCGATAGACACGGCTGGTGTCAACTTCCTTCTTCACTGATTTGGCTTTGGGCTCTGTGGCTTTCTGTGTGAGGAGTTGTACCGTGTCACCATGCAAGCCGTGGATGTGGGCGGCAAGAGTCTTCCGACCCTGGCAAGAGTAGCTGCAATAGTTACATTGGAATTGCTTTGAGCTCTGCAAGCTATCCCTATGCTCCTCTGCTCGGTGGCGCTCCATGTCTGCGGGACAGTCTGCAGTAAACTTGTGACAGATACTGCACACATCATCATCATCACTATCCTCCTCCCTTCCGCTATCAATCACTTCCCCTTCACTAGAGCTCACATCTCCTGCATCAGGTTCCCAATCATCATCAACATTCTCTTCATCATCATTTTCTTGTAGTTCTTCCGATTCATCCTCTGCAGGCTTTTTATCCCTGGTGGGTCTTTTATTACATCTAGAAGTACTTTTCTTATTGTCATTTACTCTTTTCAAGAGTTTCCTTGGTTTGTGTTGGCTATCCTCTTGTTCTGTATCACAGGAATCCAAAACATTTCCTCTTGAAGTTCTTTTGGAGCCCTGTTTACTCTGGGAGATTTTTGATTTGTTAATTTCAAAGTGCACTTTCCCAACCCTTGCATCCTTCCTCCCGCTCTTGGTGTGGGCCAGTTTGGTGTGAGCTGTCAAATCTTTCTTGAGCATACATGAGAAGAGACACTCTGGGCATCTGTACCTCATCTTCTTCCCATCACCCTTCCCAGGCCTCGCACCGGGTCTAAAACCTTTTTGTCCATGACGTTTAGAGGGTGGGAGCGTCCTCTCCTGTTCTACGATCAGTTTCGTCGGACAGACCGGCTTTCGTCCTCTACGCCTCCCAGAGCTTGCATCCCGAGCAGCGGTTCCTCCATCCTCAAGCACAGGCTTTGATCTCTGTCCACGAGTTCTTGATGCTGTTGTTCCTCCGCTACCCTTGTCCATAGTTGCCGAGGCATTGTCAGATGCTGAGGAGTTATGATCTTTGGCTTGTCTAGCAACAACCTTACTGTGACTGTGAGAGGGTCTATGTTTTGATGAAGATGATGGTGTCTCGTCATCTGCTGAGGGAGTTTTACTGAACGCTGAACGATGGATGACAAACTTAAAACTTGGTCTGGTGGCTTTCTTACCCCTCAACATTTGTGTCCGTCCCAAATTCTGTGAACAGCTTGCACTTCCAGAACTTCTAGATTGAGGTGAATCTGTCCTAGCTTGTTCTGATGTGATTGGATGAATGCCACAACTAATCTCACTGTTTTCTTTCCTTTGATTAGGATCAACTCTCGTGTTACTATCATGACCTACTCCCCTGGAGTTACCAGAAGAATCTACAGAATAAGGTTCAGTTTCTCCACCATTATTCATACTTCCACTGCCATCATCTCCCAGATGAGACCTAGAGGTAGCTTCATCATGACTGGGAATGCCTATCCCACTCCTGATGCCACCATCTGCGCTTTCTGCTATCGCTGCGGACATCATGGTCTGTACTTCTTGACCGCATCCAGCTCGAAACTGACCATCGTGGACGACCCCTCCTCCGACGACACTGAAGTCAATTCCAGCAGCGTATATCCCGAGGAGGTCCTCAGCAGCCAAAGCACTAGCCCTTGGCGTCACCATCCGCTCCTTTTTCCTGTCCTGGTGTTCAACTCCAGAGGGATGACCATCACCATCTGTCCTTCCGACCTCTTCTACAGGGCTCTGGTTTGAAGTGGTGCCGGGATCTTGAAGATGGTGGTGGTTGGAGTTGTCGGGTGAGGAGAGAAGGAGTCGAGAGGCATCGTTTAGGGCGGAGTCAACTAGTGCTTGAAGGGCATGGTCATCACTTGGAGCATGGTTGCTAATACCTACATAAAGAAAGGAACAGAAATAGGAATATATTTTTTACTGAAATTATGATTCCTATGTATTCAGCTGACGATATTTCTTGTATGAAATATTGTTTAAAAAACAACAAAGGTTTCTCTTTCACATAAAATACAGGAGGATTGAACAGAGATTATTTTTCATTTTGAAAAACAAAACAGCTTCAAAAGGAATAAAGTATGTTGACTCCATTGTCAGAACACTTTTTACTGATTTTATCTACCGGTATCTATTCTATTGGTGATTTTGTGTTAAGTTTCTCATTTGTGAAGGGTGGTTACTGTTAACACTTTAACTGCCTATATATGAACCCAATTAACTTTTGCCAACTGAACACACACAAAGCTATAGCTATCTCTTCTATTGGTTGCTGTTCTTGTTATTCAGACAGGCAGATCTGAGCATGGTTTGTTCCTATGTCATTCCCCCAACAGGTTTACCCATTAACGTTCACCAACTGAACACACACAAATATTTACCTATCTCTTCTATTGGTTGCTGTTCTTGTTGTTCAGACAGGTAGATCTGAGCATGGCGTAACATATCTCACCCCCCTTACAGTTTAACCCCATTAACTTTTGCCAGGTGAACACACACATATTTTTACCTATCTCTTCTATTGGATGCTGGTCTTGGTGTTCAGCCGAGTGCGTCTGAGCATGGTCTCTCATGGCAGACATGCTCTTGGTGCGGAAGTCACAGCGGTCACATGACAGGCTGAAGGGTAGTACGTCCATGTTGCCCTCCATGTCTGCCCTATGCTGGTGAAGATCTATGGGCAATGAAACAGTTACAGGTCCAAAGACGTTATCTTGTTCATATACATATGCATGAAATTTATGAATTTAATTTTTGCTTTCGGGAAAAAAATTCTTGAATATCTGTGCTCATCTGACATCGTATTTGAAAATCTTATGACCAGTTTATAAGTTTGTAACCACATTTGGAAATCTGAGGATTTTCTCTTATAACTTTTGGTTGAATTTTGATTGAGCTTTTCAGCAAGTGTGGCCTGACACCACACTCTCCTTTTAAACTAGAAATATCCCTGTAAAATGATGATAAACAATCTGAGGTTTAATCATCATAAGTGCATTTTACTTTTCCTTGAAGGTGAAGAGGCACTTTTGCTCGCTCTCTTAGACCTACAATTATCTGTTTCCATGTGCTACAATACATGATTTATAAAATAATACTGAAATTGTTATTTAAATAATTAATGATCAAACAAGAATGACATAGAACTTTAAAGCCCCCAAAATATATCTGTATATAGCAGCAAGATGAGTTTATGAAAGTATGTGCAAAGTTTTAGAATCTGCGGTTATATCTTCAAGTGGAATTCTAATCCGTCAATTTGTACACAACAAATGGGGTGAATGAAACACTGCCAGTTACAAAAATTCAAATTAGAAAAGAAAAATGACCATAATTTTACCAACATATATTTAGTAAAGTCTTCAATTATGATTTATGACAACATTTTGGCCTTTTTGAAATTTTGATATTTTCACCATGCAAATCAATGCAACGCCCTTAAAATCAGTTATAAATGATTATATGTTATGTGGGAAATAGGGTAGGAATAGTTTAATAGAAGTTAAAAGGATAGTTAAGTTCTGTTTTCAGACCGCAAATGCCTTCAAAGAGCATGGTTATTGCTCTTATTCTTATCTATGACATTTCTAGTGCCCTTTTAGAACCTAAAATTGCTATGAACGGTTAATTTTATACTCCATAATGTGTGAATTTAGCCAATACAATCCTACCAATACAGCTCCACTTTAAAAAAAAAACGGTGACCGTTAATTAATTTTAAAATTAAAAATAACAATACATGGTCTGGCTGGTTGTGCGTAATATAAGCAACACGAAAATGCCAACAAAAGAGCTAACATCGGTATTGGCTGAAATACGACGTAAAGGCCGTTATTTTGTTTTTTCAACGGTTTTTTTCAAATTTTTTCAAAATATCTAATATTTGTGGTGGTACAAAATCGTTATATTTATGGATATTTCAGCCGTCTCGGAACCGATTTTGATCAAACAAAGATGATTTTGTCATTTAAATATTATGTTCTTTCATATTTGACACTCAGTTTTTCATTATATCACAAAAAATTATTTTGTGTAGCGCCCTCTGCAACAGAACTCAACTTTCCCTTTAACTCCAGCCCTATCACAATGAACACTTTATCAGTTACTCTTGCAGCAAAACACTCATTTTGCCAATAATTGATGCATGAATACAATTTGGAGTGTTTCATGTAGTATACCGGTACTTTTATTATCCTTAAAACTCATGCAGGGCCCATAATTCCCGAGATGGGGAGGAGATCAAAGGGGGCACAAGCCCCCCCCCCCCCCCCCCCCCCCCGCCCTCCCACCAGCAAAGCCTAATCTGGCATACCTTCACTAAATATGAAGTACCAAAAGAAGAAATGTGCCCCTTATCGCCCCTCACACACAGATGTATTTTAATTAAAAAGTCAATCACCCCCAAAATGCCATTTGAAGATAATTCATTAAAAAAATACATTTATACATTTTTATTCTTTGCTTATCAGATAATTTTATATCTAGTAGAAATACACCTAAAAGTGTTGACATTTTCTCAGATTTTGTACACATGTACAGCCCCCTCCCACCCTCACTCCCGGCTCCCCCACCAGTCAGACTCAGAGAACCCCCTGGATCAACCACTGAATTGGTCTGGGGCCTGAGGGGAATAAAACATTGCATTGGATGATTGCATGAGGAAATACACAAGTGCCATAATAATTAAATTCCGAAAACACAAGAAAAGATGAAACTGGTTCATAAACAGAGCGATCGAGTTTCACCGTATCTTGCACACAAATAACACACGCGAGAAACCAACGAGTATTTTCAATATGCCACTACCAGGCATCGCAGTTCCTATTTACACCCACACAAAGGGAACAATTGCCACACACGGCCTATGTAAAAACAATGCGTGTTAACCGTACACTGAGAATACAAGGCGGAACTTCGACAACGTCTCAAGATCATAAAACGAGATAAATCATTCAAAATCATCAACACTATCAAGACATTTTGAATTCAAATAAAGGAGTGTAATTTCTAGAATATGCTCCGGTAATGCCGTTTAGATTAACTCACCAGAAAGTGGAAATTATCGGCAAGAATCGGGTATGGCGATCGTCGGAAAATTCATGTCTTGGTAAAACGGGGTTGGAGAACGCGTACAAAATTGTGAATTGCATGGGCCATAGTGGGCGCTAGATCGTAGCGGTTTTGAAGGATAATGGAACAAAAAGAAAGTTTGGCTCAATGAAAGAGAGACGGTAGTGCAATGTTTTGTTTTCCGCGTCCATTTCTTGAATTGATACTAGGTCTTCAAATTTAGTATTTTGTTGTCAAAGGTACGCTCGAATCGGCTTGATAGCCCTATGTACACCTAAACATAGGCCTACACCCAGATGTTGTGTGTCCGTACAGGTTTACAGGCAATATTTCATAAATCCTATGCTCGACTAAATTATAAAGAACAAAATATGTATGATGCAAAGACGTTCTACTTGATGAAAAGGCAAAAGACTCCCACTTTTTGCCCATTATAATAATGATGTACTAGCAAATGGATGAGTGAAACATTGGAAAATTATAAACCCAGAATTCTAAAACGGCTTATATGCCGGGCTTTTTTTTATACCAACGCGTCTTTCTCTTTTTAATACCATATTCGCATTCTTCTTTTTTCCTTTTCTCCATTTTCTTCTCCTTTTTGTAATTCTCCTATTGACATCTTTCCCGTTTTCTCGAATGCAACATAATTCTCTAAAACAAAAAAGTTCCTTTCAAAAATAGCTAACGTACGCCAATCACAGGACCTTTTTCAAAGTTATGTAGTGTTGATATTTATGTAGTTTACTTGTATTTGTTTATATCTAATTTATCAATTTTATTTTATACAAAGAAAAAGCGTTTTCTGAATTTCTGCTTTCTTGAGTGGTTTTTGATTTTTACCAGTTTATATTTTTCCTAATGGATATCATGATCGTCACAGCAGAGAACACGATATCACCATATATATTATTTGATTGTAGCACATTATTATTCATGTATTTATGTGTCAGACTTGACAATTTCATTGACTTTGTGTATTTTATTTCTACCATTGTTATCTAACGTGTGAGTCAAAATAAAGTTTACACCTAGAAAATTGCTAATTAAAAAAAAAAAAAACCATCTATGAACAGTATAAATTATTATACATATTATGAAAGAGTGTTTTATCCCAAATCATTTGGTATCAATTTTGTGTGGTATGTGTTCACGTCTGGATAAACAGGAGGCATTGTTCGCGAGAGTGCAAAAGCCGACTTGCGCCAAAGTTATGCCTACAGAATGTATTATGTTGGGATTAGCGGAGTGAGAAAATGAATTGAATGTATCAAATGAAATGCATTGCATATGCGATTTGCAAAAGCAAAGTCACACACACACACACTCACGCGCGCAAATGTTCGTTGATATTTAATATTCGATATTTGATACGTGTGGCATGATTAATTTTGTTAGGAATGTTATTTGGATCTGCCTAGACCGAATTAATACCAACATTCCAATCGTTTTATTCAAAATTCACATAAGCAATTTTGGCGCAAGTCGATTTTTACACTCTCGCAAACAATGCCTCCTGTTCATCCAAGCGTGAGCACAAACCACACAAAGTGATACTAAATGATTCGGGATAATACACTCTTTCATAAGATGTATAATAATTTACTGCTCATAGATGATTTTTTAAATAAGCAATTTTCTAGGTGTAAACTTTTTTTGGACTCACACTGTATTTGTTTAGATGTTTATTTTTAATTTAAAATCCAACTTCAAGTTTTGATTTCAGTAAATAATTAGTAGATAATGACGAATTATGATAATAGTTTAATCCCCCCTTCCTCCTGCAGGCAGTGGCGGAGCCAGGGCGCCGGGCCCCGGGCCCCCTCCCCGGGGAAAAACAGGTAAAAATACGTTATTTTTTTGGAAATGGGCCCACTCTGGCGCTCAAGGGGGGGAACGATTTTTCAAATTTTCGAGGGTAAGAAAAAAAAAAAGTTATGGCTCACTACCCCCCCCCCCCCCCGGCTGGTTGTTGTTGTTTCGCCGCTAAATACGTTCTCACGAATTGGGCCCCCTCTTTGGCCCCCTCCTCTGCCGCCGGCTGGATCCGCCCCTGCTTGCAGGTACGAATCAGGATGAATTAATTCTCTAACCATCGGAATTACCCATAACAATCGCAACATGATCCTTCCACGTAATATTCCCACCATGCATTGCGGTTTTGTTTACAAAAAGCGGAAATGCGCGCTTGAATACGCGCTAATTTCTACTTGACGCGTTCATACCACTGATTTCCGTAGAGATCAGTGGTTCATACGCGCAACCTATCGCTTAGGCCTATTGTGACGTCATTAAGCATTTAAGATTTTCCCACCATGCATTGCGCTTTTGTTTACAAAAAGCGGAAATCCGCTTTGAATACGCGCTTGATCGATTACTCGACGCGTTACTCGACGCGCACCCTGGCTCTCATGCCTATTATGACGCCATCCAACAATTAAGATACGGCCTTTATGACGTCACAATCAGTAATTTGGCGATACTGGTGTACCAGCTGCTGAAAACATGTAGAAAGGTCAAGGGTTCCCCCTCTCCATGCTTTGGCAACATGAGTTCAGGAATATTGACGACGTCATACGCCTTGGACAGTTGTATGTGTGCGTGTAAGACGGTGGCGGTTGGGGTGGGGCCATTTTAATTACCCAAAGTTAATTCTTTAATAAATATTTCAGGGACATTATGGCCTTCCAAGACTCACGCGGAGGAGCACGGCGAGGTGAGGGTGGGGGGGGGGGGGGGCACACATGTGTGAAAAAATGGGCTTAGCGCCTGTTAGTAAAACAAATCTTCATTTTTTGCTTACTTCAAATAGTAGCGGGGGGGGGGGGGGTAGACAATCTTTTTCTCAATCATAATCTTAGGAGTGAGGTGAACCAGGGATAAAAGTGAAAAAAGCTGTCTAACAATGAAAATGAATAGATTTCCATGCATTTTCCTGAACATGAGTGTTGTGTATCAATGAAAATTTTAGTGTTATAATTATAAGTGATCGAGCGTAGCAAGCGAGTGTGAGAAAATAGGAAGTCCGTTACAAACAACATTACAAATGCATTTTACCTCACATCGAGTAGGTTTAAACTAGAAACGAATCGAGAAGGCATAACAAAAGATTAAAGCTATCCTCTTTTATTACAAAATACTATATATAATTCGGCTTATTTACATGGTGTCGTTTAATACGCTTTGATGCATTCGAAGATTAGGTGTAAGAAGTACAAACAAAATCAAGAGTAACAACAATTTACATCAACAACATCAAATAAAACACAAACAACCTCTACGCAATCAAATCATGCGATTGAGCGAAGCAAACGTTTTCAAGGTAACATTTTATCGCCTCGATTAGGGGCATGCTGGTAAACAAGAGTTTAATTAAAACGAGCAAACAAACAAAATACAATTCACCCCCCCCCCCCCCTCCACTCTAAAAAGAGAAGAGAAAGAAAACGATTTCATAAAGATTTAATCGAGTTTTTTTAAGGGTCGGGGCTTGTTATCAATTTTGTAATCCTCAACAACATTTAAACATTTTCTGTTTTTATTTGATTTGAGGATGTGAGTATTGCTTGATATTCATGACTAAAATCATATTTCCTTAAACACGCAATTTAGAAAGACAAATATCCTAAATATAAGCCGTATACAGATGTTTTCCCCGGTGCCATTTGAATTTGATATCAATTCAGTTTTCTTTCATTTGATTTTACAAAAGAAATGACGGATTACACACCGTTGTGTTAAAAAAGCGTTTCCCTTCAAACAAATAACAATATGCTAATAACCTAATTTTAAGGTGATATATGAATATTTATATAAGTTTAATCAAAATATATTTGAATCACGTATAATTTGGCTGTCGCAGTTTTACACAAAACAATAATGCGTTGAAGCGCATACAAGCTTCCAGGCGCGTACGCAGGGGGGGGGGGGGGGGGGGTTTGGGGGGTTAAACCCCCCCCTTTGGAAATTTTTTGTGTGTAAACCCCCCTAAAAAAAACCTAAAACCCCCCCCCCCCCCCCCCTTTTGGATTTTTTTTTTTTTTTTTTTTTTTTTTTTTTTTAATTATTAAAAAAAAAAAAAAAAAAAAAAAAATTATTCCCATGGCCGACCTAAAAAAGGTGACCTTACCCCCCCCCCCAACGGAGCAAAATGTCAAATTTCCAAATTTCGAGACCAAAAAAAAAAAAAAAAAGTGTCCTCTTACCCCCCCCCCCCCCCCCCCCCCCCCCCCCCCCCCCCCCGCTTATTCAGCGGTCGGCTGAGTCGTTGCGATTTTTTTGGGACCAAAAAAAAAAAAAAATGTGTCCTCTTACCCCCCCCCCCCCCCCCCCCCCCCCCCCCCCGCTTATTCAGCGGCTGGCTGAGTCGTTGCGAAATTTTCGGACCGATTTATAAATGTTAAAACCCCCCCCTTGAAAAAATCCTGCGTACGCGCCTGCAAGCTTCACGTTTTCAAGTTTTTGCAATACAATTCCTTTATGGTTATTGTCAAGAGAGGGCGTTCTCAAACCAGGTTCATTACTCCAAGCAAATGAAGAAGTTCTTTTCCCCATCAGTTCGGTGGAGTGAAAAGGCCCTCAACGGTTATCTTCAGCTGAGAGATAGCAATATTTTAGCCATTCCAACTCCCTGTTTTATTTTACTCTGAAATATACCCAAAAAGGAGAAGTGGCTTGCTCATTAAGCGTCATCGTAGGAAGTGGCATTATTATTATCATATTATCCTAATTATAATTCTTATCATATTATTATTATTATTATTAATATAGTAGTAGTTTTGGTGGTAGTATATCTAATAGAAGTAGTGGTTGTAGAAGTAGTAGTTAGAAGTAATAGTGGTAGTAGTAGTAGTGGTAGCAGCAGCAGCAGTAGTGGTAGTAGTAGCAGTAGTAGAAGTAGTAGTAGTAGTAGTAGTAGTAGTAGTAGTAGTAGTAGTAGTAGTAGTAGAAGTAGTAAAAGTTTTAGCCGGTAGAAGTTTTGGCCGGTAGAAGTTTTGGTGGTGGTAGTAGTAGCAGCAGAAGTAGTAGTAGTAACAGCAGCAGCAGCAGTAGTAGTAGTAGTTTCGGTACTAGTACTTATAAATGCAGTACATAATACTAACATCATCGAAGACATAGATCCTATGTAAGGAAGAGCGTCCGTCTTAGGGGGCGGGGCACCCAACTCCATATTTTTCATACATGTGTAGGTTCCAGAAAAGCTGTCGCAACATGATTATAATACAATGTGTTGCCAATGAGCAGCCCCTCCCCTTCGAACTTCTAAAATATGCACGTAGACTTAATAAAGGATACAAAACAGTGTGTCAAATTTGTAAGAAGAAAGTTTTTTTTTTATTTTATAGATAGGCACATCGACAAAATTAAGTCCTGTGTGCCAGTCGCTGGTAAGGGTCAGAGTATTGGAACAATAACTAAATTAAGTGTCGCTGTGTCGAACCCACTAGGTAAGATCAGAAACCCCCTCATCTCGATATAAACACCATCGAAACATTATCCACTGGTTATTTTATATCGCCAGCTCCACATTGTTTCTTTCGTACCCAAAGCCACCCGTTCACTGCACCCGCTCAATGGGGGCGCGCAAAAGAATCTGCTTAAAATCAATAAGCCTTGTCGTCTGCACAAAGACGGTATAACAAGTCACCATACAAGACACAATAGACACAAAAGAGATAGCAATGTAGATTCCCTCTTTTCGCTTTTGATGATACTTTTCAGTAGGGACTCCAGACGCTTGGTTCTATTATGTTCATTTGTCTGTTTTACTATCCTTTTTTTTTACTTTAGAGACAGGGGCTTGTAAAACACCCCTGTAAATTGCTAACGATACTGCTTAATGGTGCAATATATACCGCTGTAATAGGCCCATGGGTGCTGTCAAGAGGACTTTCTCAGGACGATTTAGTCATTTTGGTTGGATATAGGGAAGGGGTAGGGGTAGACGGCGGGGTTTTGCTTTATTTTGTATAGATGGATTGGTATCGATATGCTTAATTGTTTAAAATGCGGTTACCTCCGAGAAAGAAGACGTTTAGTATTTTCCAGGAACTAGTTAATTTTGTTTTCATAGGCCTGACTATGAAAATAAACATAATGGAGAAAATCCATAACAATAACATCTGACAATTAAACCGGATGAAAATGAAAACGGACACTTTCGCACAACGTAAAGAATTGATATACTATTAAAAACAAACGTACTTTGAAAGTATGACAAATTTAAATATTAAAAAAAAAAAACGTTTATAGAGAAGATACTTGTGATAAATTAAATAAAAATGTGTCCGATTTTCTTGAAGATATCTCATATACCGGGATGAAAAAGAATAACAATGAGTGAATATGTTAATCAGAATTATATATACTATTTTGTTTATATTCAAAGCGTGAAGTTCCCTCCCCCATCATAAAGAAACTTATCTCAGTACGCCTTATATTTCGGAAGTGATGTAAAAATAGATAATTGGGCCATCACGGTTTTGATGTTCCCTTTTGGATGCAAAATTCTATACCCAGGCGACTGGGATGGCACATGTTCCCCAAATACACCACTGTCTTCATTGTTCATTTATTACACCCTTTCGGGTATGAAAACAAATCTCATCAACTTAGATCATAATAAATTAGAATGCGATATGTAAGTTTATTCATAAAACATTTTGCGTTGCTGCATTTCATGTTCTTTTAAAATCTATAAACAGAGGGTAAAACAAATAAAACGGGACATTTTTCCAGGGGATAACATAAAATGTTCCCAAATCTTTAACCACACAAAAAAGAGAAAACAATTACTAAACAAACTAAAATGTTGACTTTTCAATCTTTCTTGTGGAACGCCACACATGGGCGCTATACAAGAATCAAATCTTCCTTCTTTGCTCTTCATGTTAAACTTAATCTTCCAAGTTTTTGTGAATATTTTCATGGTCACACTTGATCTGTATAATGAATAATGATTGAAACATACATTTGTTTTTTCTTTGTTTTTTTCTTCTTCAAACACAACATAAACGGACATGATTTTACCCTTATCAATAAGGTTTAGCGTCTTCACCGATATTCATCATAACTTTGCATTTTCAAAATTGAAATAAATATGCATTTCGTTTCTATCGTTTACAAATAACTAGAGAATTTTGTTTTGTTTTGATAGTTTTACGAATCGGTTTGTTATGATAGAAACATTGAACATGCAACCCAAGGGTAGTGGCTGAAAATATGCATTTTACAACATTAAATATACAGAATACATACAAACAAATATGGAACTAAAAAACTAACCATTATCAATCCTTATGTCGAAATGAAAATAAGAAAGTAGATCAATCACAAACATTTACGCTTAATAACCCCCGAATATTACACTTAAAGGGATCCGGTAACTTTGTCTCAGATTTTGAAACAAAATTCTGGATTTAGCTCATGATGCAATGATGATTATAAACCTTTAGGTCAGTCAGGAACCCCATGACTTTTGCAAGCCGATCGCCTGTCTGATTATCAAGATATTTATGATTGGAATTACAAATTTTGAAAACCGTTTGCCTGACGGTTTTCATAACACTACAGTCTATTGGGGAAAACGAGTATGGTAAAACCGGTCACTCAAAGATTTTTTGAGGCACTGCTTGATCATTTTGAAGCGCAATTTTTTCAGGGCTTCAATATTACACCATATCACAGACACTGATAACACGTAGGGCCGTGTATCTCAGATTCAACATTGTTAAACGATCCCTTTAACAATTTAAAGATTAAATTTATGTCATCAGAAGATATCAGAAAAGGAGAAAAAGGGGGTCGAAGGTAAAAATGGGGGCGGTAGTTTATAGAAAAGAGGGAAGGAAGAATTGAGAGAAAGAAAGAAAGAATGAGCTACAGATAGAGAAATGAAGGAAGGAAGGGAAAAGAGAGAGGACGGGTTGATGAAACACAAAGCAGGAGGTTGAATACAACTCGTAGTCAGTCTTGTGCATATTGAACGGAAGATGTTAGGCCCGATAAGTTTAAATATGCACCTACTGCTAAATATATTACTCATTGCGGTCTTTTGCGAATATAGTATGGACACAAAATCTTAATAAATTGCCTAGTTCCATGTAAGGCCTACAATTCAATGCTATCTGTTTAGTAGATTTGTTTGTTTTGTGTTGACGGTAAATGATTTTTGTGAATGGCAATTGTCTCTTTTACACAGCCAAAGAGGACAAGAAGTAGAGGCTAACATGAATTTGATGTACTTTTGATGCACCTGTTAAAAATCAACCAATATTCGGCCTTCATGATCAAACAGCCTTTTCATTCAACCATTGAAGCCAGAACCACTTGCCGTAACCTTTATTTCAGAAGTCATAGATGGTTAGAGAAGCAAAGGACTCGCCGCCTCCCTAAACAAACAATTAGTAAGAACATTCTTTTGAGAGATTTCCGAATAGAATGGATATAAAGCAAGAAAACGATAATGAAAGCAGAGTGTCGAAATGCCATTCACTAGAATCGGTGAGTAAAGTTTAGCAAGCCTTACGCCAGATTCTCTATTGATAATTAGGTCTTTTAAGTTAATTGGCCAATCATATCGCACGGTTCGCTTCACGTGACCCCGGATCGACCTCGCAAAGGAAACGTCGATTCTAATCGAAGGGTCATCCGCACTTATCTGCCAAAGACAGGGACAATGTTATGTGATAAATCCTTCTCAATTTAGACATACTCCAAAGGAGTAGTTAGAATTTAAGTAAGAGTGTCATTAACGAAGATTCATTAATACAGTTTGTTTTGAGGTAGAGAGTAGAGATAACGAACAAATATCCGTTAAATCTCTCCAGGTCGAGGATAGCGTCACCCCTATTTGTTTTACCGATGGATTCTTCCAAAGCTGAAACCTAGAGGGGGAAAATGGCGCCCACCTTTGCAAGCGGTAAAGTCAGTTTCAAACAGTGATTTCGACACCTTTTGGACGTATACGCTTAAAACTCAAGGTTCGTACTCAATTTTCATTCTATGATTTCGCCACATGTATTCGTATCTTGGAATTCGGTGTTATTTACGGTAATTACAGGCTCCGATTTATTGGCATGTCAGTCCAGTTCAAGATTGAATTGTGTATGGGGATTGATCTGCAGTTTGTTTATGCATAAGCTATATAGCACGGTGTATAAACTGCATTGTGAGGGGATTATTGCATAGCGAACCCTCCGTGCGGTTCAGCGTACGCTAGCTGATGCCTGTAACGCGAACTCGCGATTGTGTTACGATAAACTGTTCAAATTCGGATTTTCATCTCGATTTTATTGTTCCACGACATGAGATTCCTGTGAGTTTTTAACTGGATTTCTCTGGTATTTAAGTGGATATATGTATAGCAGGGATAACAGGCATCCTAAACTGGAATACTCCTGACAGCTAAGAGGAAATTTAAAGGTAAATTTGTAATGTGTCAAGTTGTCAACTGAATTGCTGAGCTCCATTCTCTGCAATGTGAAAAAAATGGCATAGCTGGGACTAAGGGATTTTTACACAGTGTAATGTATAGACCTAGTGCAATATTTCATATGTGAGCATATATTGTGTGTGTGTGTTTTTGCTTGTCTTATAACATTTCATACTAGTGTTTAGCTTTCTAAAACGGTGAATAGTTGAATTTTGTTTGTTGAAATACGTAGACTGCTGTACCTCTTTTGTACCTAATTCTAATGGCGCTAGTTCAGTATCGTATCCAGACTTTCACCTGTGAGGCCTCGACGCTAGCGTTGAGATACCCAACTATAAGTTACAACTTTCCAAAAATCAACTTAATCTTCAACAATTGTTCAAATAATGTTCATGATTTAAAAGTTGTTATCTTTCATACTTTTTTTGTGTTGACTTATCTTTTTTTGGGCATATTTCCAAAGAACGAAGAAATTACAATGTACAATTTCTCACAGGTTTCACTGCAAACTGCTGCACAATACAATTGCATACTGTCCCGACAGTGGGGTGTGGGCGCAGGCATGTGTTTGAAATTAGCGACTGTAATCTCAGATCCTCATTAAATTCATGTTAGTAATTCACATTATGATGATGATCATCATCATTACCGTTCTAACTTCACGCACACGTGCGCCCGCACCCCAACGTCGATACAGTATGAGTTATGATATTTAATGCTATGTTTTAAGCTTCTGCTTCTGTGAAGTTACTGCCACAATGATCCGTATGGCTGCATCTTAAGGAAAGATTAGAAAAGAAAAGAGGACCGACCAGCTTGCACATCTGTTGTTGTCTGGCATTTTAATGCAATCATGGAATGGCCATAGCACATTAAGTGAGATAGTTGTGACATGCGCACACACACATGTATGTAGGCAACTAGGCGGTCAAAGGTCAATCTATGGCACTCCGTGCATTGACCTTTGATCACATGTACTGTACATGAGTACTTGTCACAACTATCTCTCTCATTATGCTGTAGGCAGGAACGCTCTAAAAGTAAGCCACAGCACTGCCAATGGTTACCGTGATTTTCCTCATCCTACCAATAAAAAAGAAAAGGGTGGTATATTATTATATTTTTGTAAAAACTAGGCATTGTTCAGTCTCCCTAATCATTATTAACACTGTTCTTGCTGAGGGCCTTGCAATCTTGTTGTTACCCAATTTAGCAAAGCTACCATGTTAAGGTGCTCAACATTTTAAGGAATGTCTATACACTTTCACCCGTTACTTCACCTGGGTCGAGATTGGCAAATATTCTTCTTCTTCCATTGGAGTACATCCCTCTTACAGAGTATTGTCATACTTTTCATTGAAATCTCACTCACTACAGTATTTGTAGAATGTCATCTTTCAAGCTCCACAATGGCTCATGATGCAGGGTGGTCCACAAAGTAAAATTCAAATGTGTAAAATTAAAATGTGTAGAATTGAAATGTGAAACGAGTATGAACTGATGTATGCAAAAAACAAATTCCCTCATGGTTAGGTATGTTTAAGGGGTTGGTTGAGGGCTGTAACGTGTGCACTCTATTGTAATCTGAACCATATTCGGAAGCTTGTTGATAAAACAACTTTTATGATTATATTTCATAAGTAATTTCATTAAGTTGAGATTGAATAACTCGACCTGTTGCCAATTTTAAAACCTGTATTCAAAAATTCAGACCTGGCACTGTTACATGTTCAAATCCCTATGGACTTGAATATCAATACATTTACAGTTACAAACATTGTTATAACCAAATTATTCATACAAGCTTTACATTGTTTTTCAATTGGAAATAAGGACAATAATTCACTTTTTCTTTTTTTCTTGCCTTCTCTCTATACATATACAGGTGTACATGTACATATCTGTTTTTGTGGTCAAAGAAAATTGCTGGTAAATTAATAAAATTATTAAAATTATTACTACTTTGATATGCCGTGCTTTTCCCATAAGGCCCAAAGGGCTTACAGTAAATGACAATTACATAAATACATGTGATCAGACAAACAATCTTATAACTACAAAAATTGTGTGTTTTCAAGGCCTTTCTGAAGGTACATGTAATGTCTATTAAAGTCACTGAGTAGTCGGCTCTCATGGGGAATTCGACACCGTTCGGGTGTTTACCCAATAACAGGTGTTGTCAATCACCAGGGTTAGCCTTGAGTTTTATGACCATTGGACCTTATGTAATGCTTTGATTTGCCCGAAGACTCTCGAGCTCTCCGAGAGATTAGGGAGTAATTCTTGACTGGACTATGGGTTTGCTGTGTGCAAATTTGTACCCCCATTAATGGTATATCCACCAAGTCTGGTGTCAGCGAATTATGGCCTTCTGCACATGGAAACTGGCGATCCGCTCCCTTTAAATTCTACGTGGTAGATCATTCCAGTATTTGAAGCAGATCCAGTAAATGTTCTATCACCGGCTAATGTGCGAGTAACTGAATATGTGAGATGGAGAGGATCACCGGCTGACTTAATACCCTTGTATGTGTATATAAATTCAATCAGGTATCTAAATATTGTGGAGCTTGATTATTGAGTATTTCGTCGACAAACACAAGTAATTAACATATTATTTGTTGTTTCAAAGGAAGCCAGTGCAATGGAGAAGGAGAAGAAAAAAGCTGGAAATACAACATGGGGGGTGTTTCATAAAGATCCCAATTCGAACTTGCCTCTAAGTTGGACTTAAAAACTATGGAGAGTCAGCTCCCTAAAACAAAGCATATTCAAAAGCAAAAATTCAAGTATTTTAGACTTTTTATACATTCCACATCCAGAACATGAAATTTCCTTGATAATAGAAAATATGAATGATTTGAATCAACATTTTATGCCTTTTAAAATAACTTTTACAAAATAGTTTCATAGATCTATAGATGCCAATGGCTTTCCATAATTGTAAAGTCCAACTTAGAGATAAGTTCAACGTAGGATCTTTGTGAAACACCCCCCTGTACATGTACAGGGCAGGAAGCGTTATGTGTTATCATAATGTGAGGCTCAATTTTGATTTTGAGGAAAATGAAAATCACCTGCGTGCATATCCTCATGTACACCTTTATTTGTGTCACTCTTTTGGAAACATTTCCTTCCTTCCTGAGGTTCCGGTGTTATTTTATCCAGTTATAAATAAAGTAGGGGCAATGGGTCAGTATATTGTCTATACATACGTTGTATTATAGATTTTTTTTTTTTTTTTTTTTTTTTTTTTTGGGGGGGGGATATGGAAAAGATAGCGTATTGGCTTCGTTGCCCCTACGGAGATCTAAAACAATAATTATCGGCAAGACTTTGTTGCCCCGACGGAGATCTAAAAACAATAATTATCGGCAAGACTTTGTTGCCCCTACGGAGATCTAAAAACAATAATTATCGGCAAGACTTTGTTGCCCCGACGGAGATCTGAAAACAATAATTATCGGCAAGACTTTGTTGCCCCGACTGAGATCTAAAAACAATAATTATCGGCAAGACTTTGTTGCCCCTACGCTGATCTAAAAACAATAATTATGGGCAAGACTTTGCTGCCCCGACGGAGATCTAAAAACAAAAATTATCGGCAAGATTTGGCTGCCCGCTTTCGCCCTACGGAGATCTAAAAACAATAATTATCAGCAAGACTTTGTTGCCCCGACAGAGATCTAAAAACAATAATTATGGGCAAGACTTTGTTGCCCCGACAGAGATCTAAAAACAATAATTATTGGCAAGACTTTGTTGCCCCGACGGAGATCTAAACTAAAAACAATAATTATCGGCAAGACTTTGTTGCCCCTTCGGATATCTTAAAACAATAATAATCGGCAAGATTTGGCTTCCCGTATGGAGATCTAAAAACAATATGTCTTCATCGAAATGACCGAATGCTTGAGAATGTACATGTATGTAAAGATACATTTTTTTTAAAACGGTTGAACAAAACCGCCCGTATACTTTTTACGGTTAAACGTTTAGCACAAAAACCGTAATGATTCAGGCTTACTCATCATTGGTCCGATTTATTTCAAACTTTCGCCATTCTATTTATCTGGTTTCCCTGCGTTCACTCAAATCAACTAATTATACGGGTTCAATTGTCCTTCAAGCCAGTAACTTCTATTAATCTTTTCAAAACAAGGGTTTGAATTTTATTTAGTAATTTGTCTTTTTTGACAAATGAAAGCCACAATATCTGATTATCAAACTGATTCCTGGATAATAATATCCCCAAACTTACTCCGGGTAAAGATTAAATAACTTTTAATTTCCCTATGCACTCACATGTAAGCTTGCGTCAGACTGACTGTGAATCACAATGTTCACGGTTCGAGTCCCGCTGTGGCACTAATGTCCTTTTTTGGCAAGACATTAATCTACATTTGCCACACTCAACCCAGGTGATGTAAATGGGTACCTTCAAGGAATTAATTCCTTGAAATGCTAGAGCACCGTAATAGCAGCCATGCAAAAGCCGGGGTAATAACTGCGGAGCGCCGGGAGTGCCAAGTCTTACAGATATATGAGCGCTATACAAGAATCCATTTTTATCATTATTATTATAAACACAACGTAAAAACTCAAGCTTATTTTGTGTTGTACCATCTTACAGAATATCATTCCAAATTTGTAAGTGCTTTTAATAGTCGGGTGTTTACATTGCGATTTATAGAAGTTCTTTGCAATGCATAGAGAAACTTTTGTTTATTATGCGTTTTATAAATATTGTATTATTATTATTAATTTATTGAAGTTAATTGCAAGAATATGACAAAAGTCTCAAAACCTAGCCCAGCTAACGTTAGTTTTTGTCATCACCCATGCATAATTCAATGAGATTTATACATGGCGGTGAATAGCAATTCCATCATCTTTTGGCACATAATTAGGAAAGGGATGAATGATTAATTAATGAGGTGTCGTCAATCTATAGGCTTGGGTGGTAGCCGCGGCGCCGGGGTGCGTGCAAGACGCACGGTGTGATTAAAAGCGCTGCTAGGGTTTCTTCACACTTGGCCAGCTTGTTTCATTGATTTAATTGAGGGAGAGAGTGTATTTGTAGATATGTATTAATTTGAGTTAAAGCATGCTAGATAGAGAGGAGAGAGATCTAGAGAGAGAGAGAGAGTTATAAAGAGGGGGAATAGAGATTGGAGAGATGTATTTTTTCTAGCATTATCAGGGGCAGGGGGTGCTCTATTCCCGACAATTTGGTTGTACGCATTTTCGTGACAACATTTTGGCACGTGTTTACATTTTTATGTGCAATAGTACATGCACTGTATATACTTTACATTAGTACACCTGGCCTGACCTGGGGTGTTTCACATAGATCCTTCTTTCACAAAGATCCTAAGTCAAACTTACCTCTAAGTTGGACTTAAAAATTATGGAGAGCCATTTGTAGCCTTGAAATAAAATATAATCAAAAGCGAAAAATCAAGTATTTTAGATTATTTATAATTTCCACATCAAGAACATGAAATCTCCTTGATAATGGAAAATATGAATGATTTGAATCAACATTTTATGCCTTCTAAAATAGGTTTTGCATAATATTTTCAGAGATTCTAACGGCTTTCCATAATTGTTAAGTCCAATTTAGAGATAAGTTCAACTTAGGATCTTTGTGAAACACCCCCACCCAGTTACATCTACTGTATGTACAGTACATGTGTGTGAGAGTACTCTGTGGCTGAGGATACTGTAGTTGCACCTTTGAAATACTGTAAATGCTTCCTGGCCATGTTCATCCATGTGAATAATGTGTCAAATTCTCACCTGTTTCCCTGAGCAATGATCGGTATGCACTACATGTAGTACTAGTACATGTATGCAAGACAGTAGGCGGTTAGACATGTCCACACTGGCACTTTGTGAAATTGAATCTCGTGAAGTTTAATCTCGCGAAGTTTATTTTCATAAATTTCAACTCGTCAAAGTGCAATCTCTCAATTCCATACAAGTTTGTATTTATGTATAAAATTCTTCCCACAATAAGTTCTGTAAATTTGTGAAGTTTGATTTGCATGAAGTTAAATTTCTTGAAGTATGAGTGTCAAATTCTCACCTGATTCTCTCAAAAATGATCAGTATGTCGACAGTATGCGTTTCCGCACCGGAACTTCATGAAGTTTAATCTTGTGAAGTTTATTCTCATAAAGTTTAAAGCTGTACATGAACCTCCTAAAGTTCGCAGGTAAAATTTTTCAGGATGCGCATGATGTAGGTGTATGCACATTTGCACAATGTAAATGAAGCAAAGTTATTTCATGAGAGCTGTTGTAGTCATGTAGTTTAAGCGCTTGACTTGAATGCAAGTGTCTTAAGTTTGATCCTCGATACAGCACCAATGTCCCTTTGGCAAGGCATTAATCTACATTTGCTACTCAATACCCAGGAGAAAAATGGGGACCTGGTAGGATGACGAAAACCGTTGTGTTAGTAATCGCCATATACCCTCACCGTGACCATACAGTAAGAATACTCCCCAGGGAGTGGAGATGGTGCACATTGCGCATAAATGAATCTGATGACCGGTATAATAATATCTGCAAAGCACTTAGAGACGGTATTATGCGTTAAGCGCTATCTACATGTATATCCAGATTAGGGCTGTGCACAACAGTGTAATGAGGTACCCGAGTACACTCCCAGGCTCACAAGCGATTACTCGAATATTCGGACGTCATGTTTTTTTATAATTCTTTTGAATTTTTTTGATTTTTTTTGAATTTTTTGATTTTTTGATTTTTTTGATTTTTTTGATTTTTTTGCCACTACCATACCACTCGGCAGTTTCCCAGGTCTCTCGCCAAAAACGCATGCAATTTTACTTTGAGTTGCAGTTGAAGGCGCCGATTTAATAAGAATAATAACAGTAAACAATGCTGTTTTAAAAACCAAAGATGGCAGAATAATCCATTTTCCTCCCAAGTCCAAACAGAAATCTGGACCTTTGGTCCCAGTTTCTGAAAGGTGAGTTTGACAGTGCTTGAGTTGGGAAACATTTTTACCGACGGCACCATGCAAGCGGTCGCCGCTCTCCCTGGCACGGGTAAGAGTGGGCCTGGAATTTGTTTTTTTTTTGCGGCCGAATATTCGCGTACGAGAAATCGTACCCGAGAAGTTGTCAACCGTGCGGGTACTCAAGCATTTGACTACCCGTCGCAGCCTTAATCCAGATTACCATTATTATTATCATTCAAAGAATGGCTGTCTAATGCTCACCCGTTAACCTCTGAAATGATCAGTATGTGGACCGGCGTAGTGGGGCGTACAGTGAAGATGTATCCAGGCTATAACTTGGTGAAGTTAGATTTCCTGAACTTCGCTTCCAAAGTACTGTATGTGTGTCAAATTGTCACCTGTTTCCCTGTGAAATGATCAGTATGTAGTATGTAGACGGTAGGTGTATCCACACTGACTTTAGCTATGTTTACGTGGCATCTTCATACTAACAGATTGTTTAGTTATTCGCAAAACATCAACATTTTTAAACAACGACCCACTGGCCAAGTGTTCACACAGGACCGAACCAACTTGTGTTGGAAGTTTTAAGTTACAGCTACTTTTACAAGCCAGTCAAACAGTATTTGTAACTTCAAGTTGGCCAAGTTATTATTTTCATCCACAAACTTAAGTCCTCATGGCCCTTAACTTCAAGTGAGGACCACCGGCTAATCACAGTTATCATGCTAACCAAATGATTACTTGCTTAATACAGTGTGGAAAACTAGTTTAAGAACCATTGCTGCGTCTGAACTGTCTTAAGTACCTGAAAACACAATGTTTAACACCTCAAGCTTTAACTTTACATTTACAGCCTGTTTTCTGAACTTTACTTTAATTATGAAATTAAACCTCTGGACATTAAAATCTTGTAAAGTTAAATCGCTTGAAGTATATGTGTCCAATTTTCACCAGTAACCTTTTCTTTTTTAATTGAATATCCCTCTCACCATGTGCGATACAATCTGAGCTAAAATTGCCTCCAAAAAAGTTGTAGCTTGTTGAAATCTTTAAAAAAAGCCCGCCTCTGACAAAAGCATTTCTATGTAAAAAATGTGAAACACAGATTGACAGAAAGTCTTTTCTTGGACTAAACATTTCTTGAAGCTGGTTTCTTTGAAAAAGTTATGTGCAGTCTGAAAGGCGCTACAGTGTATGTCCAGTTAATGGTAAAGTTATGCTGACAATGTCTTTCCCCATGCGCTCCTTTTCTCTTCAATCAGGACTGTCTTTCTTTCTGTTCTTCTTTCTTAAACCTTTGTCTATCTGTCTCTCACTCTATGGTAGAGCCTCATCCCTTTTCTTCACCCTATATTTGTAACCCCTCTCCTCACAGGTCTTTTCCCTTTGCTCACTTTTTTCACTTTTTTCTTTACTTAGAATGTTTTAAAAAAAAAGAATATAGATATGAACAGCCCCCTCTCTACAGTTCATCTCCCATGAATTTATCAGTTCTTGAAATACTTGTAGGCCTGAGTCCTATGAAGCCCTTTTAGTTTAAACAATAGTCTGGCTTATCAAAGATGATGATTATTATGATTCACAGTATGTTATTAAACAGATTCCAATAATTAATTTTGAGCAACGTTTTTTAATGACCACCTTTGGATATGACCCGATACAAGTTTCTATTAGCGTCCGTAGGTGCAATTAAGATCTGTTTAACATTTAAAGGCGTAGACTCCTCCAATAAAGTCAGTAATTTCATATTTGCTGAAAATAAGTGAGTTTTGAGGCGTGATTTGATTTAAATATTCTAGGCTGCCAATCTCATAACAAGGAGTCACGGATGAGAAGGTACGATTTAAAATAGAAAGAGCTATGATATAATGATGAGGCGCGATAGCTCAGTTGGTAGAGCAGTGGTCTTGGGATCCGGCAAACCCGGGTTTGAAACCGAGTCCATGCGCTAGTGCCCTGTAATAAGGCATTACTCCTCATTACCAGGTCCCTCGGAATAGAGCCTAAGTTGTCTCTCCTCTGGTTGCTTACTAACAAGCATTTATTCTTTCTTAGTAGTCGGGTAAAATAACCACCACTACTACTACTACTACATGCAAGTTACAGTGTATCTGTTATAACAAGGTGATTTTGATGATCCCAGCTCTTTATATTCTCACGCTTTTTAACTGTGATACAACAAGATTCCTGATGTAACTAGGTAATTTCCTCGGTCTCAAGGACCTTGATTTAAACTTATAACAAGTTTCCACCGTATAGCAACATTCTGATTCAGATGTTTGCATTTTAACAGCATCCCTGCCCTTTGCGAAACTAGCACATATTTTCACTTCTTCAAATCATTTCAGTGACTGTATCCCCCAGTCTATACCCTCAGAAATGACTCAGGCCTACCACCAGGGGTTACTAGAGAGACAGGGTGCACTGACCCACTTTATCTGACCTCGGGTGTCACCTTATGTCAAAGGTCACAGAGAGGTCAATGTGGTGACAGGAAGATTGCATGTTATTTGCTCAGTTGAGGAGTGCAAGTATGATTGCTGTATAGGATTGGATTGTTTGCAGCTCTCCTCTGTTTTGTAGTGGTAGTGATACACAACAAATCAAAAATAAAGGAGAGTCTTTACTTTCCTTCGATTTTGTAATAGTTTTCTGTCTCACTTTGTCTCTGTCTATCTTTATGATTTCTACATTGATGTTTTGGCATGTTTTGCAACTTAAGCCTCTAATTATAGGCTTATAGCTCACTGAAGTGTTGTAATGATACGTTACAAAGCGAGGAGCCCTTTCTTTTTGTAGGTCCTGTATGTGTTTGTGCATCTCTGTCTGTCTTTTTATGCCCTAGTCTCATGCTGTTCAGCCATTTCTTGTTCATTATGTTTCACTTGTCTGTACGTCTGTCTCTTTCGTTTTGTATTTACTTTCTGTCTGTCTGTCATTCTAACTCTTTCATACGTGTACATACAGTTGTATGTACTTCTTCTTTTCTTAGTTTCTGTCTGCATTCTTGTGCTGTATTTCTGTACCTTATGTCTGTCTGTCTGTCTGTCTGTCTGTTTTCTAGTCCTTTTCTTTCTGTCAGTCTGACTACACAGGGTAATCTTCTCCTTACTGTACATGTATGTTTGTATTGCAGTCTGTTTGGATGTCTGAATCAAAACAAAAGAATACACAAGTGTGATAAGCAATTTAGAGTTCTAGTGAAAACAATTGCAGCCTAAAATTAGAATTTATTATTTCCAATTAATAATACCAATTCTCAAAACAGATTTGGCATAAAAATAGGTTTCTGTACTCAGGTCTCAACCTCAGAATATAAGACTTTGTCATTGCTGTGATAAGAAACTTATTGAACAAAGGATAAAATAGAATTGCCACACTTTTCCGCGAAACATTGCATTGAGAAGCAGGAATGCATTTACACGTCGTCGTCTTGTAATGAAACCTACTGTATGATGGGCATGTGAACATGGCTGTCATGTCTCCACAATGAAGCATAACCCTGACCAAAGAAATAGAAATGTTCTCATGAAAGGAAATGTGAACACATTTATGGACAACTTCACATTCATTAGTAAGCCCAATTCCTTGTAATGAAACGTATCTCTCAAATCATGTGTGAACTTGGCATATTCCCAGCTCTTGCCACAAGAAACCTCTAATTCTTGATATCAATTAGTGCGCCCAGTTCCTTGTAATGAAACGTATCGTTCAATTTAAATATGAACGTGGCTAGCATATTCCCACCATTGACTAACAGCCCGAGAATGAAAGTGAGCGCTATTGCTTGTAATAAAAACGTAATTTGTATCGCAAGCAAGATGACCTACATTTGGCTAAGTGGTATCGTAGTATATTGATAAGAATTTAACAAGCAATCGGTTCCGAGTCTTGTTAGTGTACTACTGACAATGTACATGAACCCTTGACTGTCGTAGACGTACAATGTAGTCCTACGCAGGCAAAGTAAAATAGATTTCTACGTAGTTGTTCTTTTTTCCCAAATTTTCACAAATGAGGATGGGAACCATGATATTTTTTATTTAATATTTTTCTGTACATAAAAATAATAACTTTAATCGCAACTACATTGTGTGTACATGTACATGAGAGATAGGAGACTGCAAACTTGCGATTGATTGGAGGACTTGCGATTGATGTGGATCCTTTGCGACTCTTTATTAAAGACGGGCCCCAGGTCTTAATATCAGATATAATATGTTAACTTTATAGTCCATTGTCCTTTTGCACCTAAACTGAAGCGGGAATCTACAAGACGTCATAGTAACATTCCTCCGTGGTTTTCAGTCATTGTGATCGGTATATTTGCACATACCTGTGGTGTGGCAAGCCCCATGTCCATTGCATGTACCAATATATTGCTTGCTAGAAAGAGGCTCCCTTTGTCCATTAGAAGATGAGAACCTTGAAATTTGTGAGTTAGAAGCAAACTTTTCAGGATGCACAATGAAATATATCACATTATATTTGAAAATTCAAGGAATTTTGAACGAACAAAAGCATTTTTGGTGCTACACATGCAGAGATTACAAATGTATATTTCAAAATTGAAAACTTTGTTTGAGTTTATTTCTGCATTTTACAACATAATAATAAGTAATATACAAAGTACACACTATGAATACGACTGACAAAGAAAGCGGACAAAATATACAGTTCCTCAGGTAGACAAAGGAACATCCCTTCACTGCTATTATGTAAAAATGTGTAGAACAGGTGTCACATGCATATTCACCTTTTTACATAATAGCAGTGAAGGGATGTTCCTTTGTCTACCTGAGGAACTGTATATTTTGTCCGCTTTCTTTGTCTGTCATGTTCATAGTGACATGTAGGTACAAATATGTTATTAACAAATGTCAAAATACATACACGTAAATGTCAGTTGACCTGTCTGGAAAAACTTTCAAGTTATCATTACGTTATTGGTCAAATCAGTAAAGTCCTCCACCAATTAATAGGTAAATTTGATACAATGAAGTACAGGTGTAATTTACTTAAACGAATGTAAAACTGCACCTGTAACAGACGATGTGTCTATTAGTTCATGTACAATGTACATATACAATGTACATACATTATACACCTGTAATGTACATATTGATATGTTAATGTCAGTAGACCACTTTGGCAAGACTTTCAAGTTATCATTATCGTTTACATGATTTGGGTCAAATCAGGACTGTCATCAACCTATTAACAGGTGAATCTGATACATTGAAGTACAGGTGTAATTTACATCAAAGAATGTAAAACTACACCTGTAACACCATATGTGTCAATTACATGCAATGTTCATGTACATACTGATATATGTTAATATCAGTAGACCACTTTAGCAAGACTTTCAAGTTGATCATTATCGTAATACATGTACATTTAGGTAAAATCAGATCGGTCGTCAACCAATCAACAGGTGAATTTGATTGAAGTACAGGTGTAATAAATAGTACAGGTGTAATTTACATTAGAGAATGTGAAACCACACCTGTAACAGACAATGTGTCGATTACATGAGTGCACTACAATCACTCAATCATGTGACCTTGCTCACACATTTTTAAGTGCACAATGTCTCTATAGCCTTGGTATGTGAGTCTTAATTTGGAGTGCATCTTGCTGGTACATTGTGTGCATTGCTAATGTTTGTTTTATTCTCACTTTAGAGGACATGCTAAGAACATCTCTAGTCTTGTATATTCAGACCCTACGATGGTCGAGGAGATCCTTCATGATTACATGATCATTCCCTGCCCCTTACAATCTCACAAGAACTTCAAGAAATAATTTTGAAAAAATGAAAAATTACAAGAGGTGTACCATGCTGGTTGCTTTGATACTGATTTTCCCATTCAACTCTCGTGGGGTTGATGACAAATTAGCCTATTGAGAATGATATGTAAATTTGTGACACCCTACACAAGAAAGATGACAGTTTCATTGAGTTTGTTATAATGTCTGTCAGATTTTGATTCCCGTGCATGACAATGATATTGATTGATGATGATACTTAGACTTTTATAGCCCAAATGAATACTTTACAAATCTACAATAGTTGCAACTGTTATTGGAATTTTTGATTTTAGATATGAATTTTAAATTCACATTCAGAATAAGTGTGTGAACAAAATTTTTCAATTACCTGTATTAGTTTTTTTTTTGCACTTTATTGAGAAAAGGTATTTAAAAAGCAGGATATTCATTATAATTCGCTGTCACTTTTGTCAGCTCTTGATCTTGATCTTTGGATGAAATGAAGGGCAATGAAATTGAGATGGGTTAATCAATAACAAAATTGAAAAAACACATGTGAACAGTTGTAAAAAGTGAGATGACCGGATTTAAATCTCCTTTTCTTTTCTCTGTGTGGGCTAATATTGTATACAGATGTAAGCCTATTTGGGGAATACTCCCCAGGGAGTGGAGCTTGTACACTATCATTAGAGCTGATTAGCAGATGAATCCAATGACTACGTTAATCATAATGACAATTTTACAATGTAAGGCACTTTAATAGAAACAAAGCATTGTACGTTACATGTATACCAGTGTGACCATTTATGATTATCATTATTCATAAACCGGTATGGAAATACATTGATTGATTACGTCTGCGGATGAAAGACTACCTGTACAGTATGTCTTCTCAAGTGAGTCATTATGAATTTGTGAGTGAGTGGTGGAGTAGTATTTCTTGGTACACGACACACCAAAAATTAGGTCACCTCAGGCCCTTTGTCAAAAAATTTATGACAAATTTTTTCTAATCAATAATTGTTGCTGAAGTGCACGCAAATATAGAATGGTGAAGTGCATGCATGTGTTTCACAGCTTAAAGGTGGTATTCAACAATATACGCCGGTAGACTAGAATCCAATACAATTATGATAACATGGTTTGGACAAAACAATGTGTCATTGATGAGTAATTAGTATAAAAACAAATGAGACATTCAATGAAATATTTGGTGTTTCTTGACTACGTTATTAAATTAATATCAACCTGTCGGGCAAAACATGAACATTGGCCTTGCGACCTTGCATTTGCTGGAGTGACAAATGGCTGCAGGTTTTATTTCGTCAAAACTGTAGGGTTAGGGTTAAAGAGAGTGGTACTTTGGTTATATGTTACTCTAACAGTTAGGGATAGTGTTTGAAGGGTTGTTTTCACCTGACTGCTTTTGATCAAGGGGAAGTCCACCCTGATATTGAATTGGTTTTAATAAGCAGAAAAATTAAAGAAAGAATTAAGTGATAGTTTTAGGACAAGAAATTACTAACAAATGCATAACTTTCTTATTTATTGTCCGATTTTTCACAAACCTTTACCGATATGTTCTTCTCAATTTGCTCCTTATATCAAAACAAGTTATTTTCAGGATGGACGTCCCCTTTAAACGTCAACTTTATGCTCATACATGTACACGTAAGTAAGCAACCAGGATACTGAAGGATTTAATTCCTCTCAGAAGGATATGGTAATGAGGATTATGCCTTATTAAAGGGCATTAGGACATTGACTTGGTTTTGAACCAGGATCCTTGCGGTTACAAGACCACTGAGCCATTGCGTCTTTTGGTCAACTCTTGAAGTTAGTTAGAAATTTGGTTTGTGTAGAAAATAGACTGTGGAGCAAGCAATTGTTGCTTTAGCATGCGTCATGCAACCATTGTCCCTTGTGTACGTATCCGTGTTGGTGATTTTCAAGGCAGTATTTTGTTCATACATTGTATCATACAGTCTAACTTAGGAATTTGCGATAACGATTCACAGGGATTTCTCCTGAAATAAAAGTTTCACTGCAAGTACACAAACTTCTCTTATATTTGTAGGTTTACAAGCTTTGTAATCTACAAGCTTTGTAATTTACAAGTGTGTAATCTGTTTGCTTTTCCTTTGCCATCTAACATTCTTTTGTGCTTGTCAAAGAGGTCCCCACTCCCACACACTCGCTGTCAAAGACGTCCTCACTCCCACACACTCAGTCCTTTGTCATTTTATCCATCCCATTGCACTCTCATCCAAGTATTTTGAGAAACCGTTTAATACACTGGAACCAGGGCTTCTAATATCATTCATTTATAAGTGCAGTGGGCACTGTCTTAATAATAGGGACTTTTAGATTTGCACGAAGACAATGGGGATTGCTACGATCGACATCCTTTCAATGCACTACCTTGAATGGACGTCACACGTATCAGTCCACGCAAATCTAAAAGTCCCTATTACTACAGATTACTGATAGTGGATTACTATTGGTGCAAAGAATTGATTCATTGTATTATAAAGTAGATTATTACATGTACATGATGATGTAATACTACCGGTAATACAGTCAAACCTGCCTTAGTGACCACCTGTCTACAAAGACCACATCTTTTGTTTCCCATGAAAATGATTATCATTGAAGCATGTACTACAGGAACCTGTAGACAAAGACCACCTGCCTATAAAGACCACTTTTCTTGTCTCCCCTGTGTGGTCTTTATAGACAGGCTTCACTGTACAGTACATGGGATTAGTTTGCAGGCATACACCCTTGTCAGTTTTCATGTGTAACAGTGTCTGCACTACAAGACTGCACTACAAGACTACAACAGGCTCTCTCCATTGTACTTTAGCAGCTCCTGACAAGACACAGCCAGAAACTAACAAAGCTAGGCTCTGCTCGAGGCTTTAGGAATTGTGGTAAAGTGTCAAATTAGACTCTATGCTTGCAGACTACATGTCAGGTGATGCGTAGGGATAGACACAGCCATTATACTCCGAAATTAAATGTGGTAGCAAAACCATTTACCGGTACATAAGCATTGTGCTGTTAAACATGAATCACAGATTTCTTGATGTAACTATGTGGAGGATGTCGTGAGGGGATACCTGGAACTTGACTCATGGTTTCTGGGTAGTACAACAATTGGCGGTGTAGGGACAGTGGTGGTAGGAGGAGTTAGAGGGAGGATGCTTTGTTAATTCAGGTTAAATGAATGATTTTATTCCATAGTCGATCAGCCTACAAGCCAAACTGAATTACAATGTAGACTACAATGTGTAAGCAGTACGATACAGCCTATTATGGACAGAGCTAGGTTGTGTCGTATGTAAAGTCAATTGTCCCAAAAAACTGAGTTTCCAGACTGATTTTGATTTTCAGGATTGTATTTGTTTTACGCCATTCTAAAGCAGAGTTTGTTTATTGTTTTGTTGATTTTAATAGCATTATATTACCGGGATAGACTTTCCCTTTATCTCTGCAATAGGTTCGACGAGTTGACACTTTTCATTCTTAATGGCCTTGCGCCCTTCTGCGGGCGAACACTAAGATTCCTATACCTCAATTCATGCAGAGTGTGATTTCCCAAGCTTTCACTGATCTGTTTCTCACAGTTTTACATTCTTTACCAAAAAACGAAATTATTGACACTGTGGAAGTGTGGATGAGCACTGAATGGACATTGTCTCCCAAAACGGACTTGTGCCCTTCTGCAGCTTGCAGGCGAGCACTAAGATCCATAGAACTTGATGTGTATGCAGAGTGTGTTTCCCCAAGCTTTCACTGATCTGTTTCTCTCACTTTAACATTCTTTCAAAAAACCTGAAATCATTGATACTGTGGACGAGCACTGAATTTACATTGTCTCCCAGAACGAACTTGCGCCCTTCTGCAGGCAAGCACCACGATCCCTAGAACTCAATGTATGCAGAGTGCGATTTCCTTGCTTCCACTGATCTCTTTGTCTCACTTTTACATTCTCTTTAATAAAATTAAAATAAAATAAAAAGCGAAATTGTTAATACTGTGGACGAGCACTGAATGGACATTTCCTCCCAGAATGGACAGGCGCCCTTCTGCGGGCGAACACTAGGATCCATAGAACTCAATCTGTCCCAAGTACGATTTCCCAAGCTTTCACTGATCTGTTCTCTCACTTTAACATTCTTTCAAAAAACCTGAAATTATTGATACTGTGGACGAGCACTACAGTGTAAATGGACATTTTCTTCCAGAATGGACTTGTGCCCTTCTGCGGACGAACACTAAGATCCATAGAACTCTATGTACCGGTATGCCAAGTGTGATTTCCCAAGCTTTCACTGATCTGTTTCTCTCACTTTCCCTTTTTTTAATACAAAACTGTTGATAAGTACTGTGGACGATCACTAAGATCTCCCCCTTGTTCCCAAAATGGACTTGCACCCTTCTACGGGCAAACACCCCGATCCATAGACCTCAATGTATGCCGAGTGCGACTGTAGGGCGTAAAGGTCATTACGGTGAAATGAAGGGGGGAAATCAGGTTGAAGGAACGGTCCCATGTGTGCCTATGACTCGATGGAGGAAATTCAAGCGGGAAACGCTGGGATTCAGACCCAACTTCTCACCAAGCGAGGGTCGTAGATCAGGTGCAGGGCAATGTCTCTATGCTGTTTGCTGACATTTAAGAATTAGCTTCGGTTTAAATTAACCCTTTTGTGACTAGAATTTTCTCATTTGTGTCAAAATTGTGGATGATACAAGTGTACAGATTTGACGACTCTTGTTACTGCAATGATCGCCCTGCTTTTGACAATTTTACACTAACCTTATTTAACCTGTAACTTCAACCCTAGATCTAACACTAGACCTACCTTCATGTACAACCCTATTTCAACCCCAATGCTAACCCTTTACTTTAAGGACATGAAACCTGGATTAATGTGTTCATTGAGAACACACACTACATTTGAACACTCAAACTGTACGTCTCTCAACCTAATGTCTGTTCATGTATGTATTAGTTCTTGTTTCAATCCCTGTCTTTTTGCCACATACTCCTGCACTCGCACTGATAGTTAAGTCAAAGTTGTGTCATGATTATACCGTTGTGAAAACATTGGTAATATTCAAAGAGAACACACTTTTTTGTACGTACTGCACACTATCTTAGTTTCCTAAATATTTTCAAGTGCCTTCTCTTTTCTACACTAACCCCCTCTCTCTAAGGGCGCGTTCATGCTTGATTTTGAAGGCAGAATGAGCGATTTGTAACGCTCATCGTAAACGCTCATCGTAATCGCAGTTCCACGGTGCACTGTTCATGCTCACTTCTCCAGGCAATTCTACTTGGGTGGCCTTCAGCTGTATTCGCAAACCTGTGTGCGCATGCTACGTAGACCCACTAGAGGTCAGTGCGTTGACCCCATTTAAACGCGTTTACAAATTGTAAACGCATCTTTTTGTGAGTTTACGATCGGCGATCGTGATCGCCGTTTTTCGGTGATTCTACAAAAGTGAGCATGAACGCAATCGTGTTTTAAACTAAACGCGTAACAGATGCCTGATTCTAGCCGTCAAAATCAAGCATGAACGCGCCCTAAGTCTGCATGCATGAACTACTGGTGCACTCACAGTGACGAAAGACCATTTTCACAATGTTATCAAATTTAATGCATAAGTCTTTGTTACTTGCCACCTTACAATTTTTTTCATTCACCTGTTACCAATAATTGATTTTTAAAAGTCTAAATGCGAATTCCATACGTTACTTGTTGCTCGGTAGAACAAATATTATGGCTTGTTCTACCTAACAACACAGAATGTATTCCATTCTGATTATTGAAACACAATTATTTGTAACGTGTGAATGAAATCATTTTTTGACGAGGCACTTCCATGTAACAAAGATTTTGCATTAAATTTGACTACCGAACCGGTACATTTACAAAAATGGCCTATTGAGTCGGAAGTTGTGTCATGATTATGTTGTCAAAACATTGGTTTAATATTCGTTGAGAAGTTGAGAACACACTATTATGTACTTACTGCACACCATTTATTCTGACATGTATATTGTACAAATGCCTTGTCTTTTCTCTTTTATTACCAATCCTCTCTTTCGATCGCATACTCCTGGAGTCACAGTGACAATTGAGTCAAAGTTGCGTCAAATTTATAGTGTAGTCAAAACGTTTGTAATATTTAATGAGAACAAGCTTTTATGTACTACTGCACACAATTGTACAAATGCTTTCTCTTTTCTCTTTACCGACCCTCTCTTTCGATCGCATACTCGTGCAGTCACGGTGACAATTGAGTCAAAATTGTTTAAATTCCTTGCGAGTCTGCTGTGACTCTTTGAACCTAGCTGGAGCTCTCTCTCTCTCACACACACACACAGCCAGTCTTTCTAGCCCGAGCGAGCCGCCGAGAGGATCATTAATCAATGTCCGTTCCATGCTGGATGCAAACAGAGATGCAGGGCCCAGTTCACACCGAGGTTATATTCTCGGGATTAATAAGTTTGAGAAGATTTCTTAGGGATGACGTTGATGATAGAGCTTGGAGGATAGAAGCGGTTTGATAAATCAATGTCTGTTCTATTCTGGATACAAACAGAGACATAGGACCCAGTTTACATTGGATATATTCTCAAGATTAATAAGTTTGGGAAGATTTTATAGGGATGAGAGAGTTTTGATAGAGGAGGCAGTATTAATCAATGTCAGTTCTACAAGTATTTGGGAAGTGAATAGAGAGACACAAGGGCCCAGTTTATACGGGATATATTCTCGAGATAAAGAAGTTTGGGAATATTTTTTAGAAGCGGTCTGATTAATCAATGTCCATTCTACAAGTATTTGGGAAGTGAAGAGATATGCAGGGCCCAGTTTACATTTGATATATTCTTGAGATAAAGAAGTTTGAGAATATTTATGGGGACAGGGCTCAGTTTATATTTGGTATATTTTCAAGATAAATAAGTTCAGGAAGATTTTATAGGATGATAGAGTTTTGATAGAGGATAGAAGCGGTATTATTAATCAATGTCTGTTCTATGTTGGAAGCAAACAGAGACACAGGGCCCAGTTTACATTTAGTATATATTCTCCAGATAAATAAGTTCGGGACAATTTTTTAGGATAATAGAGCCAAGAGGAGAGAAGAGGCTTTAATAATCATAATCAATGGCCATTCTACAAGTATGCAGAAAGCAAACGGAGTCAGACACAAGGCCTGATTTGCTTTTGGTAGTTCTTCTCGATTATTGAGAATGATCAATTTTGTGGTATTTTTTTGATGGTAGAGCCCAGATATACTGTGGATGTGTTATTAGTAATGAATCATATGTAACTTGTTCTACAGGTGTATGCACGTGCAGATGGGGGGAAAAGGGAAGCACAACGCCCCACTCGACATTTGATAATATTTTGTTAAGATGATGAAGTTCGCGATAATTTTGTAAGGACGATAGAGCTGAGAGGAAAGAAGAGGTCTTATTAATCAATGCCCGGACAGAGAGATGCAAGACCCAATCAGCCAATTTTCCTAAAGTAAACAAATTTATGCATACATACAGATGTCTTTGTGAAGCGCCTCATATGGATTATTTCACTCACCTGTTACAATTCAAATTGCATAGATATGGTGTTGCCAAGTTCATATAGGAGAAATATTGCTTTTGAAATATCCTCCTTAAAATATTAAAGCGAACTTGATGGACATTGATTAATACAGCCTCTTCCTAACAGCAAGTAATGTAATTTGCATTCTGACTATTGAAATACAATTATTTGTAACAGTTGAATGGAATAATTTGTAATTTTGTATCCTATCCAGGCACTTATTTGGTTACATTTACATTATGAAAAAAGGCCTATTTTCATTTGGTTATTTTCTGGATGATTAGGTTTAGGTGAAAATTACATTTGCAAAGATATCTTTTTAGGAGAATATAACTGAATTATGTGTAGCTTTCCGTCATAGTAACTACACGTAAAGAATGGATTTTTTGTCAGTCAAGGTTGAATTTTCAGTGAGACCTTAATGAGAATGGGGCATGTTTTCACTTTTGTTTGATTTGCCCCTCTCTGAAGTTCACTTTCACGTTCGATAACACGTTTCTAATGCAGCCACTCCACTTAAACAAAGCATGAAATTCAATCAATAGATTCAACTCAGCTGCATATAGTGGTCAAGTTACTAAGCTTGGAGCATTAAAGGCTGTATTGATCAAAATCTAATTTGATTAGTTCATGCTATGTATGTAGTGGTGTATTATTCATGGGGGGGGGGGGGGGGGGGGAAGTAGCCTCACAAGTTGCTGTCACAGGGGTTTCAGAGAGGAATTTCGGTATTGAAACTGTACCATGCTCAAGAGTTTCTTCTTTTCAGCCCCCCAAAAGCTGTTTTAATGAAGAGAAAGTTTGGTATTGATTGGTACATTTGTGACCAGGTACATGTACCACAAAACTACCAACAAGTGTAAATGCTTGCTGTCAAAACATGGGATTTCGGCGCCGAAACCCTAACATACAGAGCGAAATGATGTGATAATTGCTTCCTTTTGAAAAGGTTTGGCAAACACTGTCAAATGACCTACATAAGTGCCTCATCGGTTCAAATATTGATCTGTTCTGTTGTAATTAATGCAGTGATAATTTGGAGATCTGAGTGGAAGTGCTTAAGAGAAAGTGCTTGAAGTACTTAGTCACTATGTCGAAATGTGTACTTAACATGTACAATTGCACATGTTGCTATTTTGTGATGTATAATTGTGATGTGTGGAGTGGAAGTATCTGTTGACATTTGTGTTTTTGCTTTAAAGTGGCGGCATTATCCTTGTTGTTGATCATGGAGGTTAAGTCCTTGCCATTCAGTATTTACCTACAGCTTTACCATCTTCTCATTACCAATACCACCAATACCACCAATACCATTACAACTACCATCACATCGCCACCACCTCCATCCCTACCACCACCACTATCATCAGGATCACCACCACCACCACCACTCTCATCAACCCCACCATCATTAGCATCATTATCATTAACACCACCACCATCATAATCATCTCTCAATCTGACCACCACCATCACCACCACCATCACCACCACCATCACCATAATCATCAACACCACCATCCCTACCACCACCACTATCATCAACATCACCACCACCACCATCACCACCACCATCGCCAGCATCATTATCATTAACACCACCACCATCACAACCATCTCTCAATCTGACCACCACCACCATCACCACTACCATCACCACCACCACTACCATCACCACCACCACTACCATCACCACCACCACTACCATCACCACCACCACCACCACCATAATCATCAACCCCACCATCACATCACCACCATCATCACCACTACCACCACTGACACCACCCCCAGCTCTCATCTTTAACGTCATAATCATCAATATTCCTCGTCATTATTGACATATGCCATATATTGTCAATTCCCTCCACCACAATTACATGTATTATTGTCATCTTGATCATGATCATCCTCGTCTGTATCGCAGTTATCACAGTAATTTCCTCCACCACCATTACTATCATCCCTAATCATCATTATCATCCCCTTATTCATTAGAAATTATTATCCAAATCATCTTTGACATCATCATCATCATCATCGTCACCCACATTATCCTAATCATAATCATAATCATTATCATCCTCATCCTCATCCTCACCCTCATCATCACCCTCCTCCTCCTCCTCCTCCTCCTCCTCCTCCTTCTCCTCCTCCTTCTCCTCCTCCTCCTCCTCATGAACACCCTCCTTATCATCATCATCATCATCACCCTCATCATCATCCTCATCATCCTCCTCCTCATCCTCATCATCATCACCATTCTCATCATTATCACCATCATCATCATCATCCTCATCTTCATCCTCATCTTCATCCTCATCCTCATCCTCATTGTCATCTTCTCCTTCTTAACCATCGCCATTAACATTAATTTCCAACATCACCACCATCAATGCTACAATTGTCACTTGCTCTTCCATCTCCTCATCCCGTCACCTCCACGACTACCACCACCACCCTCATCGTCACAAACCTATCCATCATCTCATCAATCAAGTAATGTCCCTGTCTTGCTCCAATACCTCTAACACCAATCTCTGACTCTCTCTCTTAACCCCAACATTGATAGTAGTGCTGTAACATCACGGATATCTCCAATTCCGTTTAACCGCCAGTCAAAACCGGACGGTTTTCGGTTAAACAATTTTTTTTTTTTTTTTTTTTTTTTTTTTTTTTTTTTTTTTACCGACTCTGTCGGCAACTTTCATTTAACTGCGAGGTGCATTTAAAGGGGCCGATTTGTGCTTGTGAACTTGTCACAAATAATAGTAACAATGTTGTTTTTAGAAGAATGTGTAAGATCATTAATGTAAATTAAAAACAGTAGAGGACCTAGGACAAAACCTTGTGTAAAAGTTGGATGAATTATTATTATAAACTACATATTGAGATGATGAGATCTATTACAAAGATTACTTTCAAACCAAGATGACAGACAAATTGGAGTGTTGTTCTAGTTTTGGAGTGGTGAGTCAACACACAGATTACTGAGCTGGGAGACATTGCCAGGCATAGTGCCAGGTGGAGGGGCATAAATCGAAACTTTAAAAAAAATTAAAAAAAAAAAAAAAAAATTAAAAAAAAAAAAAAATTAAAAAAAAAAAAAAAAAAAATCGGGAAAACGAAACCGTCCAATTGAAAACGGAATCCGCCATGGGCGGTCGGATACCGGACGGTTAAACGTTTGACTACAGCACTAATTGATAGACGCGTACAATAGCTCATCTCTCTCTCCCTCTCTCTCTCTTTCTCAAACACCCAACGTTGATTATCACAGACAATACCTCAACCACAAGCACCCTTCCTTCCTTCCTTCCTTCCTCCCTCCCTTCCTCTCTTTCTCTTCCTCAAAACATTGATAAATTCTTACATTAATTAACCACCAATCTCCCTCCCTCCCTCCTCCCCCTCTTTGTCTGTGTGTCTGTGTCTGTCTCTCTCTGTCTCTCTCTCTCCAAAACCTAACATTGATCAATACCTCAACCACAAGCACCCTTCCTTCCTTCCTCCCACTCTTCCTTCCTCTCTTCCTCTCCCTCTCACTCTCAAAACCCCTCACATCAATAAACTCTTACAATACATTAACCACCAATCTTCCTCTCCCCCTCTCTCTCTCTCAAGACCCTAAACATTGATCAACACACGGAATACATCAACCACAAGCTCTCTTCGTTCCTTCCTTCCTCTCCCTCAAAAACCCCACATCAATCTTCCTCTCTCCCTCCCCATCTCCCTCTCTTTCTCCCAACCCTCCCCCCCCCAAACATTGATCAACGCACACATCCAACGATCGCTTGGGAAGCCTCAACTGTCACTGTCATCTTCCCTGCTTATTCACGACGAGGACGACGGCATATCAACACACCTCATTTTTTCCTCTCAATCTCTCCCCTCTCCACTCACACACGTGTGAGCCTAAACACATTCCCATACAGATGCCTGCATTAGTCCGTGGGTGCCTTGCACGGTGTCCCGCGGTCACAGCCGAGTGTATGTGTGATGGTGAGGCAGGCAGCTAGTCGCGCATATTTTGTATGCGGTGCATGCCCGATTAGTGTGTACATACTGTTATATCTATCTTTCCCGGCCTAGGAGCTGAGAGTTGAAGACGGGCCGAGATGGCGGTGGAGTGGAGATGGAGATGGTCGGGGGTTAGAGGAGAGAGAGATAGAGAGGGAGAGGATGGGGAGAGAGTGAAATGGAGAAGCTTTGGGAGATACAGAATCGGGAGGAGAGAGACAAAGGATGGAAGAGAGAGAAAGGATAGAGAGAGAGAGAGAGAGAGAGAGAGAGAGAGAGAGAGTATTGTGAGACAAGAGAAAGTGAAAATGAAATGGGAGAAAGAGAGAGAGAGAGAGAGAGAGAGAGGGAAGGAAGGGGGGGGGGAGAGGTAGAGTAAACATTCAAATAGACGAGAGAGAGAGAGAGAGAGAGAGAGAGAGAGAGAGCACTGTGAGACAAGAAATAATGAAACAAGGAAAGAGAGAGAGAGATAAACAATGAAATAGACAGGAGATATAAATTAGAGAGAGAGAGAGAAAGAGATAATAAGATTTAAAGTATCAGAGAGAGAGAGAGAATGAAGATGAGATGAAGATGGTGATTCAATGTTATCTAAAGCCTGTATTACAGTTGCTGTGTGCATAGCAGAACTTCACAAGAATGATCAGACCGCGAATACCCAGTGCATTCTTTAAATACATATAGACCCCAGTGTACTTCTGTACACACTTTAAAATATTTTATCTATTCATTATTGACAGTGCATATTATGGTATGTCTTTGTTCAAGATAATTGATACTTTTATTGCCGAGAAATTCCATGAATACAGTTCTTAGTCCTTTCATTACAAAACTGAAATATAAAGAATTTAACAAAGATATTGTGTTTGTGCACTTGCCCTGGGCAGATCACAAATTGTTCAAAGCACAGAATCTAAGCAGTGCTGATACAGTGTACAATAGCTGAAGAGCTTACTGTACATGATGATATTTTATTATGATTTTATTAATTTTTATATGAGGGAGAGAGAGCTGGCAAATGTAGAAATCATTGCGAAACTGAAATGGAATGAATTTAACAAAAGAGATTATGGTTGTGCACTTCTCCTGAGCATATTGTTCAAAGTGCAGAATCTATGCAGTGTTGATACAGTGTATAATAGCAGAAGAGCTTACTGTGCATGATGATATTTTATTATAATTTTCTTAATTTTTAGAGGAGAGAGAGAGCTGGCAAATGTAGAAATCATTGCAAAACTGAAATGAAATGAATTTAACAAAGATATTGTGTACCGGTATGTGCACTTCCCCTGATCATATCACAAATTGTTGAAAGCACAGAATCTACGCAGTGTTGATACAGTGTATAGTAGCTGAAGAGCTTAGATGATATTTTATTATAATTTGATTATTTTTTATGGGAGAGAGAGAGAGCTGGCAAATGTAGAAATCAATTCTCGGCATGGCTTCATGAAGTATTACGCTCTGTGCACCTTGCTGGATTGACCTTATCCAATATGCAGGCAGGCATGAATAATTCATGAGGAAGGGATTGATTCCCCTGGCCACCTGATGAATAATTCATGAGCAGTGAGCCCCCCTTGGGCTTGTGAATATATGACACGGAGTGACGGTGAAAAAATGAGGGAAAAAACTGGATATGAGAGAGTCTTGCAAGTTGCAGAATGTGGGCTGAAGATTCGTGAGAGTAATGCAAGAAGATGCTGAGATGGTGAGAGAGAGAAATAGAAACAGAGAACAAAAGGAGAGGGAGTGAGGAAGGTTGAGGGGAGAGAGAGAGGGAGAAAGTGAGGGAGGTGTAGGGGAGGGGGGGGGGGGGAGGGAGAGAGAGAGAGAGAGATTCAAAGGGGGGGGGGTAAGAAGATGGTAAGACTATGCGTTTGACCAAGGAGTTAATCCTTGGTTTTACTGAATAAAGACAGTTCAAATTGAGAATGCAGCTTAATTATGTTACATGTATCTCTTCAAATAGAGAGGGAATGAGAGAGGGATAGAGAGAGAGAGAGGAAAGGGGATGAATGGGGTGGGGTGGGAGAGAGAGGAAAGAGGCAGATAAAATGAAATTTTGCATCTTCATATCTCAGCACTCAATTTCTGTTCAAAATGGACGCTGATTTTACCTTGAATTGTTGTGTTAGGAGAAAGGAACGTACAACCAATGAGAGTTTATGGCTACATTTTAGAGCCAGAACTGGCTCTCAACAGATGATTTGTTTTTTGAAAATCAATTTTCTTTTTTAAAATGGACAATAAATATTTACTTTACTTTTGTTCTTCATTCCATTTGGTTTTTAATCCAGTGTCATTAAAGCGGACAACGATTACAACTCCAATTATAGTGTTTAATAGCGGAAATAAGAAACAAATTAAAATTGAGTGTTATTTCTCGTAAGCCAGATTTCTCTTTAAAATAGACGGTGATTTTACCTTGAATCTTAGCGGTTAGCGGAAATGACCAAACAAGGAATGTGAGAAGATGTAGCGTTTGACCTCGGGAGGTCAACTAATACTTCCTCACAACTTCCTTTTTTACACAAGAATGAAATGTTTTGATAAGCACTCAATCACATCCAATCAAAATATGGCGCTGGTCACTCGATACTCTATATCAATTAATTTACACATTTCTACCATTTTATCTTTGTCACATTTATACCTGTAGATATGAGCCATTGTCCATACCGGTAGTGCTTATTGTGCCTATTTCATGGTATACTTATGACTATTTTAAAGGGATCCGGTAACTTTGTCTCAGATTCTGAAACAAAATTCTGGATTTAGCTCATGATGCAATGATAATTATAAACCTTTAGGTCAGTCAGGAACCCCATGAATTTTACAAGCCGATCGCCTGTTTGATTATCAAGATATTTATGATTGGAATTACAAATTTTGAAAACCGTTCACCTGACGGTTTTCATAACACTACAGTCTATTGGGAAAAACGAGTATGGTAAAACCGGTCACTCAAAGATTTTTACTTTTTTGAGGCACTTCTTGATCATTTTGAAACGCAATTTTTTTAGGGCTTCAATATTACACCATATCACAGACACTGATAACACGTAGGGCCGTGTATCTCAGATTTAACATTGTTTAACGATCCCTTTAAATGTTCTTTACTGTTGTTCTTAATCCCATATTTTTTTTAATCAAGATGTGAGTTGGTCTAACGGTACGTTCACTGGGTTAGCTCTCTGTCTTCGCCTACAAACTGGTTCAAGTGGACTTCAGTTCGAATCTGAGTTACGTCTGTTGGAAAACGGTGTTAGATAATAACGTTAGATAATAATTTCTGATGGATACACGTCTGTAGAAACCCAATTTACACACAATTAAACACAATCCAGTGTTTCTAATTACTCATCATTCTTGACAACCTGAAAGTTTGTCTGAGCCTTTCCCTTCATAGCAACATCTAATGTATGCAGACTGGATTCCAGGTTTTGTAGTTTATTCATGAATAACAGATTAATGTAATAACCATAGACCCCCACAAAAGAAACTTCTATAAATTTGAAAAAATGTTGGTAAACGTTGTTTCTTATTGTTCTTTTATTCTTTTTTTTTCTTCTTCAGGTCTCACGATGATGATGCACGGACATTTCCCAGTTTAGAGCAGGCTTGAACGGCCTGACGTCTCTCTCCGCTTTCAAAGCCTCTAACGCGAAAAGGTACATGGTGGGACTATATAATGCTTTTCTCTGATTGGAACGATGTGGATAGGATAGTAATCATGAGAGTAAGTATTGATTTTCAACAAAGTTTTGTAATTATTTACACACTCTGTGATATTTTGAAGCACTTACTCAGTTTACCTTGTTGTTAAAACAGTTGAGTTTATTGTTTGATTGTGTATTTTCCCGCGGAAATTAGGATAGGAAAAAAATTGGGAAGAGAGGGGAGGAGGAATGGAATATAAAGAGCAAGAGAAGAAGTGAAGGAGTTTGAAAAAGTGGAAGTTTCTGTGAGAGAGAAAAGAAGTAGAGAGCAATCATTAAGCCAATCAGTATAATATGAAATATTCTTTCATGAAACTAAAAGTCGGCTTCTCTACAATTAATATTTCTTTTCCGGTTTATTATTTGGTTACATTAAGAACATTCAGTAACACACACTATTTCATGAGCAGCGTCAGCACATTTACAATGTAATTGCATGTTCTACATTCAAAACTATGTGCAAAGACCATCTCTTCGGCTATTATGTACCGTTATTTACTTTAGTTTTTGATTTGTTTGTGTTTGTGTAAGCCAATGTAACATTTGGGTCCAATGTTCAGTTTTAAGTTTTTAAGTTCATGTCTGGATAAACAATTTTGTTCCATGTTTCTTTGTAATACATATTAAGGTCACTATTGAATCTGAACTTGACTTTTCGGGGGGGGGGGGGGGGGGGGGGGGGGGGGGGGGGGGGGGGGGGGGGCACTAATTGCTTATAAATGCATGTGTGGAATTCTCAATGAAAAGAAATAAAGTAAGTGAAAGAGAGAGAGAGAGAGAGAGAGAGAGAGAGATGGGGGGGGGGGGGGCAAGTTAATGGACATCTTTGGGTGCTACTTGCTATAAAGAAATCAATGAATTTATGTACATGCACATATAATTCTTTATGAAAAGAAAGCAAGTGAGAGAGAGAGAGATGGGGGGGGGGGAAGGAAAGTTAACAAAAATGGAAAGGGGTTATATACATGTTGCAGTAAGGAATTTTGTATCAGTTATAAATAACATAGAAATCATTTGTACTTTGATTTCATTGTCCAAACCACTTGAAAGGATGTGTACATAAAGGTGCTCTCTGGTGTGTACATTGTACATTAGAATTAAACTTTGGTCCCAGTCATGTTTATTTGCGTTAGTTAGAGGACGTAATGTAGTGTGCTATATTCATAGAGTTTGAGTCGATGTTGGGGGATTTAAAACCTCTGACTTTGTTTCATGTTCTTCTTTATGATGTTGCCAATGCACTTGAAATGTATACATTTCTAATAATTTTATTGATAATATTTGTAAAGCGCTTAGAGACAATATACCGTATTACGCACTATATAAATCCAGATTATTATTATCATTATTATCATGATTTCATTATTATTGTACTATTATTGTGTTGGTTAGAAACTATAGTCAACCACTTTAGACTCGAGAGGTTCTTGTTATTTGGGTCGAACGGCAGTAACCCTTATAAAATATGAAGCACAAAAACAAATATGAAAAGTCTTTATTAGACATACAGTTAAAAAATGAAATGTTCAATTCATACCCCTTGTAAATTTGATATTTGTTGTTGTTGTTGTTTATATGAAGCTAAACAATGAAAGGAGGACTGATTGAATTAGGGCCTTTGTTGATTTGTCACTATTTGTTTCTTGAGGATGTGACATATTACAGCTTACATCTACAAGTAATCAACAAATGCCCTAATTCAACCAATGCCCTAATTCAACCAGTCCACCTTTCATTCTTGAGTTAAGAAAAAAAAAACATTAAAAAAACATCAAATTTACAAAGGGTATGAACAATTTAGGTGTTAACTGTATATGTACATGTACTAGAGAGACTCGTAGGCCCATGGATCTGCGAATGATGATGACCAATTTGAAACTTCTTTTGCCCACAATACCTAATCGTGAGGAGAAATATTTTGTCTCGACCTTTGATAAAGAAAGGCACCAGTTCGCTTGAACTCGAGCGACCTCTGTGAAGTGCAAAGCAAATTGACAATGCTCGACTGGTCTCTCCTTATCGACTTGAAGTCTTCGTGTGTTGGCGTCTCATGGTCCAACACCGCCATTTTCCAGATTTCTGAGAAATACAAAACAGTTAAGATGTTTTATTTTAGTTGGTTGTTTCCCTTCTTACACTGGCAAGTGGCAACTAAACTTTAATAGATTTCTTGACAAGTCATGTTTCTTTTGAATTAGTTAAATGAATGTGTTATTACATTGTATGGTACAAAATCAACTTTTAAAATATAGTTTTCTGAACAAAACAACAAAGTAGAGGTGTTTTTACTTCTACATGTATATTTGTTTTATAAATGAGGCAAGTGCCTGGTGAAGATACAAATATCATTGGCAAATGATAACAGAAAATTAGAGAACATCAAACTGTTTCATTAGGTAAGGGATGAATAGATTTTTCAGGCTTTATGTCACTGCACATACATGTAGCATTATCTCTGTGTAAAAGAGTAGGAATTCTCTCTCTCTTCTGGCTCAAAAACATATATGAAAAATATGAAATATGATAGACAGTGAAGACAATGCGTTTATGAAAACGACCATGGCTTATTTTGCCAGGCACATCTACACAAATTCTTTCCTTTGTCACGATCAGTCTGAAAATTAACAATTTTTTCTGTAGGAATGCAGAAATGGACTTGTGGGCATATGAGTTTTCCTCTTCTTTTGTATAGAGAAAGAGAGAAGATAAAAATGTGTTTGTTTCTCGAAGGAATCATGTGCATTTTTCTGGGCGGTTAGTAAGCAAAGAAAGAAAGAATATGAATATGTGTTTGTTTCTCGGAGGAATCATATGCGTTTTTCTGGGCGGTTAGTATGCAAAGAAAGAAAGAATATGAATATGTGTTTGTTTCTCGAAGGAATCATATGCGTTTTTCTGGGCGGTTAGTATGCAAAGAAAGAAAGAACATGAAAATATGTTTGTTTCTCGATGAAATCGTCAAGTAAGTTTTTCTCGGCAGTTAGTAAGTTGAAGAAAGAAACAACATGAAAATGTGTTTGTTTCTTGATGAAATCATCCAAGTTTTTCTGGGCGGTTAGAAAGCAAAGAAAGAAACAACATGAAAATGTGTTTGTTTCCTGATGAAATCGTCATCTAAGTTCGTCTGATCGGTTTGGGCACGAGAGCTGTAATGGAGATTGTGGGGTTGGAGTGGGTGACGACTCATTTGAATAATGAATATTCATGAGGTTACATGATACCTCCCCAGCTCCTCTGTCTCAGTAGAATCCCTCCTATTGCGTCAAAAGCTGTAGCCTTACTTCAGCCCTGTAAGAAGTTAATTTTTTTGTTCAAGGGAACTTCTTTTTGGATTTGTTGATATAAAAAGCAATATTATTTCCTCAGAATTTTGTATTTCGGTATTAACCAAAGTTTTAAATTTTTTGAGAGAGCTCTTTGGTTTTTCCCATAAAATAGGTAAACTGCTCGCTACTCCTGCATACTTTTTCTTGAGCAATTTCAGGCTATTTTTTTAATATTTTATTTTATTAGAATAAAGTTTGTTTTAATATTTGAAAAAGACTATCAATAATTTCAAATGATTATTAGACCATATGGATATTTGGCATACTGGGAATTAGACCGACTGGAAATTAAACCAAATGATCAGTAGACCTATTGGATATTAGACCAAATTGAAATTAGACCAAATGGCTATTAGCCTAAATGGTCATTGGACCAAATGATAAGAAACAAAATGATTATTAAAGTAGACCATGTAGACCAGACTGGGTGTAGACCATATGGGAATAGACCAATTGGGTAGTAGACGAACTGGTTGTAGACCAAACGACAATTCACCAGATGTTTCTTAACAGATGAAGAGCAATATTGTCATATATTGTCTAGAAGTTTTCCCAGAGGTTTCTAAATATCAGTCTCTTGCTGCTTGTGAACCTGCTCCATTAGAATATAACTTTTCCTTTGTCAAACTCCTGAAGGATCTTCTTAAACTTATTTAATGTTGTATCGGTACGCACCCTTGTACTGTAGATACACTTTCCTTATCTCCAGTGAAGACTCGTTTTCAATGACAATGTTTTTCGATCAGTGGTGCTGCAGATAAGAACACAGCCTACACGAATAAAGGACTCGGGATAACTACTTACTGATTTTAAGATTGGCAAAACACCGGAAGCAGTTTCCTAAACGTTATTCACAGATGCAACAGAATGCATGAAGATACAAAACTGTCATTTTGTTAACAGTTTTTTTTAACCCACTGTTGCTGTAGATTAGAACACACCCTACATGATTAAAGGACTTTGGATAACTTCTTAAATTGTTTTAAGATTGGCCAAAACACCGGAAGCCGTTTCCTAAACGTTCATTTACAGATGCAACAAAATGCATTCTGGTGGATTTAGAGCACTTTTCACATCTTGTATGAAGATACAAAACTCATATTGTTTTTTTTTTAAAAACCCAGTAGTGCTGTAGATTAGAACACATCCTAGTAACCCTACATGACTAAAGGACCTTGGATTACTACTTAATGTACATGTACTTGTTTTAAGACTGGCCAAAAACACCGGAATGTTTGTTCAACGTTTATTCACCGATGCAACAGAATGCATCCTGGACACTTTCCCCATCTCCTATAAAGATATAACACTGTAATTTTGGCCCAGTGGTGTTGTAGATTAGAAAACACACTAGTGACCCTACATGAATAAAGGATCACTTTGAAGGGCTACTATAAAGGATTACTACTTACTGGTTTTAAGATTGGCCAAAACACCGGAAGCCGTTTCCTAAACGTTTATTCACCGATGCAACCAGAACGCATCCTACATCTCTCATATGAAGATATGAAACTGTCATATTGGTGGAGAGAGACTTGGTGATACCTAAGACGAGCTCCTGCCTCGGGGAAGGCACAGCAAGAGTGTTTACTGAGTACTGTAATTAGCATTTTCTTGACGAAATTGCCAATTCCTCTCGGAGCGAAGCTGGGGAGAGAGAACAGAGAACGGAGGAAGATGGAGAGGGGAATATTGGGGCGACGTCGCGTCGGCGGCGAGTATGGCAGAAAGCAAGATGCAGAACATACATGTAATGCAGTGGGGGTGATAATTTATGATCAAGACAAGAGTAATAACTTGTGTTAAGTTCACAAGTTTCGGCTTGGTATAGATGTAGACAATCGGTCACCGCTAGGGAACAATGGCATTCATCAAGGGGATCAAATAGGTGATATTTCTTTGAGGGTGGAGTCATCAAGTTTTTATCGTTAGTCAAATACCGGTAGTCACTAACATGTACGTGTAATTGTGCAGGTACCTTAGTTTTGTAATTAGTAAAGATTAGGCTAGTAAAAATGATTATTAATACTAGCATTCAATCCATACTCTGTACATTTTGTAGACAAAGGTTCATTGAATGAAAGCTTTCAATAAAGCTTCATTTAGATCTGAAGTGGTAAAATATGGCCTTTATTTTTTGACGTAAGTGTGAATACGTCTCACATTCCTTCATTTTATAACACAGAGCACAGTGAATATGCATAGGAACTTTTTTATGGTTGCATTTTTATCGTTAGTCAAATAGTCACTAACATGTACATGTAATTGTACAGGTACCTTAGTTTTGTCATTTATAAAGATGATTATTAATAGCATTTAATCCATACTCTGTCTGTACATTTTGTAGACAAAGGTTCATTGAATGAAAGGTTTCAATAAAGTTCCATTTAGATCTAAAGAGGTATTATAACATGGCCCATATTTTTTGACGTAAGTTTAAATAAGTCTCACAATTCTGCATCTTCCAACACAGAGCTCTGATGGTTGCACAGGAAGTTTTATGCATACATTATCCATTATTTATATTAAAAAGTAAACCTACATCGGTTTTCAGTTTCATATCTCAATGTGCCTTGATAGAATTTAATAGGTGATACTAACGCTTCATCCGAGTCATAAAGTTTTTATTGCGGGTAATAGTATAATGCTTGCTTTTTATACTTTTAGATCATGTGAGATAATTACTAGCAGTAAAGGGTAATTATTATCATCTAAATTTTTTTAAGAGTTGTGAGCCTGAGTCGAGATCTGCAAAATGCAAATTAACACTTACATTAAGATGCCGCAGTGAATGATGTGTACATGCAGATGGGTCGTACAATTTGGGAGCAAGAATACTTGTTGCCAGCCTGTCTTCCAGGCTTTTGATGCAAACAAATTATGGTGAGCATTTTCACCTCACCCCCTCAAATAAAAATTGTGAGTAAAAAAGGGCTTGTACAGTGTCCATAATAAGACACATGCTCACATAACTATAGTTTTGGGTATTATTTTGTCAAAGATTTCTTGCAGTTTTAGATATATGGATTTCATTGGTGATTGTTTAATAACTTGCCGTAACTTCTTTTTACAAGAGAGTAGATTTCAAGTCTACTTGTAAGTTTGCTTTGAAGAGCGTCTCTCTCTTCTTGACCTAATTCTAGATAGAGAGTGAGCTTGATCATGACCTAAGGGTTTGCTGGGGTCACTGAACTGGACAATGGTCAAAGAAGGGGTGTGACCGGTGAAAGGAGGGGTAAATCTGTCCACCATTGTGTCTGTGGTGATAACTTGGGGATCTGTTTGCATCTTAGGCTTGTGTACAAATGAATGAGGCGTGAGGGCTCAGTGGTAGAGCAGTGGTCTCGTAACCGGAGGTCCCGGGTTCACAACCAATTCGATGGAGTAGTGCCCTTTGGTAAAGCATTAATTAATCCTCATTACTAAGTCCCTCAGAAAGAAATTGAAGCTGTCAGTCCTCTCGTTGCTTACTTACAGGCATACACATGCCCTCATATCAGTCGGGTGAAACCAACAAACCAACCAACCAAATTTCAAAATTTGGGGTAAGTGTATCTGGGCCCAGTCTTGTAAAGACCTGAGATGGATTCAAATTGATCACAACTCTTGATATCACTCAAAATGTTGTACTATTAGGAGTTTGGGGTTTGTAAGTTTGTGCTCAGTCCGGATGAGTCGTAGCTGTTGATAAGATGGGGCTCTGGGCCCTGTCTCATAAAACTTGTTATCAAGAACAAGTTAGGTAACTGCTATAAGCTACTGAAGTCATGGCATCTGATTGGCTGAGAGCAAATTTGTCTTGAAAATTTAGCATTTGTTATCGATAACAAGATTTTATGAAACGGGGCCCTGGATTTGAGGTTTGAGTTCCCAATGTCTACTAAACTCTTTTCACAGCTTTTATCTGCATTTTTTGGATTGCATTACCTGTTCTGTTCACTCCAGAGGGAATGAAATATGGCACTATTTAATCAGCAAACTATTATAGCAAATTGTATGCTTATATAACATGTAGATAATTGTAAGAAGTTTTGAGAAGCAGTGGCCTTGAAGGCTTTGAGATATCATCTCAGCGTTGCATGCCCTGTCCTAATCGACCCATACAGATTCTAATGCCTGATCACAGGAAACAGGAAGACTTTGGATATGGGTCATTCCATCGGGTTGGGTCATAAATTGTGACATGAAGGTTCAAAATTCAGAGTTGTTGAATAATTTGTTTATTGCTATATCCTGTTTCAAACACCCATTCTTCAATAGATTCCACTGGAATTGTGTGTATTCCTTCACACACTTTCATTTAAAATGAAAAAACAGACACACCAAAAAACCAACGTTACAAGGACATCTTTTTTTACTTGCTCATTTATTTTCTGATCTGAAACTTTGTCACAGTCTGTACTCCACTTTTTTGTGTGTGGAAAACATTTAGATGATGGGAGCAATAGTTTAGAATACTTAAAACTTGAACACAGCAACATTATATCAATTTATAAACATGAAACAAATGAGGAACTAGCAATCTTCAGATCATGTTTTTTTCTAAAGGGTAATCTTTTCTCTTGCATAGAAAATCTTGGCTACATTCCATGAAATGTGCCAATTAATTGATGCATGAAACATATTTAATGAGATGATAACACAATTGAAAGGAAACCTGCAAGATTTATGGTCTATATTCACCTCAACACCTCCAGTTACCTATGTTACACGGACATCATGTCCGAGTAACATCAGTATGATATTAGAGTAACTATCCTCTTATACTCATTGAAAAAATGACAGACTACATCAAATGTCATCTGAAATATATTTTATCCCTTGATCAGTAAATTAAAAAACAGTATTCATACAAGAGGTATATTGATAGATATCAATGATCAACTTTATATCTTCTTCAAAATAGTGATTAGATTGGAAAGATCTTTGTTTTCCAGGAAGGTTTCGATGACTGGTCATTTTGCCTGCTCTCTTGATCTCTCTCTGCCGGAGCTGAATCCTCAAGGGAGGTATAGGAGCCATGAATGAAATGGATGCATAAATGAAAAGAAATAAATAAAAACCAATGAGTAAAGAATATTAAATGAGATAAAAATAAAACAAAACTGTAAACTGTTTCTGTGATTTTTCATTTCAAACGTGTGTTGTGTTTGCAATTATCAAGTACTTCTATCTAGATCTGTTGTAAAATCAAATTATAAGAATTAAGGATGGAACAACTAGACAGAGGATTGCAAGATGGATAGGGAGTTCCTCACTTTTGGCTTGTTGCATGCCCAAATAGAAGTAGGTATTATTATTCGTTGTTCATTTTGATTTTTCTTTTTTAATTTTAATATTTGTGTTGATTATAATTTTTTTGTTAAACAATTATATTTGTTTTTTATCATTATTTGGAGGGGGAGGGAAGGTGTTGAAGCCCCTTATCCCTCACTTCAACCTTTGGATGAGGGGGAAGGGGAGCCAGATCAATGATTATTTAATTTATAAAAATAAAAAATAAAAAAATAAAAAATTATATTAAAAAAAAAAAGGCTCATTACATTATTATGTATCCAATTTTAATTGAATCGGAGGGGGGGGGGGGGGGGGTGCCCTCCCCCTTTAACCCATTCTTCTCTATCTCAACCCCAACCCTCAACCCCCTTTTTTGCCCAAAAAGTTGTGTATTTCGGGTCTCAGATTGAACTTCCGAACTTGAAGGAAGCAATGTTCAATAACTTGTGTTTTTCGTTAGGCTTAGCCATCATTGTTCAATGACAATTAATGGCACCATATAAATAATATTAATTAATTTAAAACTTGTCAGAAAAAATCTGAGGTGTAGGAACATCATGATTATCATTATTTACGGGATTCTTATAATAATAATAATAATACATAACATTTATTAGGCGCTTAATACTGATGTTTACTTATAACTAAATTCAATTTCTGTTTAAGAAACTAGCTTTTTAAGGGTAAAAGTCCGGCATTGATTTTGCATGTTTCGTTATAACACATATATCAGTATGTGGGACAACAGTAAAATATTCACTCACATGTGATGGTTTGAAAACCGGTTTAAGTTGAAAATAACACAATTTAAAACGGAATTACATTTTTAAAACATGGAATTTCATTGTCCATGATAATAATTCGGGCCATAAAAATAACTTAAAAAACATATTACGTACCAATTTGGGCGCTGACGGGCGAAAATGGCTGCACCACGTTACAAAGACATCTTCACGTTTGTGGTTGCACTGTAGGGGTAGGTCGTCGCAGTCCGGCAAAAAACATGTTCTGCGCATTCGTGAATAACTAGCAGGTCATTTTAACACCGAAAACTGAAGCTAGCGGGCTGGTTTATATCTCAAACAACGTAATTTCACACCTACGTTACCAAATTACGAAGGACATCGCGCCCGATTTTCGCGGTAAATTAATTGTTTTCTTATATTTACCAACCGATTTAATCATCATTCTTTCTACATATGTTCATGAGGGGTTGTACCTCCTAATAAGATGAAACTTTCTGAGAAAATATCCTGCTAAATTTGTGTAAAATGCTAGAATTACCGCCGTTACGAAAAAAGTGCCTAGGACATCGTTGGTAACGTAGGTATTGTGTTTTTTCAATATGAAATAACTTGCCGATTTTTTGCACATTTCACTTGAGCTTCTCAGACATAGTAGGGGTACTAAAGGTGACATGTTTTAAGTAGGAAACATTGCATTATGATGAACTTTTTTCCAGAAATAAGTTCATGAAAATGACATGTTTTCATGTCACAACTTTCACCCTCAAAACCGCTGAGACATCGGTAGTAAAACTCTCACCAAAAAAAAAATATGATGAAGAAGTTTCTGTTTTCATGTTTATTTATTCTGTACTACATACTCTTCAATATAACATACTTTTATTTTTCTAAAAATACATTCAAATTTGAGTAAATAGCTTCTAAACATTCAAACACGTGAAAATGCTGAAAAGACCCAACCCGATGGAATGACCCATATATGCATGTAGGAAGTTTGGCTATCAGGTGGCCTTTGAAGGCTTGAAGACATCCTCTCAATGTTGCATGTCTGTCCTAATCGATCTAGCAGGGTAGAATTAGTATGTATAAACACAGAGTGTAGTCAGAAAAAAAAGAAAATAACACACATTGCATATTTATGAAGTTAAGAACAACTGGGTATTAAAGTACTGTAGCCTTTGAACGCTTGGAAGGCATCCTCACAATGTTGCATTGTCTGTCCTAATCTATCTAGATAATGTGGAAAGAAATCAAGTAGCCTTTGGAGTCTTGAAGACATCTTTTCAGTGTTGCATTGTCTGTCCTAATCGATCTAGACAGGGTAGAAATAAGACTCTTTACAATCGCGGAGGGTAATTGGGAAAACTGTAAATAACTTAATATACCACACAGTATAAAGATTATTTCAAGGAGTTAAGGAATCAAGTGGCCTTTGAAGACATCCTCTTAATGTTGCATTTCTGTCCTTATTAATCTAGACAGGGTAGAATTAATCAGTTTACAACTGCAGACTGTAAGAAATAAAGAACTAAATATACCACACATTACAAAGATTATTTCAAGAAGTTAAGGAATCAAGTGGCTTTTGATGGCTTGAAGACATCATCTCAACGTTGCATTGTCTGTCCTAATCGCTCCAGACTGAGTGAAATTAGTCAGTTTACAATCACATGGTGTAAAGGCAGCGTTAGAGAAATCAGTGTAATTAATGAATCATTTAAGCTCGTTAGTGCATTCCCCTCCTGCCCTCTCAAGCCTTGACAGAGCGCCATTCAGCGGGTAATGAATGGACGGGACTTGGTGATTGCAAATGATGGCTACAGACCTGTTCACACCGGGAAGTTAATGTTATCATAGATAGTAGCATTTATTCAGAATAATTGTTCATGTAGTTGATATAAATAGTTTACCGATACTTGGTTTACATGGACTATGTGGTTTTAAGAAGAGAAAGTGTTGGAATTCAATCCAAAAAATATTTTCAGAATTGATTGCCAATGACGGCTACGGACCCATTCCCACAGGGAAGTTCATTACGGTGTTAGCGTTGATAGTATTTACGTACTAGTATTCAGAATATTTAATAGAAATAAAAAGTGTACTCGACTTAGTTTGTGGTTTTAAAGAGGGAAAGGGTAGGAATTCAATCTAAAAGATATTTTCAGAACTTGATGATTGCCAAAGATGGCTAAGAACCCATTCACACCGGGAAGTTAATGATGGTGTTTATAGCATAGATCCTATAGTTGTCACTCATTCAGAATACTAGATAGTAGTTGATAAAAAAAAGTCCACTTAGCTCACATGTAGTATGTGGTTTTAAGAAGAGATAGTGCAGGAATTCAATCTAAAAGACACTTTCAGAATTGATTGTGAATGAATAGAACTTGATGATTGCAAATGATGGCTGAGGATCCGTTCACATCAGGAAGTTTAATAATGATGGTGTTAGCGTAGACAGTAATCACTTATTCAGAATACTAGATCATGTAGTTGATAAAAAATAGTCTACTTAGCTCACATGTAGTATGTGGTTTTAAGAAGAGAGAGTGTAGGAATTCAATCTAAAAGACACTTTCAGAATTGATTGTGAATTAGTAGAACTTGATGATTGCAGATGATGGCTGAGGATCCATTCACATCGGGAAATTAATGATGGTGTAAGCGTAGATAGTAATCACTTATTCATAGTACTTGATCATGTAGTTGATAGAAATAGTCGACTTGACTTACGGTACAAGTATCTGGTTTTAAGAAGAGAGAGTGCAGGAATTCAATCCAAAAGATATTTTCAGAATTGATAGTGAATGAACCAAAATTGATGATTGCAAATGATGGCTTGAGACCTTTTCACATTAGGAAGTTGATCACAGTTTTAGCAGTTGCCGGAGCTTTTAACCGGGGTAATATTATCCAAAGTCCTTTGGAAGCACATAGAGACATTATATCTTAATGCAATATGTGCTATACAAGATGGGTATATTATTATTTTAATTGATCCAAGTCCTAGTATTGCTACCTTGAATACAGTGACCACCGAGGCTGTACATTAGATTGATTAGCAATATATTGGATAAAATAGCTTTGAGTTGCCCAATCATTTTGGACGATTCCTGACCTTTAATTGAGGGAAAAGTGAGACATGATCACACACAGTAGAGTACACGTTCAATTCTTGCGTTTCCCTTCTTGACTCGAGAACGCTTGCTGGTTGATTCACACTTCCCCCAAACGTTGGACACAGGAAGCTCTACAAATTACCATCATGGGCATGTTCCCATCTGGACCAGTTAACATTTCTCTTGTGAGGAGTTGCAGGGACTATACTTTAGTGGTTTAGTTTAGTGTTGGTTATTTTACCTGACTGCTAAGAAAGCATAAATGCTTGTTAGTAAGCAACCAGAGGACTGACAGCTTTAGGTCCTCTCCGAGGGACCTGGTAATGAGGATTAATGCCTTACCAAAGGGCACTAGCACTCCGATTACGATTGCGAGATCCCTGCTCTATCAACTGAGCTATTCCGCCTCCTCAATTCCCCCCCCCCCCCAAAAAAAAAAAAAATACCTAGATATACTCTCTTGAAAAAGAAATTTGGAGGCACATGTATGTCATCTGTTTTTTTTTTTACAAAGAAGATTTTTTTGGCCTATTTTATCAAAGAATTTCAGAAGATTGGAAAAAATTACCATCAAAATAAACGTTAAGTTGCTTGTTTTGGGTGGATGTACAATATTTGAATCCTTGATATATTTGTTTAATTGTATTTTTATGCCTCCGCCACCGAAGGTGGTGCCGGAGGCATCATGTTTTCGGGTTGTCCGTCCGTACGTCCGTCCGTCCGAGTTTGCGATGGTATGCTTGTGTGTTTAGTTTTACGTATGAGATATCCTTGTGTGTCACTTTAGACTTGTGTGTCTAGCCACACAAGAAAACTATCATATTCAGTTTCTAAGATGTCTGACATGTCATTTCTAATCAACTAAGATTTAGTCACACAAGAAAAAATTTCCCCAAAAAAGGCCCAAAATAAATGTCCAAATTTTAGAGAGGGGTTGTGTCCAAGTAGCCAAACGGAATAGTGCCATCTACAGTTGACATCCAGGTAGCTAGGTACTATGCGCATCTACAGTACTTGTGTGTGTGTGTGTGTGTGTGTGACTTGTTAGTGTGTAGTATTTGTAAGCAAAGTAGTAGGCAGTGTATGGCTCTGTGTATGTGTGTGTCATGGGTGGATGGTTTTGTGTGTGCAGTGTATATAATACATGTAATGTTTTTTTATGCCACACAAGCCTTAATTTTCTTGAATTGGACAGGGGTAGACAATAATGTCGTTCTGCCACACTAGCCTTAATTTTCATGACTTGGACAGAGGTATATAATACATGTAATGTCTTTCTGCCACACAAGCCCTAATTTTCTTGACTTGGACAGGGGAAGATAATAATGTCTTTCTGACACACAATCCTTAATTTTCTTGACTTGGACTGGGGTAGATAATAATGTCTTTCTGCCACACAAGCCTCTATTTTCTTGACTTGGACAGGGGTAGACAATAATGTCTTTCTGCCACACAAGCCTTAATTTTCATGACTTGGACTGGGGTAGATAATAATGTGTTTTAGCCACACAAGCCCTAATTTTCTTGACTTGGACAGGGGTAGACAATAATGTGTTTCTGCCACACAAGCCTTAATTTTCTTGACTTGGACAGGGGTAGACAATAATGTCGTTCTGCCACACAAGCCTTAATTTTCATGACTTGGACAGAGGTATATAATACATGTAATGTTTTTTTATGCCACACAAGCCCTAATTTTCTGGACTTGGACAGGGGTAGACAATAATGTCTTTTTGCCACACAAGCCTTAATTTTCTTGACTTGGACAGGGGTAGATAATAATGTCTTTCTGTCACACAAGCCTTAATTTTATTGACTTGGACAGAGGTATATAATACATGAAATGTCTTTCTGCCACACAAGCCTTAATTTTCTTGACTTGGACTGGGGTAGACAATAATGTCTTTCTGCCACACAAGCCCTAATTTTCTTGACTTGGACAGTGGTACAGGTATATAATACATGTAATGTTTTTATGCCACACAAGCCTTAATTTTCTTGACTTAGACTGGGGTAGACAATAATGTCTTTCTGCCACACAAGCCTTAATTTTCTTGACTTGGACTGGGGTAGGTAATAATGTCTTTCTGCCACACAAGCCTTAAATTTCATGACTTGGACAGGGGTAGACAATAATGTCTTTCTGCCACACAAGCCTTAATTTTCTTGACTTGGACTGGGGTAGATGACAATATCTTTCTGCCACACCAGCCCTAATTTTCTTGACTTGGACAGAAGTATATAATACATGTAATGTTTTTTTATGCCACACAAGCCTTAATTTTCTTGACTTGGACAGGGGTAGATAATAATGTCTTTCTGCCACACAAGCCTTAATTTTCTTGACTTGGACAGGGGTAGATAATAATGTCTTTCTGCCACACAAGCCTTAATTTTCTTGACTTGGACAGGGGTAGATAATAATGTCTTTCTGCCACACAAGCCTTAATTTTCATGACTTGGACAGAGGTATATAATACATGTAATGTTTTTTTTATGCCACATAAGCCTTAATTTTCTTGACTTGGACAGGGGTAGATAATAATGTCTTTTTGGCACACAAGCCTTAATTGTCTTGACTGGGACAATTAGGGTAGATGATGATTATGATGTATTTTTTTTGCACATAAAGTTTACTTTTTGTGACTTTGACAGGTATAGATGATTTGGTATCATCCTGCTACACAAGCCTTAAAGGTAATACAAAGTTTTGGTATGGGGTCGTGAATTTGGTTCAAATGAACATATTGGAAGCATATGCGATCCTACAATATTCACTGATCGTTGTCGCGGTCGAAATCGACTCTAAAGTTATGAAATTATAAATAATAAACACTTTATGTTGTATAGCTCCCTCTCAAGGTCAAGATATTAATTAAGCTATAAAACAATGTTTCTTGACTAAAATCGACCGATAAGCTATTCCCGTTCGGAAATTATATACCACAACTACATATGGTCGCATCTACCATTGTACGGCCGTAGGAGCTATTTGAAATTTATTAAAATTTACCGGGAGCACCGGTAAATCTTAATATTAAATTTTTCTTGAAAGCAGAAGTGTTTTAAGGGTTAAAATTACTAGTGCTTTTAATACATCCACATCCACAGGGGCATCCAAATATATCAAAATTGTAAAGATTCACTATCCACCCATTTTTCAAAATTTCCCAAAACTTCATGACTTTGACAGGCATGGATTATTATACAAATAATGAATGGTTATGAGTTCAATAGTACAAATATTTTCATGAGTTGAATAGAATTAATGTTAATCTTTCAACGAATGAAAATATTCGCACTATTAAACGAATGAAAAACATTCATTATTTGTTTTATACTGTACAACATCAAAGAAGATCTAATAGAACGTTAATCAACAAATTATGCTTTACTCCTTATATTAAAGATAAATTAAAGTTGGAGTCAAGTGAGCCTTCTCGATTACATTCAGATTGCCTTCGTGTCAGATACACGCGCATACACGGGATACGCGCAGGGCAGAGAGGTACGCAGTCTGCATATAACCAAAAATGCACGGCGCATATAACCAAAAATGCACGCCAACAAGGTTTGGATTGAAAGGCCCTTGCCTCCCCCCTCCCCTCAGCAAAAAAGAGAAAGGGAAAGAAAATAAAGAGGAAGAAGAAAAAACAAGGGGGAAAAGATACGTTTTTGCGCCCCTCTCACCCCCCACCCCCTCCAAAACGAGAACAAGCGCCAGATACGCCACTGGACACCACAGGCATACTCAGTGGCGGATCCAGGGGGCCGAAACGGCCGCGGCCCCCCCCCCCCCTATTGGCGGCGCAAAAAAAGGGAAAAAAGAGGAAAAAAAGAAGAGAGAAAAAAAAGGAGAAGCATAAGAAAGGAGAAGAAAAAGAAAATAGAAGAAAAGAGACAAGAAAGAAGAGAAAAGAAACACAGAGAGAGGGGAAAAGAAAAGCCCCCCCCCCCCTTTCTCCCTCCCACTCCGGGGTCGGAAGGACAGAACTCGTGTTCCCAAAATCTCCGGTAAAGGAGTACTTTTCACCCAACAAAGTCCGACCCGTAATACACAAAAATCCGGCCCGTACTGACTTTACACACCGGAGATAGAGGGGTGCTTTCAAACAGAGGGAAATACGTACGCGTACCCTAGATAACACTGAGTGGGGGGGGGGGGGGAGAGTCGGGTGAGAAAGATGGAAAGACAAGGAAATGGCGCTTAGTGACAGTAACTTTCGAGCCACGGAATCAAAGTTAAACGTTAAAACAGCCCCTGCACTGTAAAGTCAATTTTGTAATTAACGGTAGGGGGGCCGCTTCACAACTCTTATTTTGCTCTTCATTTGGCCTCAGCTCATATAAACTCGCTTGAGCTTGTATTTGAGCTCATGTTGGTAGTAATCATGGACACGGGCGGTGATCCTGGGCCTGATAGGAGGACACGTCCGCCAGGAAATTTAGAAATATAGCTAGAAAGATATATAGCGGAAAGAACTTACAAATTGGGCTTAGGAATTTCCTAGAGTGCATAATGTCAGCATTCAACATTGCAAAATCTCACTTGGTCGCTACGCCCCCTCACCCAATAACACAAAACTATGATATGACACTCGGCCCACGCTCCCGGCCGTGATTTATCCATGGTTGTTGCAATAATTTTTGTTCTTTACTATTTCTACTAACATTATTGTGTGCTATCACAATCATAATTGTTTCATTTTCCCTTTAAAGCAGGCGCGTAGCCAGAGTCGAGAATGGAACAACGAATCGTCTTCTTTCTCTAATAATTTCATTAAGCTATGAAAGGTCAAAGCTTACGCGCTTTGCGCAAGAGGGGGGGGGGGGGTGGGAACTGAATTCAGACAAGGATTAATAATCGAGAATGGTACAACAAATCCTCTTCTTTCTCTAATAATTTAATGAAACATCAAAGCTTCCACGTTTCGCGCGGGAGGGGGGAAACTGAATTCAGACAAGGATTAAGAGTCGAGAATGGAACAACGAATCATATTCTTTCTCTAATAATTGCATTAAACAATGAAAGGTCAAAGCTTCCGCGCTTCGCGCCGGAGGGGGAGGGGGAACCAAATTCAGACAAGGAAAAAGGGTCGAGAATGGTACAATGAATCGTCTTCTTTCTCTAATAATTTAATGAAAGGTCAGAGCTTACGCGCTTTGCGCAGGAGGGGGGGGGAACTCAATTCAAACAAGAAATATGAGTCGAGAATGATACAACAAATCGTCACTTTCACAAAATACATATTATGCTCATATTTTTGCTCGCTCATTTCGCTCACTAGCCGAATTGTGAACTAGAAAATTACCTTTTCGGGCAAGAGGCTTCAGCCCCCCCCCCCCCCGATGAAAATGTCAAAAAAATGTGTAACTTAAAAACGGGGAATGTTGATATCGGACAAGAGACGTGAAGTGAGCTTGCCCCCCTTTCCAAAATTGTGCCTGCTTGTAGGTACCGGCATCGTGCTTCTAATATGACCTTGTCAGTATTGGTATGTTGAGTTGAAAAACAGTCTGCGCATTTTTCAAATTTCCGCCCCCCTCCCCCTATTGGAAAATTCTGGATCCGCGCCAGGGCGTACTGATGGGGGGGGGGGGGGCTCAGTAGATACTAGGCGTATGGTCAGGTCCAATCCCGCTCAATAATTTGTAGGTCCATGAGTCCTAATAAAAATTACTTTCTACAAAAACATTATTGTCGTATAAACAATTACTAGTTTCTTAAATAGCAAACTAAAATGGATAATGGGCCTGCTTGGCTTACTTAATGTCTCAGTGGCGTAGCCTGGATAAGATCAGTCGGGGGCAGGGTGGTGGGGCAAGATTTCCTAACAAGGAGGACAATTTACGATAGGATTACATGTGTGTTATGTTTTACTCTTTTTTTTCCGTCACCACATGAGCGGGGGTTGGCTCTATATAATTATCAAAGATAACAGATAAAATATAACTACTTTAAAAAGAGACAACTATTCAGGGCTATATGTCACCCCCTACAGGACCAGGACGGGGGGGGGGGGGCACGTGCCCCCCCAAATTTCCAAGATTGGTTGAACTTTTTTAGACCCCCCTTTTTGTTTACCTCGATCGATTACATGTATGTGCCCTCCCAAACATCAAACTCTGGCTACGTGCCTGTACAGGACGCCATAGCTGTGGGGATGGCCTCCATCCAATATTTCCCTTTGTTATTATTATGAATAGCGACCCTCTTCTCGTTTTATGAACGGCGACCCTCATTTTGTTTTATGAATAGCGACCCTCATTTCGTATTATGAATAGCGACCCTCTACTTCTATTATGAATAGCAACCCTCTTCTTCTATTATGAAAAGCGACCCTCTACTCCTATTATGAATAGCGACCCTCTACTCCTATTATGAATAGCGACCCTCTACTCCTATTATGAAAAGCGACCCTCTACTCCTATTATGAATAGCGACCCTCTACTCCTATTATGAATAGCGATCCTCTACTCCTATTATGAATATCGACCCTCTTCTTCTATTATGAATAGCGACCCTCTACTCCGGAATATCGACCCTCTTCTTCTATTATGAATAGCGACCCTCTACTTCTATTATGAATAGCGACCCTCCACTCCTATTATGAAAAGCGACCCTCTACTCCTATTATGAAAAGCGACCCTCATCTTCTATTATGAATAGCGACCCTCTTCTTCTATTATGAATAGCGACCCTCTACTCCTATTATGAATAGCGACCCTCTTCTTCTATTATGAATAGCGACCCTCTTCTTCTATTATGAATAGCGACCCTCTACTCCTATTATAAATAGCGACCCTCTTCATCGATTATGAATAATGACCCTTATGAATAGCAACCCTCATTTTGCATTATGAATAGCGACCCTCATTTCGTATTATGAATAGCGACCCTCATTTCGTATTATAAATAGTGACCCTCTTTCTGTGTTATGAATACCGACCCTTTTGTAATATTATGAACAGGGACCCTCATGAATAACGAACCCGATTTTGTATTATGAATAGCGACCCTCTTCTAATATTATGAATACCGACCCTCTTCTTTCATTATGAATAGCGGTCCTTATGAATAATGACCCTTATGAATAATGACCCTTTTCTCCAATTATGAAAAGCGGACCTTATGAATAGCGGTCCTTATGAATAGCGGACCTTATGAATAGCAAACCTTATGAATAGCGGTCCTTATGAATAGCGACATTGACCCTGCAGTACAGTGGTCTGAAATCAGATTATTAATTACTGGCTCTATAGCTCTTAAAGAGAAGGTTGAGTTCTGGGAAGAGGTGAAAAATAATTTGTGAGCGTTATCATTCCTATTATGCAAGTGTGGAAGAACATCAGATAAGACATGTTCCCTTAAAAAGCATGGCTCTTCAAATGCCTTCATATTCTAAATATGTCATGTAACATCGTAAAACTCGGGGGAATAGCCTTTTTACGCCACGTGGTTGTGTAGTCCCATATACATCTTTCTGTGTACAGTGTTTGTAACTTTACCAAGACTTGGCCAAATTTCTTATCATTTTGATGATTCCAGAACCTTGCAATACACACAAATTCTTATATGCTAGATGATCAACCTTTTCTGGTCGATTCCACACCGTTTCTTTCACAATGCAATCGCAAAACCAGAACTCAACTTCATCTTTTAGTTGATTAAACTACTAATAGTCGTTATTTTCCCACTTAAAGACATTTTCAAGCCCCCTTTTTTTTCGGAAAGTTCTAAATTAATATTGTCTTTCAAATGCTGTTGGAATTTAACCTTTTCATTTTTGGGGCCTGCAAATGGACATAGTACCTTTAAAGTTCCAGATATGTGTAAAACGTATTCCATTAGCAAATAATGAAATACTCAACTTTGCCTCTGAAGAAATAAAAATTCTTCATAGTTACGTGACATATTCTTTTTGTCAATACTCCTCTTTGAAAATCCATCGGCAAAGTGATTTTGAGAATTTTAATGGATATCTGCATTTAAAGTGAATTTTGATGTGGAATTGGGAAATCTTAATGAATTTTGATATTTGGAATCTCAAAGTTTGTGAATTTCAAAGTTTAAATTCATCCAATGTACAGAAAGCCAGTGCTGTAAAGTCTTACTGCCACACAAGCCTTAATTTTCATGACTTGGACAGAGGTATATAATACATGTAATGTTTTTCTGCCACACAAGCCTTAATTTTCATGACTTGGACAGAGGTATATAATACATGTAATGTCTTTCTGCCACACAAGCCCTCATTGTCTTGACTTGGACAGGGGTAGACAATAATGTCTTACTGCCACACAAGCCTTAATTTTCATGACTTGGACAGAGGTATATAATACATGTAATGTTTTTCTGCCACACAAGCCCTCATTTTCTTGACTTGGACAGGGGTAGACAATAATGTCTTACTGCCACACAAGCCTTAATTTTCATGACTCGGACAGAGGTATATAATACATGTAATGTCTTTCTGCCACACAAGCCTTAATTTTCTTGACTTGGACAGGGGTATATAATACATGTAATGTTTTTCTGCCACACAAGCCTTAATTTTCTTGACTTGGACAGGGGTAGACAATAATGTCTTACTGCCACACAAGCCTTAATTTTCTTGACTTGGACAGGGGTATATAATACATGTAATGTCTTTCTGCCACACAAGCCTTAATTTTCATAACTTGGACAGAGGTATATAATACATGTAATGTTTTTTTTATGCCACAGAACTGGCTTTCTGTACTGGCTTTCTGTACATTGGATGAATTTAAACTTTGAAATTCACAAACTTTGAGATTCCAAATATCAAAATTCATTAAGATTTCCCAATTCCACATCAAAATTCACTTTAAATGCAGACATGTAATTTTTTTTTTTTCCACAGAAGCCTTAATTTTCTTGACTTGGACAGAGGTATATAATACATGTAATGTCTTTCTGCCACACAAGCCTTAATTTTCATTACTTGGACAGAGGTATATAATACATGTAATCACTAATGTCTTTCTGCCATACAAGCCCTCGTTTTCTTGACTTGGACAGGGGTAGACAATAATGTCTTACTGCCACACAAGCCTTAATATCCATGACTTGGACAGAGGTATATAATACATGTAATGTCTTTCTGCCACACAAGCCCTCATTTTCTTGACTTGGACAGGGGTAGACAATAATGTCTTACTGCCACACAAGCCTTAATTTTCATGACTTGGACAGAGGTATATAATACATGTAATGTTTTTCTGCCACACAAGCCCTCATTTTCTTGACTTGGACAGGGGTAGACAATAATGTCTTACTGCCACACAAGCCTTAATTTTCATGACTCGGACAGAGGTATATAATACATGTAATGTCTTTCTGCCACACAAGCCTTAATTTTCTTGACTTGGACAGGGGTATATAATACATGTAATGTTTTTCTGCCACACAAGCCTTAATTTTCTTGACTTGGACAGGGGTAGACAATAATGTCTTACTGCCACACAAGCCTTAATTTTCTTGACTTGGACAGGGGTATATAATACATGTAATGTCTTTCTGCCACACAAGCCTTAATTTTCATAACTTGGACAGAGGTATATAATACATGTAATGTTTTTTTTATGCCACAGAACTGGCTTTCTGTACTGGCTTTCTGTACATTGGATGAATTTAAACTTTGAAATTCACAAACTTTGAGATTCCAAATATCAAAATTCATTAAGATTTCCCAATTCCACATCAAAATTCACTTTAAATGCAGACATGTAATTTTTTTTTTTTCCACAGAAGCCTTAATTTTCTTGACTTGGACAGAGGTATATAATACATGTAATGTCTTTCTGCCACACAAGCCTTAATTTTCATTACTTGGACAGAGGTATATAATACATGTAATCACTAATGTCTTTCTGCCATACAAGCCCTCGTTTTCTTGACTTGGACAGGGGTAGACAATAATGTCTTACTGCCACACAAGCCTTAATATCCATGACTTGGACAGAGGTATATAATACATGTAATGTCTTTCTGCCACACAAGCCCTAATTTTCTTGACTTGGACAGGGGTAGACAATAATGTCTTATTGCCACACAAGCCTTAATTTTCATGACTTGGACAGAGGTATATAATACATGTAATGTTTTTCTGCCACACAAGCCTTAATTTTCTTGACTTGGACAGGGGTATATAATACATGTAATGTCTTACTGCCACACAAGCCTTAATATCCATGACTTGGACAGGGGTATATAATACATGTAATGTCTTTCTGCCACACAAGCCTTAATTTTCTTGACTTGGACAGGGGTATAAAATACATGTAATGTCTTACTGCCACACAAGTCTTAATTTTCATGACTTGGACAGAGGTACATGTATATAATACATGTAATGTTTTTCTGCCACACAAGCCTTACTTTTCTTGACTTGGACAGGGGTAGACAATAATGTCTTACTGCCACACAAACCTTAATTTTCATGACTTGGACAGAGGTATATAATACATGTAATGTTTTTCTGCCACACAAGCCTTAATTTTCTTGACTTGGACAGGGGTAGACAATAATGTCTTACTGCCACACAAGCCTTAATTTTCTTGACTTGGACAGGGGTATATATTATAATACATGTAATGTCTTTCTGCCACACAAGCCTTAATTTTCTTGACTTGGACAGGGGTATATAATACATGTAATGTCTTTCTGCCACACAAGCCTTAATTTTCTTGACTTGGACAGGGGTAAATAATCTTTCTGCCATGACAAGCTCCTTGGCTTTTCATTGGTTCCTCCACAGCATTGGAATATTATTGCATTACCTGTATTATATGTGTGTGATGTTTCTATTCAATGAGGAAAAAAGATAAATCAATTTTTTGGTCATTCAAAAGTCACAAATAAATAGTTGTATACTTTTTGGACATCAAGTTTTTTAGGCACACAAGCCTTAATTTTCTTGTCTTGGACAGGGTAGCTGATCGTCTTTTCTGCCACACAAGCCTCAATTTTCACGACTTAGGCGGGTAAATGATGTGTTTTTGCGGGACACAAGCCTTAATTTTCCTGACTTGGATAGAGGTAGACAATAATGTCTTTTGGGCATACAAGCCTTAATTTTAATTTTAAAAACCAGTCTCAACACATATTGTATTAAAAAACACACAAGATGCATTGTCATTTAATTTTAGACAAACACACAAGAAGTTGGGAATTAAGACACACAAGTAGTCTTTAGAAGGAAAAAATGAAAAGACACACAAGATACCCCTTTTTTTCAGACACACAAGACAAAAATCTCACAAGCATACTGTCGTGAGTAGTAACGTACGTCCGTCCGTCCGTCCGTACGTCCGTCCGTACGTCCGTCCCGTTTGACCGTTATCACAATATCTCAAGAACCATTTAAGATTTAAACTTAAGACTCGGGAATAGTATTTATCACCATAGGAAGACGATCTGATTAGATTTTGGAGTACGTAGGTCAAAGGTCACAGGTCACAGAGGTCAACTTATGAAATTCCTTGTATTGAGTTTGTTAGCGCGATATCTCAAGAACCATTTGAGATTTAAACTTCAAACTTAAGGATAGTATGTATCACCATAGGAAGACGATCTGATTAGATTTTGGAGCACGTATGTCAAAGGTCAAGGGTCACAGAGGTCAACTTATGAAATTCCATACATTGAGATTGTTATCATGATATCTCAAGAACCACTGGAGATTTAAACTTCAAACTTGGTGATAGTGTGTATCACTATAGGAAAACAATCTGATTACATTTTGGAGCACGTAGGTCAAAGGTCAAGGGTCATAGAGGTCAACTTATGAAATTCCATACATTGAGATTGTTATCATAATATCTCAAGAACCACTGGAGATTTAAACTTCAAACTTAATGATAGTGTGTATCACCATAAGAAGACAATCTGATTAGATTTTGGAGCACGTAGGTCAAAGGTCAAAGGCCACAGCGCACATTATGAATGCAAAAACAGCTTGTGATCGCGTTATCTCAAGAACCGATTGATGGATTCATGCCAAAATTAGGTCATGTTTGTTACTTGCAGAGCCAATGAACTGAGTAGATTCATGGTTCATAAGGTCAAAGGTCAAAGGTCATGGGCCCATTATGTATGCAAAAATAGCTTGTGAACGCATTCTCATTAGAACTGACAGATGGATTACTATTTAACTCAGAACATCTTGCAGAGCCAATGAACTGAGTAGATTTTATGGTCATGAGGTCAAAGATCAAAGGGTCATATATGTATATGAGAAATTGCTTGTAATCACAATATTCTGAGAACCTGTCAATGGATTACCATTGAACGTGAATTCAATTTTTTTTTTCTGTTTTGGTTTGTAAAATTGCTCTATAACGGAGGCATCATTTTCGACTGCGCGCAGTCGAATTCCATCTAGTTTGTAATAAATCAATGACATTTTGTCTCATATCTTTCATGAATTATTTGAAAGATTAAGTCAGCTTTATTTATCAAATAGAATCTGATGGTGAATGAATCAAACCCTTTAGAAAAACACAAACAAGCAAAAGTTATGAGAGTTGTGCAGTCACAAGTCAAAAGCTAATTTCTTTTCCTGGTATACATGTACATAGCTCTTCCAAGTTTGAACAGATATTTTGCAGTCCTATGAAGCCGTTAGTTTTTTTGTCAAAATCTTATGAAATTTTGTAAAATTTCCGACAAGGGGTTACCCTGCGGTCACTTCCTTGTGCATGTAGGACCCTCAGTATTGTTTCAGGCGCCGTTTGAAGAGGTGAGCTGCTTTCTTTATTGTATACCCATGTTCTCTACGCAGTGGAGAGAGAGAAAGAGAGAAAGAAATAAAAAAAGAAAGAAGTAAGAAAGCGTGAGAGAGAAAGAAAGGAAGAGAGAGAAAGAGAGAAAGGAGTGAGAGAGGGAGAGAGAGAGGGAGAGGGAGATGTTTAATAGAGGGAGAGAGGCAGAGAGAGAGAGAGAGAGAGAGAGGAGAGAGAGAGAGGGAGAGAGAGAGAGGGTGAGAGAGGGTGAGAGAGGGGCCATTATAGTCCAAACTTGTTGCATGACCTCAAAATTCTTAAACGGGATTTGCCGGCCACCATAGCACGCAAGTAGTTAAAATGCAATATTACAGATTATGAGAAGGAGTTTTGTCAAACAAAGAAAAACCAGTCAATGATTTTCTTTTCATGTCTGTAAAGTTTCTTTTTGGTACTTTTAATAATAATAATAATAGTTTTGCTTATATAGCGCTTAATACCTGAATATCTGAGTTTCTAAGCGCTTTACATCTTACCCTGGTCATTGGATTCTGGCTTGCCTGCACACGATGTAAGCACTTTCTCCACTCCTTGGGGAGTAAATACAGCAAGAAAGAAAGAAAGAAAAGAAGAAGGAATATATAAATCATTTTACACAGAGTTAATGCCCTTCTGGCTCCAAACAGACGAAATGTCCTTAAACAATTTGTGAAGTAGGATATTATGGGACATACACCTTTGCCATAACTGCACGTAAATACTGTTAACATTCATACTTTGTATGGTGTTGACAAATGAGCGCAGGAAGCCAAATTTAGAATCAGCTTGGCCTCGGTGAGTGCGATCCTGACGCTATTGCAGTGGTATTGATTTTTGGTAGCTGTCGAATCGCTAGTCGTATCTTCATCTTACTCCATCTCTCTCTCTCTCTCTCTCGGTCTCTCTCTCAGTCTCTCACGTTCTCTCTCTTTCTCTCTCTTTCTCTCTCTTTCTCTCTCTTTCTCTCTCTTTCTCTCTCTCTTCTCTCTCTTTCTCTCTCTTTCTCTCTCTTTCTCTCTCTTTCTCTCTTTCTCTCTCCGTTTCTCATGTTTTCCTCCCTCTTTCTCTCCCTCTCCATCTCTCACGTTCTGCTTTCTCTCTCTCTCTCCCTCTATCCCTAGCTCTCTCTCTTCCTTTGAGGCTGTCGAATCGCTAGTCAAATCTTCATCTTACTCGATCTCTCCCGTTCTCCTTTCTTTCTCTCTCCCTCTATCCCTAGCTCTCTCTCTCTCTCTCTTTCTCCATTTTCTCTCTATTATTTTGAGGCTGTCGAATCGCTAGTCGTATCTTCATCTTACTCCATCTCTCACGTTCTTCTATCTTTCTCTCTCCCTCTGTCTCTTGCTCTCTCTCTCTTTCTTTGAGGCTGTCGAATCGCTATTCGTATTTTCATCTTACTCGATCTCTCTCCCTGGGACTCTCACTTTCCCCTTTCTTTCGCTCTCCCTCTGTCTCTTGCTCTCTCTCTCTTTCTTTGAGGCTGTCGAATCGCTAGTCGTATCTTCCTCTTCGATATCTCTCCCTTGGACTCTCACTTTCTCCTTTCTCACTCTCTCTCTATCTCCGTCCCTTGCTCTCTTTCTCTTCGTTTAAGGCTCTCATCTATCTTTGTCTCGCTTGAGTAATTGCTCTCTCTCGCTCTCTCTCTCTCTCTCTGTTGATTCTTTCTCTACCTTCTCTATCTTCTCTCTGTCTCTCCCCGTCTCTCTCTTCCCGCTCCATCCTATTTCTGTCTCACCTCTGTCTTCTCTCTCTCTCTCTCTCTCTCCATCCATCTTCCATTTATTCTCTCTCTCTCTCCCTCTCCATCCCTCTGTGTGTGTCACTCTTTCTGTCTCGCTCCATATCTCTCTTCCTCTCTCTTTCTCCCGCCACAATCCACAATCCAACGTATCCATTGATCCGAGTATGGTCAATTCAAGTACTTAATTCCTATATTGCCTTCACATTAGTGGCATCTCTCTAGATTCTACACGCATTTCCAATTCACACATCTACCACCCATTCACACTATCACAATTCATCGTATAGATATCCATAACCCTGTACATGTAGCTGTATACTCTAAAATTTTTTTTGTCTGAATGTCCTGTAGTGAAACGTCATAAAAAGCGAAACGTTACACTGCAAAAGGGATGTGTGAGCATCGTTTAGAACGTAAGCTCGATAAAAACAAGGGTCCTCTTCTCACCTCCAACAAAACCTGTATAACTGGGGCGTTAATACCATGAGTGTGCGCTGGCTAATGATTGGCCAGCTGTCGTTTTTTTAACTGACACTCTGACCTCTTTAAACCTGGTTCCTTGATGCAACGTTTCTTAATATGATTACCTTCACGTGTGTGTATCCCTTCTGCAAAACCATTATTTATTATTTTTTATTTTTGTAAAAAAAATGTTAGTTCATATTAATTCCATCTTTTCTGAAAAAGCTATGTCAAAGAAAATAATTTCCTTGTAATGGACCATTTTCGTAATGTAATCAAAGTTAATGCACAAATCTAAATTGTTAAGTGCCTTAAGTCAACTTATTTCATTTACCTGTTATTTTAATAGTCAGGATGCAAATTGCATGTATTACTGTTGCTAGGTAGGAGAAGCCATAATGTTTGTCTTACCTAGCAACAACAATGTATGCAATTTGCATTCTGACTGCTGAAATACAATTATTTGTAACAGATTAATGAAATCATTTTTATCAAGGGGCTTCACAAAGACAGATGCATTAGATTTGGTTACATTACGAAAATGGTCTAATTAAGGTTTATATAACTTAACCCTTGTCTGAAGAGAATATATGATTATAAAAGAAAATTGATTTCCTCACTGGAGATCTGTTATAATGGTTTAATGTAAAGGTATTCCTAGAGACGGTCTCTTATTATTCTGCTTTAGGGCTGTTGAATCAGTGTCTAATAGTAATATCGGTTAGTTTTCAGGTAATGTTCATTTCAACAAGTTTTCTACCCTCTTTTTGTTAAAGTGGAACTTTACCCTGATATTTACTTGGTTTTTTATAAAAGCAGAAAAGTAACAGAAACAGTTTACTGAAAGTTTGAGCAAAATCTGATATATAAATATTGAGGTTATGAATTTCTGAAGTTGTAATCAATGAAGCACAAATTGTCAACATTTATATTGTGAGGCCCTCTCTTTTCTTTGCTCTGTACATGTACATAATATGTGATGAACTTTCATTTCCTTACTTATTGATGAAGTAATAAATTTGTTTCATATAGAGGTTGCACATCTATAATAATTATATCTAGGGTGCATGTAATTTTCTTAATAGACAACTTTAAAAATTCATGATATCTTATTTTTAATCACATTTTGCTCAAACTCTCACTGATTTCTCTCATTTTTCTGCTTCTATGATATTAGTATCAGTATGGACTTCCAAGGGCAGGGATACTGTATGTGTGTGTGTGTGTGTCTTTGCAATGATTGACAAATTGAAATTTATATTATGAATTAAAAAACATTTTTCAGGTAATGTTCACTTGCAGAAGTTTTTGTTTCGTAAAGGCTGTGGTAGACTGTGATTTAGATATTCAAAATTCCAAAATAAAGTAGTAAAAACGCAAGAAAAACAAACAAAAAACTTTATACGAGGAAGTTGAACATATTTTCAAATATTTAATGCTAATGTCTACTTTTCTTTTCACTGCCACACAAGTGTGCATACATCGTCTAGACTTAATCAAACACGGCTCAAATTTCATGACTGAGTGCTCCGAGATACATTTTTTTCTTCATATGATTTCTTTTGGATGGACTTTGAAAATGAAAATGTTCGATTTCCTCTACCACAGCATGCCTTTCTTCTTAGTTACAAAACTAAATTATTTGAAGCCTTAGGTAATTTTTCAGGTACATTTACTTAAGTGAAAAATTGATATGTCCTGATGTATGTTTTATGAGAATGTGACATATTAAAGCTTACAATGTACGTTGTACATGTACATGTACATGTAAAAGTGTTCAATAACGGCCCCAATTCAACCCGTCCACCTTTTATTCTTTAGTTATGAAACACACAAAAAGCATAAAATTTACAAGGGGTATGAATCATTTTGTTGTCGTTTGTGGTGAGAACCAATAATTACCCATGACTTAATAACAATTAAGATGATAACAATTGTGATGATGATGATGATGACGATTATGATGACGACGATGATGATGATGATGATGATGATGATGATGATGATGATGATGATGATGATGATGATGATGAGGATGATGATGAGGATGAGGATGATAACGATGAAGAATTGACTATGATGATGATGATGATGATGCAAATTGAAACGATGGTAGTGATATTACTATGGCTTCTACTACTACAAGTAAGAATAATGACAAAAATAATAATGATGATAATAGTTAACCTATTTTAAAAGAAGTAAATATAAAGACGATAATAACAATAATAATATTGATAAACTTAATACTTCAATGAGAAAAAAAGGAAAAGAAAGAAAGACAGAAAAATCATGTGAGGCAAGTTTGTAAACAACTTAATAATGTCCATGTCTATTACGTGAACCTTTAGACAGAGGCTGTACACAATCAAATCGTTATCCCGTCCACTGTCTGTTATTTAATTGTGGGGAGGGAAATAGTTTAAGAGGAAATTGGTGCGAATTACGCTCACGATAGTCCCCTGTGTTGTCCAACACATGGACTAATTTGGGACATCCTTAATTGATTGTTTACAAGAATATATGATTACACACACAGCATAGACCATTTACTTTAAGAGGAAAGGGTTAAAGGTCATTTTGAATTGTTCATCATGCATTGGGACAGTCTTAATTGATAGTTTACAAGAAGATATGATTACACACATGGCAATGACAATCCAATTTTAAGCAGAAAGGCTAACAAATCATTTTGAATGGTTTGTTTTGCAGCTAATTAGTAGCATAGACCACCTAAATGTTTCTTTTTTTACTACATTTTTATTTCAAATTGCTGATGAAAATCAGATATACTTGGAAAGAAAGAAAGAAGAAAACCTAAAAAACCAGACATGAATCTGTACAGATGGGACTGATGTACATTTTCTTGGCTGCTTAATGATTTATTATTTATTTGCAATCTTACTGTTTCAGTGTAAATAAATTTTATTTAGAGTGCAAGAAAAATCAACCCTAAAGATCCCAAGAAAAATAATCAATGTCTATTCCTTATTTTTATTTTGATACACGAATTTACTACAAGAATTTTGAAGAATGCCATTATGAATTGTGAATTTTTTTGACATTTAGGCATATTCGTATAAAGTGAAATTCTACCTTTAATAGAATCATCATTGGAGTGTGAACTCAGATATATACCCTGCTATTTCCTTCTTATTTTCTCTGGGCCTCGGGCCGGCTCATTTTACATGCACACTGCTCCCTCAGAGGAGTTTTTGACTAAAATGTCAAAGTTTAAAGGAGATTTGGGCAAGAACGATCGCTCGGCCAAGCCGCATTAAAGTTTCGCTTGCTGCTGCGTTAATTACCCTGTAATTTCGAGCAGTGGCTCTCTCAGAATTATAACACTGGATGATAGGTAGATGAGAATGTCCGTGTTGGATTGTTCCACTTCTCTATAGGGGTGTTGAGACCGGAGAGCCTGGGAGATGTTATTCATATGTTTATTAGGGGAAGTCAACCATTATATTAGGTTGGTTTTAATCAAATCAGAAAATTTCAACAACTTTCATTACATGTTTTAATTGTTGATGATGGAATGGATTTGTTTCATACAGGGGTTGCATACAAAAATATTTGAAACAATTATATTTTGAGTGAATATATGATTGAAATTTTCATGAGGGCAAAAAAAGAAATTTCTGAAATTTTAGTACAGATCTAATAGGAGCAGAGCTGGCAAGAGACGTCGCACAGTTGTCAGTTTGTGTTTGATTGACCGCAACTTCAAAAATGCATAGCTTTCTTATTTTAAATGGAATTTTTCTCAAACTGTCACTGAACTGTTCCTCTCATTGTTCTGCTTCTATTAAAACCAACTTGATATCACGGTGGACTTCCCCTTTAAGAAGTCACTTCGGAGAAAGCACATGTACAATGACCCCCGAATATCCAAATATCTTTTAAAACATGGAGAAGTTCCACTTTGTGCATTTTACCGTAAATCATTGCCAAAGTGATGAAGGTGCTTCATGAATACCTTTTGTTGTCCTTGTAGAGATACTTTTTCCGCCTCTACATCAAAGAATTTACTGTTGATGTATAAACGAATAATGGTTACGGTAACATATAGCTTTTGTGAAGTTGTATCCGGTTTTCACCTCGATGAGTTAATACAGTTTTGTACAAATTACCTTTATCTGCCCATGCGCAGATTGTATCGATGAATAATTTTGTATTGGGTACTCTGAATAAGTCTTCTCCCCTGTATTGTATATAATTACTATCTACTCCTGACAGCGTGTTGCTAATTTGAGGATTTTAAAGCTCATTTTTATTCATAAAATTCCTGGCATCAAATGCATTATGGTTATGCAAGAAAAAAGTGAGCAAAACTGTACTTCTACCATGCCACCATACGTGTTTACAAGTCATTGACATATTTTTAAGAACTCTATTGAGAAAATTAAACATTTCAAGTATTTAATGAGTGATTTCTGTATAATTTCTTCAGCCAAACTAAGCCAATATGCACAGTGCCAGAGCAATTTTGTTTAAATCAATATTTGAAAGCATAGATAAAAATGTAGGAGTACATTGTACACTTGTATTTTAGGGATTCAATTTGGTTGTTCCTGTTCCCACTTTCACATTACTTGTTCAAACCTCCACCTGCATTTAAAGGCCACTTAAAAGATGTATCGCGGTACAAAGTGACCTACATACGCAGGTTCATCAAAGTCTGGAACACTCTCCCCCTCATCCCGGCCCAGTTTCGATCCCCGTCCCCATACATGCATATCCGTGTATGGCTGATTCCATAAGCTATGTTTGCAATTATCCTTAATTGGGGGGAAGGAAATTGAAGAAAAACCACATCGGACGGTCATAGTTTTATTTTGGGAAGTGTAGCTAGCGCTTGGCTTTTGATAAGTTGTGTGTGATAGCTTGAGTATGGTGAAGGCTAGGTATCTAGTTGCATGGTGTCTCCGTATCGAGTTACCTTTAGATTGGAAATATGGCATTATTTGTAAATCAATATTTCTGGACTTGGAGGCTGATCGAGGCCCGGCAGGGAATGTGTGTTTTGAGAGAAAATGTCAAAGGAGTTTGGTGACTCTGTGTAGGATGGGGATGGGAGAATATCGGAATGACCAAACATGGATATGCACATACGGGACTGTGGAGTGAATTTTTATATTAATCGTACAGTCTCGTTTACATTTCACTAGTTGAAGAACACAAATGTGAGACAGACCCTTTTGACAGAGTAGCACAGAATATTTTGAATCGTGTGAATCCCCTGGATAGTGTATTGTAGAAAAGGTGAAAAGGATAGAGGAGAGAGAGAGAGAGAGGGAGAGAAAGAGAGAGAGCAAGAAAGAGAGAGAAAGAGAGAGAGAGAGAGAGAGAGAAAAAGAGAGAGATAGAGAGAGGGAGAGAGGGAGAGAGGGAGAGGGAGAATGAGAGAAAGAGAGGGGGAGGGGGAGAGATATGGGGAAAGGGTGCTAAAAACTTTTTTTTCCTGTGGTATAGTTTTCATCCCTGCATATTGAAGGAGAGAGTCAGTAGTTAATATTCAAGATAAAAGGGAGGCAGACTGAAGAGGGAGGGAGAGAGGGGGAAAGAATAGGGATATAGAGACAGATAGACAGAACGAGAGAGGAGAGGAGAGGAGAGGAGAGGAGAGGAGAGGAGAGGAGAGGAGAGGAGAGGAGAGGAGAGGAGAGGAGAGGAGAGGAGAGGAAAGGAAAGGAACAGAGAGGGAGGGAAAGAGAGTGTAAAAATTGCATAGAGAGAGAGAGAGAGAGACAGAGAGAATGGGAAGGGAGGGAGGGAAAGAAAGAGTTAAAAAAGTAGAGATAGAGGGAGTCAGAGAGAGAAAGCGGAGGAGGAGGAGAGAGAGAGGAGAGAGAGAGGAAGAAAGAGGGAGATACAACTCGGTGACAAAAAAATCAAGTGTTAAAATATGCCAATACTTTGTCCATCCATGATGTCGCATGATAGTTTTGAATGTGATAATCCACGACGCAACGCAGGATGAAGAAATGCATACATGCATGGTTGGTCGGTACAAGCGTGGATGCATGCCCTCAGAGGAAAAAAGGGTCTGAATTACGTTTCATCCTGACTCATCTTCGGTTACTTTCTCCCGAGTCTCTCCCGGGGTCCGTTTCACAAAGCCCCTTTTCAATGACAAATGACCAAAATCAGTGACAAATCTGCTGATAACCAATCAGAAGCAAGGATTTCAGTAGCTTATAACAACAACTGGCATTTGGTCACTGATGACAAGTTTTGTGAAACGGGGCCCTGGTCGGCCGGCCCGCTTTGCATATAATTGTAAGTGTCGCTATTCCCCTTAACACTGCTTCTTCCTCCTCCGCATACAATGCGTAACTCGGTTGAGAATATGAATGCATAATTTGGAGGGAAATTGACTTGTAGTACGCTGCTCTGCATTGCTCCAAATGTCGTCGGATTTGAAAGATGATACTTCTTGGCCTTGGTATGCTTTTAATACTGAATGCTTTAATCAAGAAGTGAAATAACAGCATCGATGCTTCGAAGAGAGAAGCAACACATAATTTGGAGTGTACCCAGTAAATGTCCTCGAATCAGAATCAGAATAATTTTTTTTCTTGTCTATTGCTCTACTTGTCTACTAGAAAAGAAAGACAAAATTTCTTGTTCGTCCCATTTTTTCTCTTTCTTAGTGAATGTCTTTAAGCAGTGATATTACAGCATTTATATTTTGAATACCGCTGGAGAAGCGACATGGCTTTTCTTGTAGCGTTTCATTCAATATATGCCTTCAAATCAGAATATGAATGCATAATTTTGAGTTTTCCTTGTCTATGTTGCTCTACTAGTCTTTAGAAAAGAAAGGCAACATTTCTTGTTCATCATATTTTTCTTCTTTTTAGTGAATACCTTTAAGCAGCGATATTACAGCATTGAGATTTTAATTAGAGAAGCGACAAATACTTTGGAGTGTAGACTTTACTTTTCTTGTAGCGTTTCATACAATGCATGCCTTCGAATCCGAATATGAATGCATAATTTCGAGCTCTTCTTGTCCATTGCACTACTAGTCTTTAGAAAAGAAAAGACAACATTTCTTGTTCATCACATCTTCTTCTTCTTTTCTTATGCAAGGGTCACTCTGTGGCCTGGACCCACCCTCCTCAGAGGTCGCCAAATATCGACGTCGACTCGACGCCTAAGCCTGACCCTGACCTATTTGTTGTTGTAGTGAAGTCCTAACGTTCGTTTTTATTCATTGGGTGAAGCTTTACTATACAAATTGATGAAATGTGTGAAGCTTTGACGAGTAATTTGTTTTTTCTGGTGATGTGACATCGAATCCAATCGGTCGCCTTGTTTGTTCAGGTGATGTGACATCGAAGCCACTACCGGTCGCGTCGAAAATATGTCGAAATCATGTCGAAATCGTGCGTTTCAAAACAACTATTTAATTTTTATTCCGGTCACTCATGCACTCGCAGAGTGATCGTCCTGAGGTCACCGAACTTTTCTCCAGCGAAACTGATTTCGAGATTTCACGAGATCGTTTTCGAGTAGTCTACTAGTCTCCTACACATAACTAGTTGCGTGAGTATTCGCAGTATACGTGCCTGAAAGGCCAGCCTCAAGTCTGGAAACGAGACTAGTAGCCTACGAGCTGTCGGTATTGTACCCAGCATGCGCAGCGCAGATCGTGCCAAGTTTTGGCCCCAAGTTTTTGCGAGGCGAGTTGAAAAAAAATAGAAAGTTCAGAGTTTTCCGATCATTTTGAGACGGTACTGCTCCGACCCTGTTTTACGATTGATTATTAACGAAATCTGTGCATAAAACTTAGCCTATATTTTCGCGAGATTTCAATGTTGACGTATTCCACAAAGGTATTACGCCACAGCAGTGCCGTGCGCTCGAGTCGAAGCCTTACGAATTCTGCGGATATGCACTGTATACTGTGTACGTTTCATAGTAGTGACCACGACTAAGTAAGCAAAGCATTGAGTACACTTTGATCATGCATATTACTCTCTATAATTAATGCTCTCATTTCATAAATTCTCAGGTAATGAAGAGTTAACTTCTTTTTTGGTTTGCTTTGCTTGAATAGTTTCGGACCAATTATAATTAGTGTGTTATGGGCAAGGCTGAATTGTGTGGTCCATCATCAGGTGGTCGTACAATACCCGGCCAAAAGTTTCTTGAATTCAACTACAACAAATGAGGTGTAACCAAGCTATTGTGAATAGGAAATTTGATAAGCTAACATTTTATAAACCAGACCAAAAATGAGTTTTAGCTTGGTTTATCTACACTACAAAAATAATGTGACAGTACTGCATGTATAAAAAGAAATGTGCACTTGTGCAACTTCATTATTTTTATAGTGTAGTTTTAATGAACACAATGTCAAAATCTAACAACGCAAACCTGAAATTTGTCTGGAATGAACATTTTCTTTCATTTCCAAGTAACAGAGTTTAATAGGTAACAGGAGTTAGTGTTTATAGTTAACAAGAGTTAGTATTAGAAAACAAGACTTGTAGTTAAAACAACTTTTGTATAAACGTTTTAAGTTTCATAACAACATATCTGTAGAAACATTGGATTGACAAAATAAACATGTTACTGTATCTTTGAATTGAAACCTGGTTGACTTGGTACTTATTGAGCAGTATGGAATTACTATCATGACTATAGACCATTGCAGTCATGGTCTACTATTATAAGTAAACATTGGTGGAGCTTGATTTCAAAACGTGAAGCTTGAAATATCGATGTAATGGCCAATATGGTGAAACAGTGGTGAAGCTTGAACTATGCAAATGGCCAGTATGGTGAAACAGTGGTGAAGCTTCAGACCGGCCGAAAACTTACAAAAGTGAAGCCTCACCTATGGAAAACTGACACAAGTGAAGCCTCACCTATGTAAAACTGACAAAAGTGAAGCATCACCTATGCAAATAATTCAAAGGGTGAAGCCTGGACTAACACATTTGCTGATAAGAGTGATGCTTTGCCTTTGTTTTTTGTAAAGCACATGAAGTGATGGTGAAACCCTGAGGTTACAAATAATTGGCTCAGGTGAAGAAAGGTGATGACCTGAGGAGGGTGGGTCCAGGCCACAGAGTGACCCTTGCATTAGTGAATGTCTTTAGGCAGTGATATTACAGCATTTATATTTTGAATAGAGAAGGGACACATACTTTGGAGTGTAGTCACAGCATTCTTGTAGCGTTGCATACATCCAAATAATAATAAGAATGCATTATTTGGATTTTGTCCTTGTCTATTGCTCTACTACTGTAGTCTTTAGAAAAGAAAAACATCATTTCTTGTTCATCTCATTTTTTCCTTCTTAGTGAATGTCTTATAGCAGTGAAATAACAGCATTTTTCTTTCTTAAAGAGAAGCGACAAATACTTTGGAGTGTCAACATGGCTTTTCTTGTAGCGTTTCAAACAATGCATGCCTTCAAATCAAAATATGAATGCATAATTTTTAGTTTTCCTTTTATATTTGTTTAGAATTTTTAAATACGAAAGACACAATTTCTTGTTCATCACATTATGTTCTTAGTGAATGCCTTTAAGCAGTGAAAAAACACAATTAAGAAAAAAGAGAAGCGACACTTTATTTGGACTGTAGACATGGCTTTTCTTGTAGTGCTGCATACCATGCTTTAAAATCAATATTGAGTTTTGCTTGCATATTATTCTACATGTGTTTAGATAACAAAGACAAATATTTTTGTTCATTGTATTTTGTTTTTCTACCCCAATGTTTTCAAGCAGTGAAAATGAATGAATTGGTATCTTAAAATGGGAGGCAATACAAAATTCAGAGTTTAGACACAACGCTTTCTCATACAAAATCAGAATATGACATGCATCAAATTCAGTTTCCTTGTAAATGTATTACTTTAGATATAATATATATATATATATATATATACTGCGCCTAGTAACAAAGTATTAGGCGTGCTATAAACATGATCTACTATTATAATTACATATCTTTAACTTGAAAATCGAAATTCAGAAATTAACAATTTTCATTTCATTTTTCTTTGTATTGCAGATCCTTTTGATTGAATGAGAGGAATAAAGCCCAGCTGTGCATTGGATCCCATCGGATTAGCAAATAAACATAGACCATGCATTCTTATATTGAGTAAGTAAACTTGACATGACTAGGGGGGTGTTTCACAAAGATCCCAAGTCGAACTTAACTCTAAGTTGACCTAAACAATTATGGAGACGAAAGACTTCATGAATGGCTAATTGTCAACAAAACGGAGTTTTAAGTCTTTTGTCAATTCTGCTTGTTGCTATGGCAGGCAGCCAGTGAAAACGAATTTGTTTATTAAAATTATGGAAATGCAAGCATTACTTTAAACAGACGGGACTTTCTTATTCCTTTCTCATTTTTCCTGATTGAGGTGTCATATGAAAGCGCAGAAACTGAACTTTTTAGAAATGCAATTTTCTCTCTGAAATTCAGATACCGTCTGCCAAATGACTTTTTGGTTTTCTCTCTTCAAATTGATTTTAATCACTCATGCATGAAATATGCATCCATATGATTTGCATCACAAGAAAGAGGAGGATCTAAGCTTTACAAATATGTTTCATTTATTTATTATAATTGTGATTAAGTTATGATAAAATATAAAAAATTCTCAGTTTTTTTTTTTTTTTTTTTTTTTGGGGGGGGGGGGGGGGGATGCACTGTATAGGCAGTGAGTGACAAAAAGTGTCCCAAGAAATGACAAAACCTCCTGTTGCTTTGCATTACATAACTTTATTTCTCTTTCTTGCAGACATTTGCTTTGCTATTTACATCTCGTTGAACATGCATTCAGAAAGTGAACACTCAAACCGTAGAGTCATAGTGAGCGTCAAAACTGTCAAAAGAAATGACAAAAACTCTTGTTGCTTTGCATTTCATTACTTTATTTCTCTTTCTTGCAGACATTTGCTTTGCTATTTACATCTCGTTGAACATGCATTCAGAAAGTGAACACTCAAACCGTAGAGTCATAGTGAGCGTCAAAACTGTCAAAAGAAATGACAAAAACTCTTGTTGCTTTGCATTTCATTACTTTATTTCTCTTTCTTGCAGACATTTGCTTTGCTATTTACATCTCGTTGAACATGCATTCAGAAAGTGAACACTCAAACCGTAGAGTCATAGTGAGCGTCAAAACTGTCAAAAGAAATGACAAAAACTCTTGTTGCTTTGCATTTCATTACTTTATTTCTCTTTCTTGCAGACATTTGCTTTGCTATTTACATCTTGTTCAACATGCATTCGGATCTTGTTCAACATGCATTCAGATCTTGTTCAACATGCATTCAGATCTTGTTCTACATGCATTCAGATCTTGTTCAACATGCATTCAGATCTCGTTCAACATGCATTCAGATCTTGTTCAACATGCATTCAGATGATGAAAGTGACTCTTAGAAAGTGAAGACTTAAACCGTGACAGTGAGCGACAACAATTCTCGTTGCTCTGAATTTTAATTACTTTATATCTTTCTCTTGCAGACATTTGCATCGCTATTTACATCTTGTTCAACATGCATTCAGATGATGACAGTGACTCTTCATAGAAAGTGAACACTTAAACCGTAGACAGTGAGCGTCAAACATTATGTCTGAAGAACTGACAAAACTCGCCAAATTGGCAAACAGCGCCGCCGGGGACAGCGACCTGGAGCTAAAGCTCAACACCTCGCTCGCCTCGCCCAAGATGAGGGCGCTACACCTGAAGGATGAGATCGGGCCGCTCGGGCCCCCGCAGGGTCCGCCTCCGGGGCCGGGCCCGGGTGGGATGAAGATGGAGGACAAGATTCCGATGAAGATGGAGTTGGGGGGTAAGAACTCCTCGCAGCAGGGGATGATGAGAATGGACCACATGAAAGGAGGAGGAGGAGGGATGGATGGGGTCGTTGGCATGGTGATGAAGAAGGAAGAGGATGATTCAGTGTTTCTCCGGGATGGGCAGATGAACCAGATCAACAATCAGATGAATAATCAGATGATGAGCAATGGACCACAGGATGATAAAGGTATTGCAAAGACATTCCCTCAGGGTCTTACATGCTGTAGATGTAAACCCTTCAAAAAAGTTTGGAAACTTGAGTTTGATTGTGTATATCTCTCTTGTTATGGCACATATATTGCTATGATGTTTAGTATCATTAGAAAGTGTGTTTATTCCTCTTTAAAATGGTACCTCATTTGTTATGATATTTTAGTCATAGAATGTGCATTACATCAATATAAGGGGCAAGGTCAGAAGTGAACAGTTGCAGAATGCACTGCTTTCGGTTGGCTGTGCCTTTTTCTGTCGTTGAAGAGTGTAGGGCTGCTGTGCTAAACAATACAAAACAAAACAACCCTCCTGCCACCCTTCTCTCTTTACTCTTCTTCCCCTCCTTCTGTCCTTTACCTGAAATGCTTCATCAACAGGTCGTGGGTTACCCACACCCTCCCTGTTGGATATAAGGATCTCTTCTGCCCAATTCTTAGCTCCACCTCCCCTCGCTCTGTCCTTCATGCAACATACAGGCCTGATAAAAACCCGAATTAAATCGGTTCCCCAATTTTTTTTCTTCTTCCCGATTTAAAAAAAAAAAATCCAGATTTTTTTTTTTTCTTCTTTTTTTTTCTCTTTTTTTTTTACCAGATTTTTTTTCTTCCCTGTTTTATCATGATTTCCCGATTTTCCCCCTATTTTCTCTATTCTTCCCTATTTTGCCCTATTTTTTCCCAAATTTTCCCCCAATTTTCTTACTCGAAAGGGGGGACTGTTGTTAGGTGCCATTATTTCCCCGCGAATCCCTTCTTCCTTATCCTTAGCTTTGCAAGACATCCTTACTGCTCAATCTATTTATTCATAGGATCTTCATCATTCTTTTCAAAAACCATACCTTGCTCTAGTAGCCTCCGTACAGTACTTGTGGGTTTTTTTTTTTTTACAAAGACTAAGATCGACTTTAAGTTGGACTTAACTATGGCAGGTCGTTCATGCCACTGGTTGTTTGCTCTCACCATTTACTGGCATTGGTCTCTCAAGGGACATATAAATTGTCACAAATCTACAGAATTTACGTTCTTTGATAGTTCATTATTGAAGGACAAAATATTATCTAAAGATCATAATTGAGAGGCCAATAGTGAGAGCAAATAGTGGCATGAAGCACCCCCCTGTACTGCTCCATTTGTTTTTTATGTCACAAATATAAGAATCCAATCTGCCCATTTCTCCAACCACTTTGCCCATGTCTTCTCTCTCTTCTAGCTAGTCGTCTGAAAGAATCTTTGAAATAGAGGCCGAGTTCACACTTCAGCCTTAAACCGAACAGCCTTCTTCTTATCGAGTCGCTACACAGGTCCCGTCCAGTGGTCCACACAGGCTTTGGCATGGCAATTCACGGCTTCCAGGTCATCTTGGGTGCATGGCTCTGGCAGGGGTGGGCAGACTAGCAGGTGTTCCATTGTCTGTTCCTGGCCGCATTCACATGCTAATTGTTCAGTTTAATGATCTTTGACGTTTCTCTTGCAGGTATGAACATGCTTCATCGGCAGGTCGGGGGCTACCCCCAACATCCCAACTTCACCATGCAAGACTCCCAGCACATCTACACCTTCTCAACCCTCCTAGCGAACAGGGCAGCTCAGGCCGTCTACACCGGTCAGACCGACTCCATTCTGGCCTACCATCGTGTACAGTCCTGCAAGAGGAAATTCCTGGATCCAGAAGAGGTCTGTTCAGTAAATGATTTTATCATGGTAATATTTAAAAGGGAAGTCCACCCTGATAATCAAGTTTGTGTTTAAAAGAAGCAGAAATATTGGAGAAACGGGTCAGTGAAAGTTTGAAGGTGCAATCAGTTAAACACAAATTGGCAACTCTGTGCGGAGCTCGCAAGATACGTCACTGTGTTGCCAATTTGTGTTTCATTGATGACAATTTCAAAAATTCCGAATTTTCCTACTTTTAATCGGTTATTGCTCAGTTTCACTGACGTTTTACTCTCGTTTTTCTCCTTTCATTTAAACCAACCTAATATCAGGGTGGACTTTCACTTTAAACATTAAAAAAAAAATTGTTATAAATACCAAATGCTACATTTCCAATAACAAATCTGCTCTCAGCCAATCTAGTGTCATAATTTCAGTAGCTTATAACAGTTGTAGTAACTATCAATCATGCAATCCATTGGAACCTTGGCTGTATTTCATAAAACTTGTTATCAATAACAACTTCCACAGTAGCTTATAACAGTTATGGTACCTTGTTATTGATAGCAAGTTATGTAGAACAAGGCCCTGTTTTGCCCTTTAACCCTTTGCTTACTGGAACCAAGTGGTCCCTGTGTTAAGCCTATGGGAATGAGATAATTCAGTGGTCAACGGGTTAAAAATGAAACAGTATTTTTGTTCCTTCATTTCCCAGGATACCGGCGCAGCTCCCAACCACACTGGAAACACAGGTCCAGGCACACCACAACAGAACAATACACCACAATCAGTGGATGGGACAATACAAAGTGCCAATGGCCAGAATGGCAAGCCGGGGTCCATTGATAGTAGTATGGATGGTGCTAGGAAAAGCATTGATGGTATGAAGGGAAAGAACCCAGGAACACCACAAAGTGTCCAGGAAGGGGTAGAAGGGAGTGAGAACTCACGGAAGACACCGCAAGAGGGCGGCACGGGGGGAGGGGGTACAACCACGACCAAAGGCAACAAGAAACGCAAGAGACCAAATTCGTCGTCGCAACCGCTTCAGGCGAACCTTCAAGGTGGTGGCCCTGGGGGACCGATGCAACAGGGGATGCCACCGAGCGGGCCAAGCTTTGGACCGTATGGACCAGGCGCGTATCGACCTGGGTTCCCGCCGCAGAATATGCCGATGCGCCCGCCCATGTCGTCCCAGTCGTTCCACAATCAACCCTCCACGACGGAAACCGAGAACCTTGATCCCAGCGCGTTGTGGGAGAATCCGCCCAACGTGAAAAAGACAATGACCACCACCATGGCGCCGTCCTTCCCACCCGATATGTCCCACCCGTCACCGATGAGGATGGCATCACCTAACCCCGCCATGAGGTCGCCCAGTGCAGGACTCATCCTTGGGAACGATAACATGGTGTCACCAGGTATGCAAGGCGGTCCGCGCACGTTCATGAGTCCATCGCATCCCTCGCAGTCGCTCCCCGCGTCGCCGGTCAACCCGTACGACATGCCTAACTACAAGCCACCGCAGCAGATCGATAACCCCACGCCGGAGCAGTTGCGGCATCGGCAAGAGCGGCTGAGGACTCTCAAGGAGATGCAGAAGCTGCTCTTCCCAGAGGAACATGGCAGTATGTCTCCATCCCCTGGGCGAATGATGTCACCCCTCGGTATGCCTCCTCAACCGCAAGACCCCATGGGACAACCTCAAGGTAATTTCTTTTCCTTAAGTCCCACTGCACCACTTATAGCTATTTGTGCCATCAATATAGCAAACCATGCCTAATCATTGCCTCTTGGTCCTCCATGATCCCCTTTTTCTTATGCTAATTGAGAGCTGATTCGATGAGATAACCACCTGTCAGTTTCCTTGAAGGGAGGTCTGATCCCCCTAGTTTAACTAGTACAGACAGGCTTTAATCTCTCTTTTTTGAGGAGCTCATGTTATGTCCAGCGAAAGGTTTACAAGCATAGCTCCCAGCCATTCCTAATTGAAGAGTGATTTCTATATTGAGGCTTTCAGAGAGGTTACCATCAGCTATCCACTGGATAGGCTTGAACTGCCCTTGACAGTACATGGCCTATATACTTGCTGACATATAAACCCTCTCCTTTTCCAAAGTCTTCTTTCTAAATGCATACAAAATATCCTAAATCTTCTTTAGAAGGTTCGCAGGTACAGTTAATAACTAAGTTATTCATACCCTTCCCAAGTTTTGTAATTTGTTTAGTTATGTGAAAATTGATTTCTCCCAATTTAAGTATCTTGGTAATGTGACATGTTAAAGCTGACAAGTATTCAACTAAGTATTTCAACCAGTCCACCTTTCATTCTTGAGTTGCGAAAAAACCCACCCCCCCCCCCCAAAAAAAAATCAAATGTACAAGGGGTATGAATAATGTAGTTGTTCATTGTATGCACAATGAGGAAGAGAGATGTATCACTCTAGGAAGGCTTGAGAGAGAGAGATGGTCGTCAATTTCCATGTTAAGAAGGTCATAATTCACTGTCACTAGATTAATGAATGTAGAAGTCTAGTTTTTAGGTCGACAACCTCAGATTTTCGATGCTTTAGATTTTGAGTTTTCAGAGAGCTGTTTCCTCCTCTGACAGACACTAAAATAGCATATGATCGATATTATTGTAATCTATGTCTTTTATCGATATATAATTCAATTCAATTCAATAATGGTTTTATTAAAAAACAATGCCTCGCAGCCAAAATGCTGAATTGTGCATGTTTACATGTATACATGAGCTTCATTACATAACATTATATTTCATTTGTTACAATCATTCATTCAAACAGTATTGGTAACATTTAACAGTATTCATGTGTAGCATTTAAAACCAATCACTATATATTATTTACATTTTTTAAATCTATTAAACTTCACAATAGTAATAACAACAATTAATCAAAAGCAATACAATACATAACATACAAATAAGTAAAAAGCTAATACTGAAATTATTGCACCTGTGTCTTTAACAATTCATATTCATTGAAAATTAAAAGTCAGCAAAATGTTGCTCTATGTTGCCTGTTCATCAACGGTAAGTACATAATTATAAATTGATGTCTCTGTAAAACTTCATCTGTTTCACTTTTCACTTCTGATAGGGTCTTTAACGCACTCTACAACTTTATGAATGTAAGTGTCATATCAAGTCTAAATATAACATGTCATTTCATTGAACTTTCTGACAGAAATTAACACTCCCTTAAATTCTTGTTTACCCCCTCAGGCATGATGTCTCCAGGTGGGGGTCCTATGATGCGCCCCATGGGTCCGAGCGGTCCCATGATGGGCCCAGGTGGACCGGGGGGTCCACACCCTATGATGCACCAGGGTATGGGTCCTGGGATGCACCCCCGTATGCCCGCCCAGGATGGTATGAGGGGCATCAGTCCAGACCAACGCATGATGATGGCCAACTCTGGTAAGTCTTGCGGAACAACGAGTCCTAGAAAATAGTGGCATGAACAGCCTGCCATAGTTAAGTCCAACTTAAAGTCGATCTCAGTCTTTGAGAAACATTCACCGGGGGGGGGGGGGGGGGGGGGGGGGGGGGTGGATGTTTCACAAAGATCCTAAGTGGAATTTAACTCTTAGTTGGACTTAAACATTAAGGAGAGCCATTTGTAGCCTTAAAATAAAATATATTAAAAAGCAAAATTCAAGTATTTTGACTTTTTATAAATTCCAAATCAAGAACATGAAATTTCCTTGATAATAGAAAATATGAATGATTTGAATTATCATTTTATGCCTTTTAAAACAACTTTTACCAAATATTTCCAAAGATGCTAACGGCTTTCCATAATTGTTAAGTCTAACTTAGAGATATGTTGGACTTAGGATCTTTGTGAAACACCCCCCCCCCCCCCCCCCCCCCCCCCCCCCCCCCCCCGCCCCAGGGAGTGTTTCATAAAGCTGTGCGTAAGGTGCCACATGACTTTACGAATGACTTGAATATGAAGAGCAAAATGGGATTCTCAAATCCTTTTAATTGCATAAGCTTAAGTTGAATATGCAAATGTAGATTAACCTTATCATTATTTACAAAACATTTTAATGCAAAGTGTATTTCTGGCTACAATTTAATATATATTATCGGAAATACAGTCACATTTTGTTAAAATGTCAGGAATACTTTGGGTATTCCATTTGGCTCTTCATATTCAAATCATTTGTAAAGTCATTCGTAACTTTACACACAGCTTTATGAAACGCCCACCTGGGGAGTGTTTCACAAAGACTCGGATTGACTTTAAGTTGGACTTCACTATGGCAAGGCCGTTCATGCCACTATTTCTCTCGTTATCTACTGGCATTAGTTTCTCAAGGGACGTAACAATCGTGGTCACAAATCTACAGCATTTACATTGCTGCATTGTGCAGCATTTCATTTCTGACTTGCCCCATATTCTGGTGTACTGTACATTCCACAGGCCTGATAAAAACCCGATTTAAATTGTTTTCCCGATTTTTTTTTATTTTTCCTGATTTTTTTTCCCGAAAAAGAAAAAGAAAAAAAAAGAAAAAATTTTACCAGATTTTTTTTCTTGTTCTGCCCTCTTTTATTCTAATTTTACTGATTTTTCCCCGTTAGATTCTGTAATCTTCCCTATTTTGCCCTATTTTTTCCCCAATTTTCTTACTCAAAAGGGGGGAATGTTGTTAGATGCTATTTTTCCCCCGCGAATCCTCTTCCCTTTTTTTTACTCAAGGGGGGCGTGGTTGAGGGGAAAACAAAAAACCTATTTTATTTTTAGTGCTCACTATCACCCCATGATTACATGATCACTGCAAAGGGAAATAATCAGGCTTTTCATTGATACTATAGTCGAGTATGATAATAATGTATCAAGAGATAAAAACGCTCAAACTTTTTTTGGAGGAGTTTTATCTACAGTCTTCCCTCTTTTTCTCTATCTTTTCTCTCTGTATAGATTGCAAGTCATTCTCTCTCTAGATTATGTTTCATATATAATATAGGCTGTTAGTTTAGTTTAATTAATTGATAATAATAAGCCAGTTCACGGTTGCAGTCTGAGCATGAGCAGATAAAGGTCATTGCAGAACAAATTTTGAAATACATGGAGACGAAATACTGGATACGTGCTCATGAAAGTTATGTAACATTATTCATTCATGCACATTCAATGCACTCCATGGTACACAGGTGGAAGTATTCTTTGAAAAGGGGGAACAAAGGCTATTTAAAAAGCACCTCCATCGCTGTAGGAGTGATTATTTCAAAATGCACAAAGTGGGACCTCTTCATGTTTAGAAGATCTGTGGATATTCGGGGTCATTGCAGTAATGTGCTAACCGTGAACTAGTCTATTGGTTTAATCGAAGGCTGCAAGCATTTCAAGCTTCATGCTTGCGCTGTATCCCTCCTATGTCATGTTAATTGTAAAAATTAGTAATGTTCTCCTTTATATTGTCCATGTTCTATTCAGTATGAGTAGCATGTATTGTACTTTAATACTTAAATTATACAGTCAAACCTGCTTTAATGACCACCTACCTACAAAGACTACCTGTCTACAACAAGCAAATTTTTTGTTTCCCTTGAAAATTGTGTTTCTTGTTGAAACATTTACTAAAGGAACCTGTTTACAAAGGCCACTTTTTGTGTTTCCTTTGGGCAGTCGCTGTAGACAGGTTTGACTGTATCACAATGACGGACATTATGTATGTTTAAAATATATGTATGTTTAAAATATGATATAGAAATCAATAAATAAAATCAATTCAAATCAAATATTTATATTGTAGTTTTACTAATTGCAATTTTTTGATGTCTTTGCAGGTATGATGATGCCCCCACTACCTCCTGATTGGGAAAACATGTCTCCTGCTCAACGGGAGTGGTACAAACTACAGCAAGAATTCTACCTCGACAAACGACGCAAGATGATGGACGACCAGGGCAAGATGCAGGGCCGCATGTCAGATTTTCCACCGGGGGGCATGGGTCCGGGGCACGGACCAGGTGGTCCGATGCGAGGAGAACCGATGATGAGTCCGCACCATCCGGGCAGTGGGGGATTCCCCGGGGACGTGATGGGCATGAACATGGGCCCGCCTCCGCCTTATCCAGCAGGACCAGGACAAATGGTCGGGGGACCTCCAGGACCAGGTCCCATTCCGCACGGCATGCAGAGGAGAGCTAGTATGTCAGGGCCGATGCCGCCAATGGGACCGGGTGGACCAGGTCCGGGGATGGTAGGTGGACCAGGAGGGCCAGGCGGGCCAGGTGGGCCAGGTGGGCCACCAGGACCAGGAGGAATGGGCGGCCAGAATGCACCCTTCCCGATGTCACCGCATATGCCATCGCCACGCACGAACCGCTCCAGCTCGGTGCCTGGAATGCCCAGTGGAGCATCGCAGCCTCCGATGAGTGCAGGACCTGGACCCATGAATCCAAACACCATGCCTCCAGGGCCACAGCCTGGTCCAGGTCCTGTTAATTCTGCAAGCTCAATGTCCATGGCCAACACCATGTCACCTCACGCACCTGTTGGTAGTCCGATGAAACCAGTCTACAGGGCTCCTACCCCAACCAGTGTAAACACATCGGCTAACCAACAACCCCAGCAGAACACCGATCCCATTATGAGCTCCATGGTGCGAACGCCGGGAAGCGTTGGCCCCTTGGAACAGTCACCAAGGCCTAATCAAGGCCCAGGTACCCCTGCTGCTATGGACAATCCTGTAGTCCTGCCAAACGTCTCATCGGTCAACACTCCTAATACCTCCCAGCCTGGAACTCCAAACTCTGTCGTAAACAGCACGATGTCAACATCATCTGTACTGCCTCCTACAACAGCTCATAGTAAAGGGGCGCAGAGTAATGCAACAAGTGGGAATAGTAACGTTGGAAGTGCGCCACCTCCCCCAACCTCGAGTATTACCAGTGCGCCAACCCCTAGCAGTTCTGCAGGAAGCACAACCACAACAGCAAGTGATGCCGGGAAGCCCATGGATGTCCAATCCCAGCAGCGTCTTGTCAACTTTCCTCCAAGCCAACTGAACCGAGACAAAGCGCCAAATTTCCCGCCGCGTGGTGAAGACCTGCAGCAGTACGCATCGACGTTCTACCAAAAGACTCTTAAAGAGCCGCCCATGAAAGGCCCAGGGCGGTTACAGCATTTTGGGTCACCACCAATGAACAGTCCAATCAATGCAGACATGCCGACCATTGGCTCACCATCGAGTGGGATCATGTCTCCAGGCGTGATGATGACATCGCAGTCTGGGATGATGCCTCCAGGTGGGATGCCTCCAGGTGGGATGCCGCCGGGTGGAATGCCAGCCCAAAGCGGAATGATGCCTCATGGTATGGAAGGAGGACAAGGACCTCCACCTCCACAGCAGGGTGGTCCTATGATGGGCCCAGGACATAGTCCAAGTGGGCCAGTGATGGGTGGACCAGGACCACCACCTGTCTCGGCCTCTATGATGAATCCCCGTATGGCAGGACCGCAGCAGAGCATGCAGTCTCCTATGATGCAGCAGGGTCCAGGACCCATGATGACATCAGCGCGGATGCAACAGCCTGGCGGGATGATGTCGCCCCAGAACAGCATGATGCCTCATAACATGCCATCGGGCATGATGTCCCCCACCATGGGCCCAGTCGACATGATGGGACCGCAGGGGATCCCGATGTCTCGCGAGCAACAGATGATCATGAGACAGTCGCGTATGATGTCCCAAGGCCACCCTATGATGGACGGTGGCCCTGGGCCGATGCCGGGAGGTCCGGGCATGATGATGCCTCATCCGATGGATCGCGGAATGATGCAGGGTATGAACAACTTTGAACCTGGCATGAGTCCAGGGATGCATCCCAACATGATGAGATTCTCAGGGCCTCGAGGGATGCCTCACAGTGGGTTCATGGAAGGTGGTGGCATGCCCTCTGGCCCCGGTAGGACTAACATGCCACACCCTGGTATGATGGGTATGGGAATGGGTCAGGGTGGGCCTGAGATGGGCGTCATGGGGGGCATGGAGCGAAACATGGGCCCTGCGACATCGGGTGGCCAAGCCAACAGCCCTCTTTCGTTATTACAAAGTAGATTCTCCCCGCCGTTATTACCGGACGGAAAAGGACCAAAACAAACACTTCAGTATTTCCCAGCGAACACTAATCAAGGCGGTGGACAGGGCCAAACCGGCAACCCGCATGTCAATCCTGGTCCCGGGCCAACCCCGGGTCAGGGGCCCAAACAAATCGAGCTTCCGTTCCCAGTGGAGATGGTCACCGGGGGTATGAACCCCGGAACTATGAACCCGTCGTTCTCGCGCGGACCCGGTCCCATGGCACCTGGCCCTCGGATGTCACCGATGATGAACCAGGAGATGATGATGCATCAAGGTTACGGTATGGGCCCAGGAGGCGGGCCAAACCCAGGCGGCCCTCGGGGCCAAGTACCAGGTCCCAATCACATGGGTTACATGGGACCTAGGGGCATGCCGGGATACGGGGGGATGAACCCAGGAGGACCAATGGGCCCGGGTGGATCACCCTACGGGGACCCGAACTTTGGACCCATGGGCCCAGATCCAATGGGTCCCAATTTTAACATGCCAAAGTAAAAAAAAAAAAAAAAAGAGTCATATTATGATGAATGTATAACAGTGTCAACCAAATGCTTGTAATATGTACAAATGGTCATTTTAATATTGTTGTGAAATATGCAGGGTAGGTCTGCTAATGGAACCCTGCGTCGTCGTTCAAATTGGATCATGTCACTGATTAACTAGCTCCAAGCATTGTAAGACATGCCGTTAAGATGTGGCGAGTCAATTTCTTTGGAAGTATTCACTTTTTTGTTGGACTGTATCGAGCCTAATATGTAAATTAAATTTGTTTTGATCTGTATGAATGTTCGTCGGTCGCGCTCGATGAAATGTTAAATCACATTCTTCTACCTTAAGTTTTTATCTATGGGGTCTATGTTCTAACATTGAAGACCAGTTCCCATATGACACAACAACCGCCTTAAGAGAAAAGAAATATGAGAAGAAAAAAAAAAAACGTTGCACAGAATAAAAACATTCAAGGGCTGGTGGGGGCTTAAGAAAGGATTCATTCTCAGCAGAAGCCCATAAGATTGTCGTGTACTTGGTGGTTCAAGACATTGGAATTAGAAACGCACAACACTTATGTCATGTTACGCACGTTTTTTGAGGCGGTGTGAATGAGCCCCTTAAAGAGAAAAACGTAACTGAAAACAAAGGGATTCTGTGATGAATGCAGTTTGAAATAAGTTATGAATTGAAAGCTCACCAGTACGAGGAGTTAACATTATTTGAAGAAGATTCAATTTTTGTTTTTGTTTGGTTCATCTGAAATTGAAGTCACTCAAAGCATTATATCCTCTTGTAGAAGCGTAATGTGAACACTTTATTTTTTTTTTGTCATTCCCTTCAAGAGGCTGCTATGAAATTGAACCCCTCCAAATTTAAATGGAAGAGTCCTTGTTAGTTTTGAAAATCTTCTTCATGTAGAAAAAACAAATCTTGATAGAGGTTTAAGTTTAAAATAGCAATGCAGAAATTAAATTATTTCCTTTTCTTTTCCACATTAAGAGGGCACATTAAGAGGGCAAAATGAACGAATGTCGGGGGTAATCGTCCATTTTGAGCCATTGGGAACCTCGACTCTTTGTCAAATGAGTGGAGACTTGACGCCCTTATAACGCCAAACAGAAGAAATAGAATTAAGTGTGAAAGGACCAAATTGTAGTGTGAATATCACCTAACCCAAGGCTACCCTGTTTACTGCTGAATTTTCTCATTCCCCTAATGTGTGTCGTAAAACCTGTCTAGAAAGGCCACCTGTTGACAGTGGTCAGTTTTCCTGTTTCTCACCGGGTGGCCTTAGTAGACAGGTTGGATTGTATAATTCTGTCCTTGTCAAATTATTAGAGGAATTCCTAAATTGGGCTCAACCAAGTAGTTGGCGAAGAACACCATGTTGCGTTCTTTTGAAGGTAAAATTATAACTTGAAATTTTTTTTTTTTAACCGTTGGTATTTATTTTCTACAACAAATACAATGTGACACAATGAGATTATTTGTGTGGCATATTATAAAGAGTTGATACTGGTGATTAATTCTGGGTTCTTATAAAGAAACTTTAGTATTTTCAAGAGAAATTGCATCCTGAGGTGTTGATCCGAACATGTTACGTTTAGAACAACACGATCTTGGAGAATATGAAATGTCTTTTAAAAACAATAAACACTAAAAAAAAAATACACCAAGAATGACAAGCAAATATGGGACTCTTTATTTTCTCCTTGCAGCATTTCTGAAATTGCCTTTCTTGGCATTTATCTTGGACCACTGTTTGAACCCAATTCATTTTAGATACACTCTGTAGTAGGCCGGTCACTCCAAGCAAAAGACAATAATAATATAATAATGGTAAGTGCTTATCATGCAGACCAAACAAACGACAACCAAAATTAAATTGGAATTAAAGATTAAGTTGAGTTCTGATCATTCGATTGCATTGTGGAAAAAACGGTGTGGAATTGAACAGAAAAAGTTTATCGTGGAGCATATAAAAAGTACTACAAGGTTCTGGAATCATCAAAATGAAATGAAATTTGGCCCAGTCTTGATAAAAGTAACAAGCACTTTTCACAGACAGATGTTCATTGGACTACGCAAACTTTTGGCATAAAAATGTGGTCCTCAGTTTTAAGCTGTTACATATCATATTTAGAATATGAAGGCATTTGAAGAGCCATGCTTTTCAGTGTACATTTTTCTCTGATTTTCTTCCACACTTGCATAATAACGATGAAAATACGCTCACAAATTATTTGTCACCTCTCCACAGAACTCAACTTTCTCTTTAAGTATTTATTGTCCATTCATAGACCAAGGTGATTTTGTTAAAACTCAAATTCGATACCTTGTCCCATATATGTATATTGGTGTAAGTTTTGTGTTTTGTAGGGCCTCTTTGAAGATGCAGCATAAACGGTCTATTATGGAAGGTATTTGAACAGAGAAGATAATGAGATGTGTATATAAATGCAAATAAGTATGTGGTATATGTTATGTCATATGTGAAAAAAGATGGGTGACATCGAAATGGATAATAGTAATGAGCTTTATGGGTAAAGTGGTGAACGTATAAGATAAAGAGAGAGTCGGTTTTAGAAGACAAAAAAGGACACTTTGACCACAATTTTTGTTTGCTTTCTTTAGTTTCGATATAATTCATTTTGAAAAGTCGCTAAATGATCACTTTAGTGATATAAGGAAGGAACATGAATCAATGTCCATATTATAATTTTTTTTTTTAATTATTTATTTATTTATTTTTTATTTTTTTATTTTTTTATTATTTTATTTATTTATTTATTTTATTTATTTATTTATTTATTTATTTATTTTTTATTTATTTTTTTGGGGGGGGGGGTGGAATAAATGTGGCTAAAACGATAGATTGTCTGTTTTTGACCAAAATGACAGTCACTTGTATCATCACAGAGTTCATTTCCATTTAAGTTTGTGGATATAATTAACTTCTCTCGATTGAAGTTTCTTTGAGAATGTGACACATTGAAGCTTGCATCTAAAAGTATTCAACAAAGGCCTAATTCAACCAGTCCACCTTTCATTCTTGAGCTACTAAAAGACACAATAGACAACTGTACAAGGGCTATGAAAGATTTATTTGTCAACTGTTTATGTGCAGATTAATACGGCACTCTGATTGTACTTAAACGATCACCCAAAACAAAACTTTCATCCATTAATTGTATGACAAGTAGGCTTGAAAATGTTGACACAATTGCTATTTGATTTCTTGTAATACTGAATTGCCTCCCAAAATGCACAAGAATTGAGGTCTGAACATATAGCATATCTGTAATTAAAAAAAGGAGGGATCTAATTTTTGTCCAAGGTTTTTTTGTGTGGAAGAAATGAAAGACGAGACGAAGCAAAATCTTTGCATATTCTGTTCAAATTAACATGCTGACCCAAGAGTTCGACCCCCTTTTTTGTGTGTGTTGGGTAATGATTCTTTATCGTGAGTCTTCATCATGCCACACTAGGTTTTCTGTACTAATCTTATGAAAAGGCTCTTTATAGATCAAATATTATTGTTTTAAGGCAGGGTATTTTACTGACACTACTTTAGGTTTAGATATACTGCCATCTGCCGCTCACAATGTCCTGATTTGCTGTTCACAATGTCCACAATCAATCAACAACTGATGACGCGCGATTGATGATGTTTGGGTACAGGAACTGGAAATTGCTCTATGTACGCCTTCAGCGAAAGATGGCGCAATTGAAAATACATTACAGCTGTGGTAGCGATCTCGGTAAAATACCATGCCTTTAAAGGGTCAAGTTAATCCAGCATTCTTGAGCAGTTTTTGCTTGAAAATCTCCTATTTATCTGCTTTGATAACTATTTATTTGCTTATTTATTTTATATTCAATCATTGAAGTACGGTTTGGAGAGATCCATAACGATGCATGAAATTTAACAGGCAAATAAAATATTAATTGCATTATTTATGACACTATTTAAACCATTTCTTTCCAAAAAGAAGATCCCTAATTAATCTATTTTTACCTATGCCTTGTGGTTATAATAATAATAATATGTCTTGTTTACCCAGGGTAGCCTCATCAGTATTTTTACTGTTCTCCCTGAGGGCACTGCAACCATAACAAGTTGCATTTAAAAAAAAGCAATTTGATTTTCAATGAAGATGGCAGCACGGTTTTTTCTAAAGCTAAGCTTATGTTCTGGTTAAGTTCTATAACACCTTAACAAATCCAAAGAATATTCATTCATTATATTCTAGTTGCTAGAGGTTTTGATACTGTCCAAATTACATTTTCCACAATTTTTGTTTTAAGTCAAGTATATCACATGATTTAAAAATGATTGTTACGCATAATTCAGGGAACAACTAACTGTACACAATCTTGCGAATAAGGGGTTTCGCATGATTCTGTTTGAATCCACACGATTTGAAAGATATGAATACGATTGTGTAATGTAATCATGTATTACCTATTTGAAGAGTGATTGGAAGGATTGGTTCTCGCCACAACGTGTAAAAATAATTCTAATTAACAGTTACCAGCACAGTGTATTGTTTTGTACAGGTCGCGAAATATTCTGTTTTGGGAGGATATTCGCTAGTCTTTTGTTGATATGGTTCGGAAAGGAGTCGTCACAAAAAAGCATTTCTCTTTAAATATGTTATTTAAATATTGTACAATGTAGATTAATGTCCTGTTGTGTAGAATATTAGCGAGTACAGTGTATAAGACTAGTGTATGTGACTGTATGTTTGTATGTAGGCTAAATGCTTTGTAAGTTTTTTGAAAGGAAAAATGCTTGTTTTTTGTTGTTTTATGTCCAACTTTTTTTTTGCGATTTTTCTTTTTTTAATATGAGCTCCGCGATTCGGAGGTTATTTGTAAATAAGAGTATTTTGAAGAAAAACAAATCTGATTGTGTTCATGTTTCTCCTTTGTCATTATTGTGTAATGGGTTTCAAAAGAGAAGGTTGAGTTATGGGAAAGGTGAACAAATTATTTGTGAGCTTTTTCGTTCCTTTTTACATTAGTGTGGAAGCATATCATAGAAAGAAATATCCCCTGAAAAAGATGGCTCTTCAAATGACTTCATATTCAATATTTGGGAACATGTCAATAAGCCACTTTCGTAATGTAACCAAAATTCTGTTTCACAAAAATGCACCAAACACACCAAAATACACTGTATATCAAATCAGACCATGCTGACATCAATTCTGGATATTTTCAAGCAGTTTATTATTTTCATTGCATAGTCTCTTTATCAAATAATGCATACAATATTTAAAAATATAGCTTTTACATTTGCACTTAGTCATATCCATCTCATTTGCCAAAAAATATGCTGGCCAGAAGATATAAAACAACAAATTAAATTTGTGCAAGTTGGAAAACGTTCAAAATAATATAGACTTTGAATTCATCCTTACCTGAAGATATTCAAGAATAGGCTACAAAAATAATTCAGGCAAAGCTGGGCTCATATTATATAAAATTTTACTAATCCTATATTTGTCGACCAACTACAGTCAAACCTGCTTTAGTGACCACCTGTCTACAAAGACCACATATTTTATTTCCCTTGAAAAAGGTTTCTCATTAAAACATGTACAAAAGGAACCTATACATGAAGGCCACCTGCCTGTTTTTCTTGTCTCTCTTTGGTGGTTTTGAGAGACAGGTTTCACTGTCTATACTACAGGTATAGCCTATGTAATTAGTTGACGACTAGCTTAATCAGGAAGTTTTTTTCCTCCAAATGTAGGCCCAGGGGGGTGTTTCACAAAGATCCTAAGTAGAACTTAACTCTAAGTTGAACTTAAAAATTATGGACAGCCATTGGAGTCTTAAAATGAAATATATTCAAAAGCAGAAATTCAAGTATTTTAGACTTTTTATAAATTCCACATCCAGAACATGAAATCTCCTTGATGATAGAAAATATGAATGATTTGAATAAACAATTAATGCCTTTCAAAATAACTTTTACAATTTATTTTCAAAGATGCTAATGGCTTTCCATAATTTTTAAGTCCAACTTAGAGATAAGTTCAACTTAGGATCTTTGTGAAACACCCCCCAGATAATCAAAAAATTCAAATGTCATTTGCACTTGCTTGAACGTACACATATTCATTTTCAGCCTGTGAACTTTGTGCTGTACATATCAACAATTTTGTGGAATTCCTTTTGCACGAAATGGCACATCTTGAACATGAAAGGCATAAACGTATAATGTTCCTCACTGCAGTATTTTCAATACAAGGAAAATTAGACATAATAACACAAACTTTCATGATTTTGCATTAGGGGGGTACACACATATGGTAGATGGACGTGTACATAGTACGTCCCTAAAAAGAAATACTTTTCTAACATTTAACTGAAAAGTACAAAATCATATATGGTGTGAAAGTTCCATTTCAAAACGTGCTACATCCAATTTTTATCAAATCTGGCTGTATTGCGAGAGATGGACATATATTGGCGCATCCAAAAAGTTAAAGTTCTTAAAGTGAGAAAATGTACTGGCCTCCAAAGAGAGTGGTTCTAAAACTTGGTAAATTAATTTCAGTTCAGTTCCATAACTAACTTGCTTTGGGGTAACCTTGCTAGTCATAAGGACCACTATTCATAATGTGTAACTTCCTATACAGAGTATGTGAAGGACCGCTATTTATAAAATGCAAAGGGGGTCACTATTCATAAGGACCGCTATTCATAATTTGAGATGAGGGTCGCTATTTATATTCACATTGAGGGACATTTAAGGACTGCTATTCGTAATACAAAATCAGGGTCACTATTCATCTTCAACCTTCGCATATTATGAATAGCAACCCTCTTCTCGTATTATGAATATCGAGCCCCATAAATACAAGCCCTCTTCTTCAATTATGAATGATGACCCTTATGAATAGCGAGCAGACCCCCTTGCTTCATCCCTGAAAACGATGGCCTGCTCTGGGGAATGACCAATCACTGAGCAGCAGCATGACACGCATGAGTAAACATGCACTGACCATCGGTTTCAAATACAGTTGAAGGCGATTTGCTGCAACGTCTGATCAGCATGCGTGCACGAACTCTTCATATATGTATATACAAACAAAATGTATTATCCATACAAAGTGATATCATGTTCAAATAAATAACAAAATAATATAACCAATATATAAAGAATGTTATATAAACAAAATCTTGCATGAATATTGCATCAATACACAAAGACAATGTATTTGAAAGACGGTTCCACCAAATTATGAGAAATAAATAGATTAACATATATTCTAAATTATTTGAAAAAATTGGCACATACATAAATTGATGTTGGTAATAGTAGGTCTGTCCAATTGATAGTATCATTGGGTTAAAATGCGACTAGCTGGAATGCTCCCCAGTGAGTGGAGAATGTGCGCTGTAATGGACATAATAGTAAAGAAATCTAGTGACTGGGTTACTAAAGATAATATTGTTAGCACTTTGGTCAGTTAATGGTAAAGTACTTTATAAGAAACATGTATCATCGTTACTATGACATGTATAGTAAAACAAATGTTAATGTTAAATGTTAATGTTAAATCTTAAAGTAAAAAAATATAAAATATCTTGGACTTCCTAATCGAAACATTTGTATATAGTACTGATAAGTGATTACAAAATTGTATTAAGAATTAAATAGATAAACAGTTTCAGGAATGACTAAGATGGAATGTTTCCAATTTGGTTATAAATACATTTAAAATGAAGAAAGGAAATGTCATATGACATTAATGTTGTAACTTTAAGAACAACCAATAATTCCAAATTATTCTATAAGGAGTTACATAATGAAGGAGCATGAAATATATAAAAGCTGCCCTGTTAAATTGACTCATTTTACTAGCACCAACAAAGCACATCTTTAACTTCTTTAAAAAGGCAGCCCTATAAATTTGACAGTCATTTTGTATAAGCAACTACAAATGCATAACTTTAAAATACTTTAATTACATTACGCAGTTATATTTGTGGGGATCTTAGCTGCGGAGTGGAGGCTGATCTTATATACCAGGAACTCCAGAGATAATCAGCTGGCCCTGCCCAGCTAAGGTGCACACAAAAATTACTGTTTAACGTCCTTAAAAAGGCAACCCTGTTAATTTGATCGCTTGATATTGGGTGGTATTCTCGAAAGCAGACTAACTTTAGTCCATGGTTTCATCCACCAACCAAGTATGGAATGCCAAGTGTCCATATGAATATATTTTTGAATAATTTGATACGTCCCTAAATTACCATGATAACATAATTATATCACAGTTATATTGTTGTTTATTAATTATGTTATTACATTTTATTTTAATTTAGTGACACATTAAATTATTCAAAAACATATTCATATGGACACTTGGCATTCCATACTTAGTGGATTAAACAATGGACTAAAGTTAGTCTGCATTCGAGAATACCACCCATTATAAGCAATTGCAAATGAGCACACTACAAACTAGTCTAAAAAGCAGACCTGACATTACATTCTATATAAATAGAGCTTTTAAAAAAGCTAGCACAAACTATATTTACATGTATATTGCACAAACATGGAATGTATACTCTGCAAAATTGATAAACAATCGAGCAACATTTCATTACACGATATTTAGATAGATTTAAAAAATGAATACCTGAAAAATTAAAAATAAAGGTATAGTTTGATTTACAAAAGAGGGAAACAAATTGGAAGTTTTAATGCGAGTTACATGTAAGGTAGCTTGTGAGGTGTAGTGACACGAAAAGAAGCGTCTGGAAAGCAAAATGCATAATTATTAAAAATCATATTTGTATCACTCGGAGGTAGGACGTAGAAACACATCGTTAGGATATAGAGCTGGTAAATGCATGTACCATCTCGATGACTCTTAATGTTAGATAAACTTTAATGCAGATATGTGACAAAAGAACCTTTAATTAACAAACATTACTACCGTAACTATTACCAGTATGCATTTTGCTTGACGGACGCGTCTTTTGGTGACACTACATTTCCCTAAGTTACCTACCATGAAATGCAATCAAAATCAAAATGTTTGAAGAAAAACAAATTTACAATACAAGTATCCATTTCTTTATGATGTATAACAATGGGTTCTTGTGAAGTCTTCATGTCTGCATGGCACAATAGCCAATCCTCTTGTGTTACTGTGGCAGTGTTCCAAGGTTTTCTTTTTGTCATTTTACTTAGCCAAGCCAATTGCATGGCTGTTTCACTCCCATAGGCCTGTTGAAAAATTACTGACATAATTTAATTATTGAATACAGAACCTGGAGTGGGCTTTGTTGAAAGCCTTTGCAATTGTCTTTGGGGCCTTGAGCCTCACTTCACCTTTACCTTTACCCGAGATTCTGGAAGAATGCTGTGTTCTCAGCAGTCTGGCTTCCAGTTCAATTTCATTTTCTTCCTTCTCGTAGTTGGGTGTCTTCATCTTGGTCAGTTTGCCTGGCTCAGTTCTGTGTCAGGTAATCTACTTATATGGGGAGCAGAAACGCTTGTCCTTCCATACTCGATCCAGTCTGGCTTAAAAGGCATTCACCGTGGTAGCAGTGACTACCTCTTCAGGAATGCATCTTGCCTAATATTCGTTGAGCATCTTTGTTTTGATATCTTCAGACGGTGGCCTCTTGCTGATGAAGCCCTGTATTGCGTTCATCCGATCTGCACAAGGGGTCCAGATACCAGAGAACCATCGATGAGGAGCTCCTAGGCATTCAAGTAGTGCGGGGAACGTAAAATGTTCCATCAGACTCATTTTCCTGCAATGAGAAATGAACACAATTCTCAGAAATACGCAGAATAAGATGACACTATGACAAAACTTGTTTTACAGACACTCAGTAGTTAGCTCTCATGGGAAATTCAACACCGTTCAGCGTTTACCCAATAAGAGGTGCTGTCAATCACCAGAATTAACCTTCAGTTTTTTTTATGTAACGTACTACGTTCTCCACCCATTCCTCCACAAGGTAAAGTCATTATCTCACTTTTCCCTCACCCGGAGATCTCCGAGAGACGAGGGGGTATTTCTCGAATGGCCTACGGGTATGCTGTGTGCAGACCTTATACCTGTACACACGTTAATGATTTTTATCCACCAAGTCTGGTGTCAGCGAATTATGGCCTTCTGCACATGAAAACTGACGAGTGACTCCCTTTAAGTAGTGCTGCAGAGCGAGGATTTTTTAAAAACATATGGTATCTTGAGAACGGAAAGAGCCATGATATGAAAGATGTGTGGTGTGAAACTGTCTGATAGAGAGAACACAAGTGAGCTCATGGATAGGTTGGGTCTGGAAGAAACAGTGGTGGAAGTCAAGGACAAGTGGATTGAGATGGATGGGTCATGTGTTGAGAGGGAAGATGATGAACCTGGGAAACAAGCTTGGGATCTGAAAATGGATGGCATAAGAGGGAAGGCTGACGATCTCATGGTGAAGAAAGAAAGCAGTCAGGTTGGTCTAAATGAGGAGGATGCTAGATACAAGAAGAAGTGGAGGGAGGGAGTGTCATCAAGTCAGTAACCCTTTGTAAGAGGCAAACTGCTGACTTTAAGCCTGTCTGCACTAGTTTGGCCAAAAGAGATTAGATCTCCCTGCATGGTCACTGACAGCCTGTGACAGGTGGTTCTCTCATCAAATCAGCTCTCAAGTAACATGAGAAAAAGGGGACCAACAGGCACAGATTAGGCATTGTTTGCTATATAGAGGGCGCAAGTAGTAGTGCAGTGGGGATTTAAAGGTAATCTTGAGCTCCGGGTATGGGCATCGTATGTCCAGAGAACATGGCTATAATTCATTCTGGATTGTTTATTCTGCAGTAGATTGATTGTTTGAACCAGTAAAATAAAAAGAACCTCACAAAAACTTGCTGGAAATCATCTTCAATAAAAAAACAGAAATCTCATTTGTACATGGTGACCTGTGTTAAGCACCTGATATTAAGCCTACATACCTTGATTTCTATGCTCTTTACTCACACCCTATACATTTGTAACCTTGAAAATTTAGTGTAAGTTTTGTTGGATTCTTTGAGAATTTTTTTTCCATCATTACCGGAACTTAAGCTTATCTTTAATATAATGATGGTGGGCAAAGCCACTGGCATGCCAAGCTAATTGGTACATGCTTCTGGAAATCTAAAAAAAAATAATACGGCTCAACATAAATGTTGGTCTTGGGTTTTCAAAGATTATTTCTTTCTATCATTGCAATGTGCTTGTGTTCTGGATACCTTTTCAACTTACTCATGGCTACACTAGGGCCCTGGGCCGGTATTCAATTCAATACTTAGCACAAGTAAGAAATTTACTAAGTAAATGGCGAAATTAAGCAATTTACTTATCTCGTATTCAAATCGCATTTTAGACTTATACTTACGTAAGACAATATCTAAGCAAAATGCTTACTGAAAAGCATTGTGACGTCACACGGTCAATCAAATGTAATGCGCAATTGATGCATTGCAATAAATGCGCGCTGATATAATTGTGCGCAGGTTATGATACTGCGTAAGAAAACCATATGCCTGCCAATCAAGGCTTAGATTTAGAGTAAAATACTTAGCCAAAAGTGTGAATTGAATACCAAAGTTGGCTAAGTATTTTTTCTAAGCCAAATACTAAGTAAAAAGCTTAAATTTTAAGTGTTGAATTGAATACGGGCCCTGTTTCATAAAACTTGCTATCAATATTAAACAAAAGCTAATTTTCTAAGACATATTTGCTCTCAGCCAAATTAAATGCCACGATTTCAGTAGCTTGTAACAGTTATTGTAACTTGTTATTGATAAGAAGTTTTTCTGAAACAGGGCCCAAAATTCGACTTGTTGTCTATTAAAGCCCCACCACACTAGTTTGGCCAGGAGGGATTAGACCTCCCTGCATGGTCCGTGACAGGTGGTTATCTCAACAAATAAGCTCTCAATTAACCTAAGAAAAAGAGGATCATTGGGGACCAATGGTCACCAATTAGGCATTGTTTGCTATATAAAGGGCGCAAGTAGCTTTAAGTAGTGCAGTGGGGCATTAAAGGAGATTATGATGTTCATATTATCACTTACATTGTGCACCAAGACTCTCATTCTGTTTGGTGAGCTCTCGGCTACATTATTCTCCTCAAGGTACTTGGACAATGCGCCACCTTTACTTGTGCAGCAGAACCTGAATCTGAAGGAACAGCAAGACAAAATGAAGAAAATGGAGTTAGTTCAGTTCACGCCAAATGACATGCTACATCTAATTCAAGTTTAAATGGGCTACATATTTCTATTAAAGCCATGCTGAACTGATGAATATTCCGCCCAAGCATACCGTTTATCGCTTGGTGCCATTTGAGTAGGCGAATTGGTTCAGTCGGTAAAGCGTCTGCCTGTCGAACCAAAAATCTCGGGTTCGAATCCAACCCAGGCAGATGACTGTTTCAAGGGACGGACAAATCATGGTCAAAAATCTACAGAATTTATATTTAAAAAAAATTAAATTGAAGGAGAAAATATCATCTAAAGAAGATCATAATGGATGGGAGCAACTGAACAGTGGCATAAACGGCCGGCCATAGTTAAATCCAACTTAAAGTTTATCTTAGTCTTTGTGAAACACTCCCCTGATATGATAGATTTTCTGACACGAATGAGAGTGGATGGGACTATACTTACAGCACACCCTTGACCTTCATCCCTCTCCTGGCTGACTCCACGATAGATACAAGTGAGGGCTCAGAGGCATTCACACCACGCAGACCTAAGTGCTGTAACTCACGGAACGACGGGAGGACTTTGATGAACTCCAGACAACTGCTCTCCGACATTTCTGACGACTGGAATCTCATCATTCTGATCTGAACAGCGAGAGAAAAAAAGAAGAAAGTGCCAAGGTTACTAGGAGTGTCTGTGGATATTGCAAGAATCAGGAATGCTCTAATGTTGGATACCATCGGACTAAATACTGGAATTTCAGGTATGGGAAAAAACAAAAAAAATCCATTCACAATCTTATTAAACATGCGATTTGTTGATGATTTTGTGACCGTATCACGTAGCTATGTTTTATGGCTTCATCTGCTTCCAGTGTATTAAAATGGGGGGGGGGGGGGGGGGGGGGTTCTGCTAGATGAAATTAAAGATAAACTCCAGTTCTGGTAAAAAAAAAGAAAATGAATTCTCACAGAATCAAACGAAACTTACACTGAATGTTCAAGATTACAAATAAATGACATGTGCCAAACAATTTTGGAAGAAAATGTATACTGGCTGAGTAATGAGCATTGAAAGACAAGGAAATCAAGTATACTAGCCCCGACACCATGTGTTTTGTCCCATATATATAGCTTTCTGTGTACAGTGGTTGTTAATTTACCAAGACTCGGTCAAATTTATTATGATTTTGATGACTCCAGAACCTTGCAGTGCACACCAATACTTACATGCTATATGATCAACTGTTTCTGATCCTTTCCACACCTTTTCTTTCACAATGCAATATGGCATTACCAGTACTAAAGTTTATCTTTAATGCCTTACAATTAAGCGTAAATAAACTAAATTTGACACTAACTGCGTATCCCACTACCATGAGTGGCATGGTTCGATGCGCTATATCTGAACACTAATGAAATGCAGGTTTTTTTTCGAGGGGGTGTGCTGCTTTATATCTTAACAATCCTTACCTGGATGGATACATGGTAGGGTATGTGTATAGTTACACCGACATAAAAATTTACCTTGTTCTTAATGCTCTGGGGAAGCTTCTGGAGTCCTTGTATCGCACTTGGAGTAGCAGCATACAGACATAGGTACTTCTCCTGGAACATTGTCTCTAGGTGAACCTTGATGGCATCACTGACCTCAGGACATTCGTTCAAGAAGTCCAGAGCCAAGCGGAAGGTTGCGTTCTTGTTCGGCGGGAGGGGTTGGTCCACCCACAGTTGGCCTAGGAGGTGCTGCAGAACCTGTGCGCAGGACACTGCACCTAACCCGCATGTAAAACGCAGGAGGTTCTCATACATGTGTATGCCTTTGTAGTCCTTGATCTTGGATAGTGTCTCTTCCAGCGTTTCAGGCGGGAGAGATACCAGGTAGCTGCTGGCGATGTGCTCCTGAGCCAGTTTGTGGTAGAACTGTATCTCTGTCCTCTCTGCTTTCTTGCCCATCCTCATTCTTGTCTCCGTCACCGTTCGTTGCGACATGAGTCCCATTCGACAGGCTTCCTTTAGTTCAGCACGCACACACTTGAAGTCCTTCTCGGAGAAGACTGTCCTCTTGTTGTCCTTAAGGTGGAGGTCCAGGACCATCTTGCCTAGCTTCAAGAGCAGTGGCTGAAGCTCATCTTGAGATGCTTCATCATCACTGTGGGATGCTTCATCGTCACTGGCATATGCTGATTCCGCTTCATCACTGCTGTAGGAACTCTCTTCGTCCTCACTGCTCTCCTTCTTTGATATCCAGTGGTGCCAGAGAAACTGGATGACCTGGTTGAGAAGACCTGTCTGGGTTTGGACATCCTCAAGAGCATCCTGCTGCCAAAGGTCACACACCATGACGCAGAAGAGCGGTATCTGCACCAGCTGGCATACCACATGGCTACTGTCTAGGAACTGCCTCAGTTTCTCTCCAGATTCCCTCTGATCATGGAAGAATCCTCGGATATACCGTTTGGCGTTATCCAGCGTGAAGCCACGCAGCTCCATCTTCACGTAGGACTGACTTGCCTTCGTGAAGCTTCTCTGGTGGCGAAACCGGGATGTGATAACTGTTGGACACTCTTGAAGGCAGTGATTCCGGAGGACGGAAACAACGTCGCTCTTGATGTCCTTGGCCAGGATGTTAGCGATGTACTCATCGCAGCCATCAAAGACCAGCATACACCTGCTCTGGTTCTCCTCGATGAACGTCTTCAGAACTCCAGCTGAATACTTCTCCTCGTCTCCCACCAACAATTGGGACATGATGGCATCCTCTAGAGCTGTACCTTCCTGCAGAAGTCGCAACTTTATCACAAACAAGAGCAGAACGTCCCGCAATGGAGAGCCCTCTAATTCATGGGACCAGTCGTAGGCTATTTTAGCTGCTAGCATCGACTTTCCACATCCTGCGTTGGCTAGTATGGCAAAGCGGTAATGATGGTCTTGGACGTTACAGGCCATCTTCAGAAGATCGTTGAGTGTCCCGTTGTCTTCCGGACACTTGCAGTGCTGTCCTTGTTCGTACAGGTCTACATCTACAAAGTTTCTCTTGAAGCTTAGAGAAGAGTCTTTGTCCCAAGGCCGTAAAGGCAGATGACATAGTTCTTGTTTGTAGCGATTCTTCAGTTTCCTTCGCAGTTTTTCCACCTTCAAAGTATTTTCGTCGGTAGCTGATTGAAAATAATGAGAAATGTAAATATATCATCACCATTTTAGTAAGCTATGAAACAATTTTTTAATTTTTTTTTCACTGGAACTCTTTTTATAAATAGCGAAATGATATAATTTGTGTTAAAGTCTAGTTTGTGTATGACTAAAAAAAAAAAATCTTCATTTTCAATCTTCAATTCCATTGCAATTTTATTCCACAAATGCAAATCATATAAACCCTGTATATAAAAGTATTGACATTCCCAATAAAATACATACCGTGTTCAGTAAATAAGTGGAATGTTATAGAAAGAAGTTCATGTAAACATATTCAAAGAACAAAAGCAAATGCAGAGGGGATAGTCAGAAATAAAAACGGATTTGTCGTGGTCTACCCCACATTATCTCCTTTACAAACAATAGGCCATTTTCATCATTTTTGACAGGAATTAATTCATTGAAGTGCTAGAGCGCCGTAATGGCAGCCATGATAAAGCCAGGGTAATATTTTTGGAGCGCCAGGAGTGTCAAGACATGAGCACGATACAAGAACCCACTATTATTATCATAGTGTTTGATGAGAAATTGTTGAATTAACTGACCTGGTAAGTACTTCTCAGAGAGCTCGATCAGTCTTGCTTTTTGTAGCACCCTCTTCAGTTTAGGCTTGTCAGCTCCAGGAGTGCGTTGTCTCCATTCTGTTAACATATCCCGCGTCCCTCTGCAGCCCACACTCCCTGATAGATTATTGGTGGAGTGGAATCTAGTCCTGGCCGCTTGGTCAAAGCCAAGAGCGATCCCCAGGGCGTCCAGGTGGTCAACGGTCTCCACGTCAGCGGCCAGACTGTAGATGAGGTCATCGGTCACTTCGAGCGGACCTGCGGTTGATGATACCTCCAGAGATGACATCGGGGTAACGGTCTCTGTACATTTGAAGAAAGGAACAAACAGGCAAGACTGATCAAGAATGTTGAATGTGGCGATGTTGTGGTCTAGAGGATTATAAGAAACCGGATTGGCTGATTCCTAGACCGAAAGCTTCGATTCAGTCTCAGATATCGATGGTTGTTTCACTGAGACTATGTCTGGTCTACTGACCACCTCTATAAATGTTAGTTCTATATACCTTGATATGTATATAAATTATTCAGTGGGCTTTTTTTGCCTTCTAATGGATCCATACAACATGGCAGAACCCTAGGACCCTCTCGAGTTTTAGCAATTCAGAACCTATTAGATAACCGTCTTGAGCAATGGAAACTCACACTCTCTCTTAGGGACAATTTCATACAACAACGGGTTGTCCTTTCTTCGCTCCAGTGATCACGAGGCAGCAGACAGAAAGAAATTGTGTAAATGATAAAAACAAAGTCCACATGAGTGGTTGTTAGAAGCTTAAACTCTTTCCTACTGGGGCCAGGGGTCCGCCCTGGGCCCCTAGATAGCCATCGTGAGCGTGAAAAACTCTAATCCATCCCTTGAAAATTAATTTTAAATTGCACTGCCCCCATTTTGTGCTCTTTTCAAAGAGCACAGAAAGCCCTCCGATTTTAATAACATTCCATCTCATTCAGTAATAGCAGACACACCCTTAATACTGGACACAACATTCAATGAAATGATCCCAACATTATTGAGTTATCCATCTGGATAAATAGGATTTAATCCTTTACTGAACAGGTAATCTTGCTATACATTGTTATATTTCTTTGCTCCAGTGATCTCGAGGCAGCAGACAGCAAGAAATTGTGTAAATAATAAAAAATAAAGTACAAACGAGTGGTTGTTAGAAGCTTAAACTACATAAACTCACATTCTCCATTTGAGTTCTGGTCATGCGATTGCATTGTGAAAGAAACGTCGCAGAATCGATCAGGAAGGGTTGATCATCTAGCATATACTGTACATGTATGTATTGGTGTGTACTGCAAGGTTCTGGGATCATCAAAATGATGAGAAATTGCCGTTTTTGTGGAAATCAAATCAATAACTTTGGGTTGCTATAATTTGTTATTGAAAAGACATAAAAACCTCTCTTTTACACAGCATATTTTCCTTGTACGTGGGCAAATTCTTAAAAAGTTACGAAAAAAATGCACCACCCCGATTTTGATATATGGAAAATAATGGTTTTTGATCAAATTCAATATTCTGAAGAAAAAAAATCACAAAAATCATGTTTTTTTGCGATGTTGATTAATCCCAAATTTGTTAAAATTGGTATAAAAATGTAGATAATTCAATTTACTTTCATATGACACCAAACTTATGGTGGCTCAAGGTTCCCTTAAAATATTATTAACAAATTACCTTTTTCCGTCAAAAGGACGCCCCCTCCGATTTAGGGGTGTTTGCAACAATTTTTTTTTAAAGACCTCTGAAATATTTTGTATTATGATAAAATCTTTCAAATAAACAAGGTGTGCTTAGTTTATGTGGTAGTGGCAGGCAAACCTCTCTTTTCTGATTTTGGCCCTCCGCTTATAATCAAACAGAAAATAGTTTGTAGGTTTAAGCTAAAAATAGTCGTTGAATTCGACTTTGTTTATTAAGGCAGTTTAATAACTAACTGATTAGTTCTGAATCCTGGAATTACTTTTGCTATTACATGAAGATAGAATCAGGCATAGAAGCTCTTTATGATGTCCATGCTGAGAAAGCTTTAGGGGGTCTACTTCTGTGCCAACTCTTTCTTATGGTAATCACTCTTTTTGCAAGGCTTCTGCTGAACTTTGTAACAGACTACCATTAACTGTCAAAAACTGTCAAACTGTTAACCAATTCTAATCTAGTCTTAAGACACATTTATTCAAAATTGCTCTCGATGATTAACTAACTCTAGTCGGTTCACTTTGATGAGTATTCCATACAGGTATGTATTGTAATTTGTAGTTTTATTTGCACTTTTTGTTTTTTCAATATGTAATTGTTTATCAGTCTATTTTGTTTGTTATAGTGCTTAGAGACTTTGGTGGTAAGTGCTTTATAAGTAACGTTTTTATTACCATTATTATTATTTATTCTAGTGGACTCAAAATTGTCTTTGAAAGATCAAGCCTTGAAAGTAGACAGAAATAACCGTTTGGTATGGGTGATTCTTTAATAAAACAGACATTTGTCAACATTATAGAGGCGGTCAGAAGAGCCAAATGTAATCTCAGTGGAACAATCGTCGATATCAGAGACTGAAGCTAATCTATAAGCTGATTTTTGCAACTTTGCACACATTTAGCATCACTGGACTTAAAGCCCCACTGTCCTACTTGTAGCTACTTGCTCCCTCTATATAGAAAATTCCCCAATCGGTGCCTGTTGATCCCCATGATCCTCTTTTTCTTATGTTAGTTGAGAGCTGAGTTAATGAGATAGCCACCTGTCAGTGACCTCGCTGTGGCCCAGTAGTATCAACGGTCTTTAAGTAAAGTAAAGATTACAACAGAACAACAAAAATAAACAAATATATAAGGATTACATTACCACAAACAGCTGGAGGTGATTCCTTGGCCATGAGTGTTTTTCCTGCACATATTTTGTTGTATGATGCCTTGAAGGAGTCAGGGATGGGCGGCCGAACACTTAACAAACTAGCCTTGTCTGTTGCCTTCAGAATAAAAGAAAATATAAATCAAATTATAGCGCTATAAACATCATGAATATTGCCCTTTCATTTTATAATAATGTCCAACATAAGTTTTCGAAGATTTCTGAAATATCACTTTTATAAATTCTTCAACTTTCTACAAATTGCTGTTTTAAATCAACTGTCCATGGACACACAACATCTGTGTAAACTATTTACCATACATTAGACAGAAATAACCGTCTGGTATATGGATCGTTCTTTAATAAAACTGACATTTGTCAACCATAGAGGTGGTAGAGGAACAACCGTCAACATTATAAAACTCACAGATCAAGACTGTTATTTTGAATCTTTCAGTCTAACTAAACTTAGTCTAGATCACTCCAGCAAAGCATAGAGAGTCAATGCTAATTATGTGTATTGACCTACCTACTTTACTCTAATACACGATGTTGTAGGTCTAAGCCCGTTCATCGATCCAGGATTCTTCCATCCATGGTAATGGTTACTGCTATTTGTGGAGGGAAGAGATTGCATGTGTGCTACAACATCATGAACGTTGTTACTCGAGTCTAAATCAGTCAACAACAAAAATAGTTTTCTTATGAAATATAAGAAGGATGACATACATGCATTACAGGCATGGCTGACGAAGTCTGTTAACACAGTGCAATGGCATTTCACGCTGAATTCAGCATCATACTGTAGGAATTGCGATGGCCCGCGTATGGCGACTCTCCAACTCCAAGATCACACGCTGGCCTGGCGCATGTCGCTGCACTAGCTGGAACTCCCCGACCTTAGCTAGAGAAAACTGCACGTTGCACGGTCAGCGGTGCACGGCCCGGTTTTGACAGTAGATCCAGTGTTTGGCTCCGCGAGCTTCGGCTAGTTTCGTTTAGTCTACTTGGTGGCTTGGTCTGAGGATCAGAAAACAATATGGATAGTCGGTACTTGAGTCACAGATAACTTTTTTCTTAATAAAATCTTCGGATGAATGAACCAACGTGAACGATGACTGAATGCCACTGTTGTTATCTTGTATTACAGCCTAGCCCAGGCATTGCATGTTGTTTTAGTTTAAGGCGACGTGGGCGACGTCGAATCTACCTCGGCTTAAATAGTCTGAAAACATAGACCTCTATTTACTTTCTGTTCCTTGTCAGAGCGTAATTTGAACATGTTCCATCGAGTTTCAAAGTGTATCGTGTTCCACCTTCCCCATTATACATTTCGATGAGAAATGATGGATTTTCATATTGCTTCTGTAGACACCAACCAAGTAATTGTGATTGTGTTTTGGATAAAGCCCTTAAATTGGGCTCGAATACATATACTACCAATTAACAATGGGGAATTCCCGTTTGTCTCTTGATGACGTAGTGTCACGTGATCACTTACGTCAACTGTTTTCATCATGTATTTCATCATGATAATTTAACTGTAAAAAAAAAGAAGGAAGGAACTGTCAGAGTGCAGGAGGAAAACGTCTATTAATGACTTGTACAATTGAAATGATGTGTCTGTTTAAAAAAACCTTCAAAGCATGTTTACCTTTGCTAAGTTGCTATAGTACACTTGGCATAATGTCACTTGTTATTATTTTAAAGATACAAAGAGCTTTCGATTTGCTAATTAACATTCATTTTACTATCCTTGATAAAACAATAGGACCAGGATAAAAAGGATCAGCTTGTTTGGTTAAAATGATGATGTGTGTTTGGTTATAGAAACATTCTCCATATGTACCGTTGCTATAGGTATTGTGGGTCAATGTTACTTGCTATTTCAAGATATAATGCTATTAATGGAACTTTCGATTTGCTATTAATTTACAACATGCATTTTCCTATCCTTGGTAAAACAGAAGGATCCGGATGTTAATAATCCACTTTTGTGGTTAAAACAATGATGTGTTTGGTTATAGAAACATTCTCGATTATGTACCGTTGCTAGGTATTGTGGGTCAATGTTACTTGATATTTAAAGGCATTAATGGACCTTTCGATATAAGAAGAAGAAAAAGGAAAATAAGAAGCAGAAGAAGAAAAGGAAAAATAAGAAGAAAAGGAAGAATAAGAAGGAGAAGGATTGAGCAAAAAGAAGAAGAAGAAAGGGAAGAAAAAGAAGAAGAAAAAGAAAAAGGATGAAGAAGAAGAAGAAGAAGAAGAAGAAGAAGAAGAAGAAGAAGAAGAAGAAAAAGAAGAAGAAGAACGGTAGAAGAAGAAGAAGAAGAAGAAGAAAAAGAAGAAGGATAATCAAGAAATTGTGTATGGCCAAGAACCAAACCCTTTCGAATCCGCCTCCCCCCCCCCAAAAAAAACGAACAATATCCCAAGCTCATCAGACCTGTTAACATGCTACCATTAAACACCAAACAGTCAGCTACTCTGTAACATAATCAAATCAGAAGCATTATGTTGTTACTTTTACATATTCTCATGTTGTGCCTTTTAGGTCAGTCAGGAGTCCCATGACTTTGACAAGCCGATCGCCTGTCTGATTATCAAGATATTTATGATTGGAAATCGAAACCATTGCGTCTTCCTAACGGTTTTCATAACACTATAGTGGGAAAACGAGTATGGTTCAACCGGTCACTGGAAGATTTTTTTACTTTTTTGAGGCACTTCTTGATCATTTTGAAGCGCTATTTTTTTAGGGCTTCAATATTACACCATGGCATACCACAAACACTGATAACACGTAGGGCCGTGCATCTCAGATTTAACATTGTTAAACGATGCTTTTTAAATGAATTAATGATGTACATTATGTAAATGATGTTTAATACTAAATTCAAATTAAAAATTAAGCAACATTCCTCTAACCTAAACAGATTTCCTAGGTTTCCTATGACCTACGCAACCCGTCATGGCCGGACACAATTTACCCTATCTCATATCCGGCCATGACGGGTTGCGGTCCTTCCATCAGGAATTCTCAACTACTGACGTCTTCGGAAAAAAAAAATAATCGTAGAGATCAGTGATCTCAAATGATACAACATATCCAATTAAATTAGATGTAAAAAGTCATTACATCTTAAGGTTTTCAGATTGCTTTGTACAATGTATTAAAAAAAATGAAAACCGTTAGACCCAAGGTAGGCATATAGGCCTATTGCATTGTATACAATGCAATAGTTGGAAAAAACCCTAGTATGAACTTTCAATTGAGAATCAGATATTTATCTTTTCATAATTCATATAGAGTCTGATTTTGGGAGCGTTATGCCTGATCCAGTGTACAGTCTTGAATAATGTAGGCCTGTAAATGTAATCCGGTCTATTTGGGAGGTTCGTAATTCGGAATTATGAACCTCCAGAAAAACGACCAACGGCATAATGCCTATAAACAAAAAGAATGTTTAGCGTCTTGCCTTTTTGTGAAAAAAATTTGAAGGAGAAAGCCCTTTTTCAAACTGGCCGCTTGGCAAGTTTTATATTTAAAAAAAAAAAAATCCGAAAAAGATCATATTAGCTGTATGCATTTCGTGCTTTTCATAATGAAAAATAAATAAATAAATGCAGGCGTCCTCAAAAAAGAAAGCGGGTTGAGACACTTAACGTGGTTTATTTTCTTCGATCCAGCAGAGTTACTCTCACTCACAATCGGAATGGATCGCGTAGTAATACTTGCCACAGTCATAACAGCGGCGGAGTATATTGCAGATCGTTTTTACGCTGTTTTAAGAATACTTAATCACTAATAGCCGTATTGTTTTGTTTTTAATGTGTTCACATTGTGTGATAATTATTATTGTTACGTTGATGTGCAAGTGAAGTCGGTATTATCTTGTAACTCAAAAGTGAAGCCATATTCCTCTCCTCAGTTAATTTCCTCCTCGCCTACCTCATACTAGTACTCTTTAGTCTTCTCCACTCTCAGTCTCTCTCTCTCCATACCTGACAAACTTCAGCTAAAAGAGTTCCCCCTACTTCCCGAGTCTTCCATCTCTCTCCTTCTCCTTCTCCTTTCCCGCTCTAATTCTATAACCCCTCTCTAGCTCTAATCCGGATGTCTCTTTTGATCTCATTCTCCTATCCATTCTCTCCTCTTCTATCCCCTCTCTCTCTCTTTCAATCTCACTCTCTCTCTCTCTCTCTCTCTCTCTCCCTCTTTCATCTTTTCCTCTATGTTTTCTCTCCCCTCTTAATCTTCACTCTCTCTCTCTCTCTCTCTCTCTCTCTCTCTCTCTCTTTGTCTCCCCGTCTCGCTCTATCCCCTTCCCATTCTCCCTCTCAGTCTACGTTCCCCTATTTCTCTCCTCGTCTCCCTCTATCCCCTGCCCCTCCTCTTCTTCCCCTCTCTCTCTCTCTCTCTTTTTTCCCCCTCTCTCTCTCTCTCTCTCTCTCCTCGTCTTCCCCCTCTCTCTCTCTCTGTCTCTCACACACACTCTGCACCACCCAATTTCAAAGTTTTAGACAAGAAGAAAATTCAATTAACAACAGATTTCGTACGAATCAATCAGAATGAAAAAGCAAATGAGATAACAAAATAATAATAGTTGTAATAGCGAGTCAAATGTCAATATTCACTATGATATATTAGCGATATCAATCAAAGTCACATGCATGTGCTAAATAACGATTTAAACCGAATGCAAACTAAAACCAGGCCCATCATAATCACCCATACCTACAGGGCGCCCTCCGAAAAAGTAGCGTCTGTTGATGTTGCTGATGCTACCCCCAAAACCCCAGTGCCATTGCTTTGTTTTCTTAAATGTGCCAATGCCGTCTAATGATTTTCCTTTTTTTGAAATCCTGGATCGTCACGTGCATGTAGCCTAAGGCTAACTTGTCAATATCACCATCATTAAAATCTGTATTCTCAATTACCTATCCGTTCTTCTCAATAAATTTGTTAATCTATTTCATGAGTTTTGTCCGGGGCTGTCGTATTACCAAGCAATCTGCTTACAATAACATTCCTTCTTCCGCAAATAATTTTATGATGTTGAGGAAATTTAGTATTAATGACAGTTTATCATTTCGTTTTTGAAAAATAACAATTGTTATATGTATTTGCTTATTTATGATTCATTGTCAGAAAAATACTTATTGTACTTTATATTATCATTGTTTATCGAAAAACTGTATACTTATTATAAATGCAGAAGAAAATAGAATAAAATAAAATCAAAATACATATCGTTTCTATTTTCTGCCACTTTCTGGTCCCTTCTTGCTCTTTCTTTTTTATTCCAAACCTCCTCGATATATTTTATCATTCAAAATGTCTCTCTTCTTCTCTGAAATGAATCAATCTGAGGAAATCTATCTAGACAATTGAATTGACCAAAAGCATGAATATAATGCATCCTTATATAAGTTTTTTTCAGCCTCTGTAGTGGATATACAGATCAAAATATTATAGCATTTTTAAAACATTTTGTATAAGATCATGTTGAAATTGATCCAATAGTATTTTTATGTAGGGTCTAAAACTAGAGAAAAATATGAAAATCGCAAATAACGTGGAATCCCCACCCCCACAGTCCGGACGGGAAACTACATGAATCAACTTTAACTGGCTTTATTATATACCCTGTTCAGATATGACGCGGTAAAACCACCGCAACCGCCGCGTTTTTTTTTAAACATGCAAACAAATGGCAGCTGCACACAACAATGGTCCTGCCCGTGTGCATGCACTTTGCTTTGTGCTATAAGGTACCGAAATGTGAAGCGTATTACACTTAACGTCATCACGAAAGAAGTTGGAAAAAAACGCCGCGGTCACAACCGCTACACGGAAACTATTACTCCTGCAAAGCACCAAGGCAAACCGGATCGTTGCTCCCGAAATTGAAGAACTCGGGGACGCAATGGCCACAGTTGAAGACTCTGCACCGAGGTGGATCTTCGCGTCCCGGACACGAAGCGTTCGCACACATGTCCGCCGCACAGCTCACGGTCTCAGTAGAGCCGCATGTATCTAACGGAAGTGATAACGGAATAGAACAATCATAAATAATTATTATGATAATAATGATTAAGACAACATAATGATGATGATGACAATAATGATAATAATAATGATAATAATGTGACAGGTCGAAATGTTTCTTAATATTTGTTGCTGAGACAGCAACTTTTTAACATGGGAGAATGTGACAGGTCGAAATGTTTCTTAATTTTATTTGTTGAGGAGGTCCCTGAATGAAGGGATCTATGTCTCCGAATAAGGAGATCCCTGTAGTGTACTTCTGAGGGGATCCCTAACAGGGTATAGGGTAATATAGAGAGAAAGGATTTTTTGCCACATCACAGGTTGACAGGCGCGGATCCAGGATTTTCCAATAGGGGGGGGGGGGGGGGGCCGGAAATTTCAAAATTGCGCAGACCGTTTTTCCAAGGTCATATTAGAAGCACCATACTGGTACAATTTTTGACATTTTCATCGGGGGGGGGGGGGGGCGGGGCTATAGCCTCTTGCCCGAAAAAGTAATTTTCTGGTTTCACAATTTGGCTAGTGAGCGAAGCGAGCGAGCAACAATTTGATTATAATATTGTGAAAGTGTTATTTATCACCAAAATAAACGAGAAATTACCCATTACCCATTACGCGCGAAGCGCGGAAGCTTTGACCTTTCATTAATTATTTAGAGAAAGAAGACGATTTGTTTTACCGTTCTCGACTCGTATTCCCAGTCTGAATTCAGTTTTCCCCCTCCCGCGCGAAGCGCGGAAGCTTTGACGTTTCATTAAATTATTAGAGAAAGAAGACTATTCGTTGTACCGTTCTAGACTCTTAATCCTTGTCTGAATTCAGTTTTCCCCCTCCCGCGCGAAGCGCGGAAGCTTTGACGTTTCATTAAATTATTGAGAAAGAAGACTATTCGTTGTACCGTTCTAGACTCTTAATCCTTGTCTGAATTCAGTTTCTCCCTCCCGCGCGAAGCGCGGAAGCTTTGACGTTTCATTAAATTATTAGAGAAAGAAGACGATTTGTTGTACCATTCTCGACTCGTATTCCTTGTCTGAATTCAGTTTTCCCCCTCCCGCGCAAAGCGCGGAAGCTTTGACCCTTTATAGTTTTAAATTGAAATTATTAGAGAAAGATGATTCGTTGTACCGTTCTAGACTCTTAATCCTTGTCTGAATCCTGTTTCTCCCTCCCGCGCGAAGCGCGGAAGCTTTGACGTTTCATTAAATTATTAGAGAAGGAAGACAATTTGTTGTACCATTCTCGACTCATATTCCTTGTCTGGATTCAGTTTCCCCCCTCCCGCGCGAAGCGCGGAAGCTTTGACGTTTCATTAAATTATCGAGAAAGAAGACTATTCGTTGTACCGTTCTAGACTCTTAATCCTTGTCTGAATTCAGTTTTCCCCCTCCCGCGCGAAGCGCGGAAGCTTTGACGTTTCATTAAATTATTAGAGAAAGAAGACTATTCGTTGTACCGTTCTAGACTCTTAATCCTTGTCTGAATTCAGTTTTCCCCCTCCCGCGCAAAGCGCGGAAGCTTTGACCTTTTATAGTTTAAATTGAAATTATTAGAGAAAGATGATTCGTTGTACCGTTCTAGACTCTTAATCCTTGTCTGAATTCAGTTTCTCCCTCCCGCGCGAAGCGCGGAAGCTTTGACGTTTTATTAAATTATTAGAGAAGGAAGACGATTTGTTGTACCATTCTCGACTCGTATTCCTTGTCTCAATCCCCCCCCCCCTCCCGCGCAAAGCGCGGAAGCTTTCACCTTTTATAGTTTAAATTGAAATTATTAGAGAAAAAAGATGATTCGTTGTACCGTTCTCGACTCTTGATCCTTGTCTAAATTCAGTTTCCTCCCGCCCGCGCAAAGCGCGGAAGCTTTGACCTTTCAATAATTATTAGAGAAATAAGATTTGTTGTACCATTCTCGACTATTATAACTTGACTGAATTCAGCCACCTCCCCCCACCCTCCCGCGCGAAGCACGGAAGCTTTGGCCTTTCATAGTTTAATGAAATTATTAGAGAAAGAAGATGATTCGTTGTTTCATTCTCGACTCTTAATCCTTGTCTGAATTCAGTTTCCCTCTCCTGCGCTTTGCGCGGAAGCTTAACATTTCATTAAATTATTAGAGAAAGCATACGATTCGTTGGACCGCCATCGACTCTTTATCCTTGTCTGAAATGAGTTCCCCCCCCCCTCCAGCGGGAAGCTTTGACGTTTCATTAAATTATTAGAGAAAGAAGACAATTCGTTGTACCGTTCTCGACTCTTAATCCTTGTCTGAATTGAGTTCCCCTCCCCTCCCCCCTTGTCTGAATTCAATTTTTCCCCTCCCGCGCGTAGCGCGTAAGCTTTGACGGTTCATTAAATTATTAGAGGAAGAAGACGAATCGTTGTACCATTGTCGTCTCTTAATCCTTGTTTGAATTCAGTTTTTCCCCTCCCGCGCGAAGCGCGGAAACTTTGACGTTTCATTAAATTATTAGTGAAAGAAGATGATTCGTTGTTCCATTCTCGACTCAAAATCCTTGTCTGAACTCAGTTTTTCCCGGCCCGCGCGTAGCGCGTAAACTTCTGACGTTTCAATTAACTATTAGACAAAGAAGACGATTCGTTTTACCATTCTCGACTCCCAATCCTTGTCTGAATTCAGTTGCCCCCCTCTCGAGCGATGCGCGGAAGCTTTGACATTTCATTAAATTATTAGAGAAAGAAGACGATTCGTTGTACCGTTCTCGACTTGTCAGAATTTTCAAAAATGTTTCTTTGTCTGCTCCTTTTTCGTCCTATGTCATCTTATTGCCCCTACCGCCCGTGGCTACGCGCCTCCTTTAAAGGGAAAATGAAACAATCATGATTGTGATGGCACACAATTAGGTTAGTAGAAATGAAATGGAAAAAAGATTTATTACACCAACCATGGATAAATCACGGCCGGGAGCGTCATAGTTTTGTGTTATCGGGCTAGGGCCGCGGCCGGCCGGGGCGTAGCGACCAAGCGAGATTTTGCAATGTTGAATGCTTAAATTATGCATTCTAGAAAATCCCTGAGCCCAATATGTACGTTCTTTCCGCTATATTTCTTTCTAGCTATATTTCTAAATTTTCTGGGAGACGTGTCCCCCTATCGGGCCCAGGATTGCCGTCCCTATCCATGATTACTACCAACATGAGTTCAAATACAAGCACAAGCGAGTTGGTATGAGCTAAATCCAAATGAAGGGCAAAATAAAAGTTGTGAAGCGGCCCTACCGTTAATTTAAAATTTGACTGTTGAGTCAGGGCTTGTGACACATCCCTGGTTGAGTATATAACTTCTATTTAAAAGACACCCAAAATATTAAGAGTGATGACCTTTGTAGCGCAGGGGCTGTTCTTAACGTTTAACTTTGAATCCGCGGCTCGAGATTTTATGCAGCCGGCCCGGCCCCCCTCTATTCAATAATTTCGTTATCTTTTCTCTTTTTTCTTTTCTCTTCTTTTTTTCCTTTCTCTCCTCCTTTCTTTTCTCTTCTCCTTTTTTTTCTCCTCTTCTCCTTTCTTTTTTTCTCTTCTTTTTTTCCTCTTTTTTATCTTCCTTTTTTTTTGCACCGCCAATAGGGGGGGCCGCGGCCGTTTCGCCCCCCCCCCTGGATCCGCCACTGGGTTGAGAGGGATGAGCATAGACCATGCATCCACTCATGACTTATAGGCGGTTTGATTTGACAGAGAAGCTAACTCTGAGTAGAACTTTATACTTCGAAGTATTTCTGCAGCATCTATATGGTAAGTTCTGAGTGGAATTATAATGTATTTGACATGCATCATTAGATTGAAACCTCATAGAGGAAACTTGATTACATGTGTAGTTGACAACTTTTGTGTGTCTTATTGAGTTGTGAGTTGTGTTTCACATTCATTTGCTGTTATGTGATACTACTGTAGAAGAATCTATAAAGATACACTCTGTATAGTACCCAGGTGAAATGATGTCAATATTTGGAGGCCTATCATTAATTGCTTTTCATAATGAGTTGGTTTAGAAAACCTGTATCAGGCTAAACCTGATACGATTTGTGCTTCTCTGTATAAAGTATTGTGTATGCGAAAGAAGACCTGATATACAGTAATATAGCTATAGGTAAAGAGATAATTTGTATAATTAGTATTGGATATTTTGTTTTCAAAGTAAAAGTTGTTGAGATCGAGTGAAAGAAACAAAAGCTAATCTCACCCACCAAACAATGTAGGCAAGCTAAAATATTTTCCGGTGGGAAAAAATGTTTCGCTGCCTGAGAGACCTAGGAGTTGTTTCACAAAGAATAAGATCGACTTTAAGTTGGACTTTACTAATATATATGGGCAATATGGCAGACAGCTTATGTCATTGTTTGACTGGTATATAATTGGTCTCTCAAGAGACGTACAAATCATGGTCACAAATCTACAGAATTTAGATTTTTGGATAATTCATTATTGAACGAAAACATATTATCTTAAGATCATTATTGTGAGAGCAAACAGTGGCATAAACGGCCTGTCATATTTAAGTCCAACTTAATTAAAGTCGTTCTAAGTCTTTGTGAAACACTCCCCCTGTGCACATACTCATCAGTATTTCAACCAAACCTGGGTCCCGTCTTATAAAGAGTTGCGATTGATCCTCCAATCTCCTATCTCGTATATAGTTGCGCTTGATATCAACCAAGTCCTCTAATCAATCGCAAATTTGCAGTCTCCTATCTTTTATGTGCATAGTTGCGATTGATTTCAATCAAGTCCTCTAATCAATCGCAAGTTTGCAGTCTCCTATCTTTTATGTGCATATTGGCGATTGATATCAATCGTAATTAAATTAAAGGGACAGTTGAGTTCTTGTTTTAGACCGCAAAGGCCTTAAAAGTGCATGGCTATTGCTCTTATTCTTATATATGACATACATTTTACAGTGCCCTTTGACGACCTAAAATTGCTATGAAGGTTAATTAAGACCCCAAAATGTGTGAAACTTAGATTAAATCCGATTATACTATTCAGCTCTACTTTCAAAACAACACGGTTACCGTAATGAATGAATTAGTATATATATCCTTTTTTCTTCTTCAAATTAAAACATTATTTTGTGTAGAGCCCTCTATACCAAAACTCGACTATCCTTTAAGATTAATCGCAACTGGTCATAAGACGGAACCCTGAGGTAAGCCAATTATAATGCAATACAGATGGACAATGACCACTATATTTATCGGCTTGCATATCAAAAGAAAGCTCTTTCTTACCACAGTCAATTACATCGCCACGATTGTCCATCCATACAACCCCTCCTTCGCAGGTCCCACTGCAAGTAGTGCCGCCGCGAGGGGCCATCCGACATACGGAGTACTTGCAGGGATCATCTTCAATGCATGTATCTGTGAATAGGTTTCAACAGGCAGCGCATAATGATATAGTTAACAACAACATACATTAAAGTAACAATAATAAAGGTGACAATGTGATGAACATGACGATGATAATGATAATAATGATGATAATAATGATAATAATAATGATAATAAAATAACATTATAATGATAATGAAAAGGATAAGAAGAACAAAATGATAGCAATTATAAAGGTAATACAAAATGATAAAAACAATATACTACTACTACTATTATTAATATTATAATAACGGCAAAATAGTATCAAATATATATCTGTAATTACGTATGCGACGAATTTAAATGAAGGTTTGACGAAATTCGCTGCAAAACTGCGGTAAAATAATGACAGGTAGGCCTACTACTAGATAGGGACTGGTGATATTGGATAATAACTTTTATATTGAACAGTCTTTGAAGAAAAAGGATGCACAGTGATGGATAATAGAGACGAACAAAGTAAGAAAATGATGATTCCCGGCATTTTACCCCAATCTTTTTCTCTGTAATAAGATATCTTATTAGAAATGGCAGGCCAATTATGACGAGGAGAGGAAATAAGTGAGTTCCACGAAAGAAAAAAAAATGGGTAAAAATTAATAAATCAATACCAAACCAAGAGTGTCAAGTAAAATTGTCCGGATTTTCAAAAATTAGGAGGAAAAGTGGCCCCGTGTTATTTCTACCAAAGTTTGTTTACCTTTTATTTTTATTTTCTTTAATAATCTCTTATATGTCATTGAAGTACAGCGACTGAAAATCGAAATTGCTCTACAATAATGATTTCCGTTTCATTACACCATCTGAATTCCTAGCTTCTTTTCCTGTTCCAAAAATATTATAAAATTTTTAAAGTCAGATTGGGCAAACGAGTGAAAAGGGAGGCAGGGTAGATGAGACACAACTAATCAATTTTTTAAATTTTAAATATTTAATAGAAGTTCAACTTTACCTCCTGAAACATCTATTGCGCCGGAAGCCAGACCGACGAAGAAGAGGGCGATGAAGATCATTGTCTTCATGATGTCTGGTTGTATAGGGGTTCGCTTGATGAAGAAAACTGCCCCTTGAAATGATTTTCTAGCTATCGGAGAGCCCCATTTTATAGAACATATGGAAAATTAATTCTTGAAATGACCACAAAAATTAAATTTGAAGGTGATTGGAGATCCAAACAATTTCATTCAATTATTTTCCCAAACCGCACCATGCAGATGAACGGGTATAACCAGTGAGATGTGTTGGCCAGTGGTTGTTTTACTTCGCATGCAATATAATACATAAATATTGTTTGCGAGTGCATGGCGTACATTTATTATCAGTAAATTTTGTTGGGAAATCTTTGTTTTTCTCTCTCTCTCTCACACACAAATTCTCTCCCAAGAACAGTTTTATAGAATAAAGGGTTGTCTTGTGAACCATTTCTTTCTTTATAAGGGTGGGGTCCAGGCGCAGGGCATTTAGGGGGCGGAGCGCTAGCCCCAGAAATTCGTGCATTTTAACATTTTAGAAAAATCGAAATGGCCGTCATGAGCACAAGAATTTATAATCTCCTCCTTGAAAGTCACATAGCCCCTATCAGTTTATATTAGCGATTCTTTTTCTTTCTCGCTTAGACAATTCGACAGAACTGTAATTTTAGTACTGCATGTAGGCCAACTCATCGGGAAAGTTTTTTTTTTGTAGTAAATAGAAGTTCCGATGTTCTCTCTTTTTTTCTTTTCTTTTTTTTCTCTCTCTCTCTCTCCTTTTCCTCTTTCCCTCAATCTACTTCTCTATTGCATCGTTCTCTTTCTGTTCTCCTCTTTCTTCCACCGCTTTCTCTTTTTCCCATTTAATTTTTGAGGCCGCAAAAAAAAAGAAGATCTGCGGCTTATTCGCCGCTCCCAACCGCCACTGATCAAAACTTTTATGCAGGTAATACGCATAGCTTGCGGTGGGATTTGGTTTCCATCCTATCCAATACATTGCCGACCGCAGATTAGAGTAATCAAAATTAAAAGTTATCATCACTTTCCTTCTCTTTCTCTCCTATTCCTCTCTTTTTTTCTCTTTTAACTTATTTTCTCCGTTTTCTTCTCCCTTTTTCTTAGGCCGCCCAAAATGGGGGCCGCGTTCGATTTGGCCCCTACCTAGATCCAATAAGGCTACTCCTCCCCCACGCCTATCGCTTCAGTTCTTGTGGATAACTGATGACCTTGAAACCGGCTAGCGATAGCTGGATTAATTTCAGGTTTCTGTCCAACTGCCACGATGTCGGCCTCTAGAAGTTCTACCGTCAGGCGCGCCGGAAGCGGTTTCGGATGGGGGGGGGGGGGGGGGGAATTCCAGGGGGTTCACCTTCCTGGGGCAGTGGCGTACTAATGGGCAAAAACATTTGGGGGCAGAGGAAAAATCTGCACCACACAGACGCGTACGCAGGGGGGGGGGGGGGGGGTGAACCCCCCTCAATTTTGTTGTATGAGTGTGTTTCGGAGGAAACTCCCCCCCAAAAAAAAAATTGTGCTAAAGGGTGACAAAAAAGGTGACCTACCTTACCCCCCCCCCCCCAACTGAACGAAATGTCGGTTTAATGAAGGTAAGAATGGCCATCGTCATTACTGTCAAGAACAGGTACCAAGTTCGGGCCAAAGTTCGGGCCAAAAGACAGATAGCCTACCACAGTCAATAAATAATACATGATCAAAAACAAATTTTTAAAACTATTTTATATATTTTGCCCAATTCGTGACGAAAAATTTAGCGGCGAGTCAGCCGGTGAATAGGCGAGGGGGGGGGGGGGTAAGCACTCAGCCTTTTTTTCTTTTGCCAAGAAGGGGGGGGGGGGGGTTTGTTTAGACACCTAAAGCAGCCCCTTTTTGCCGAGGGGGGGGGGAGGTGTTAGATGTTAGATATACGCCAATGCACGTCACTAATCGGTGGGGAGGGGGGGGGGGGGTCAGGGGGAACTCAGGGGTTTTAGGCATTTATTTTCGGTCAGATGAACATATTTTGATACCTCTTTTGAGACACTGGTAGGTCACCCATTCTTTTTTTCTCTCTCTTTCTTTTTCTCATTAACATACTTTTTCAAAAAAATGAAGGTGGGGCCCCGAGCCCCTTTCTTCTGCAGGCCCTGACATGTAGGCCGCTTTAACATATTTGTTTTCGCCTGATGACTAGCTGTAAATTTCGAAATTTATAATTTTCCAAGCAACATATAAAAATGTATAATTTACAAACAAAATTGTAACCATAACGTTATCTTTCTTTTCTGGTCAAGGGGGGGGGGGGGGGGGTCTGCTGAGTAAAGAAAAAAAAATCCCCCCACCACTGCTGATGCGCGCCGGATATAAATATTAATGGAATATATAAAAAACAGTGACAAAAATTCAGTCATACTATTTACTTGATGGAAAGAACATGCAACCACCCAGATTTGTTGTAAAGTTGGTGCGTATTCGTATTTAAAAAAATTGTAATCATCATTAGTTGTTTACAGACGCGTAAGTCTGGGCCGACTTATAACGTCACGAACTCACGATCCGAAAGATTGACTCAGCTCAGCTTCGAACTGGGGTCCGCCTGAGCATGACGATTTTAGGCGAGTCCTTCTCCTTATCGATATCAAGGGCGTTTAATGCATAATTGCCTTTGTCCTGTGCGCTTGAGGATTTTAAAAATCATTTTCTTTGCCCCTTACAAGTTAAGGTTAGTCCTAGATTAATTTAAAAGAGAATATTTGTTTCTCCATATCATTCTCATGATGAAGGTTAGATCAGAATCTAGAATTTTAAAATGTTATTATTTAGATTAATCTGTACGACAACAGTGAAACCTATTTAATAATATTTATAATTTAATCCGCACATATCAAGGCTAGCAATTCAAACACGTTAAATCGTACGATCGGTCAGCCTCTTTTTCCTTCGACCGGCGAGAAATAGATTATAGACTCTAGGCCTACAAAATGAGTTCTTACGTGCCACCCACCGTCGTAATTAATATATTTGCAGTTATTGGTGTTATTGCAGCTTTGAACAAAATTCTGAGGGTATTGTGGTCTATTTTGAAGAATGTGAAGACGTTTATTTTGGCGAGACCGCTTGGCCTAGCGACGGACCCCAAACGGCATGGAAAATGGGCGGGTGAGTACCGGCGGCGCGGGGACCTGGGTCTGGGACACAAATATCGGCATAAAAAGGCAACACTGCACTGTAGTTACATCACTCTACAGCATAGACAGAAATAATCGTCTGTTTTGGGTCATTTCTTAATAAAACTGACATTTGTTGACATTCCCCAATACAGACAGTACAACAGAGATCTCGTAGTACCGTGGGGGTACGGGTAGGCCTAATCGAGGGCACAGCGGAACATCTCTTCGACTTCGTTCCTGACATTTCTCCCCCGATTTTCTTTATTTAAAAGTTAGATCTAGATCTAGTCTAGATCTAGACCTCTAGATCTAATTTTCTAATTTCTAAATCAGATGTAAAATAGGTATAGAGTAGTGTAGGTATAGATCTAGAACTTCTAAGTAGTGTTTTCCTACTGTATTGCTTGAAAAAAAGTAGACACATTAGGTCTACCACCAAGTCACACCAAGGTCTATGGGATAATGCATGCAGTCAGGCGTGACACAGTGTGAGAGTGTCTACTTTATTCCAAGCAATACTGTATTTACACTACATATTTTTGATTGAAATCTTATACAAATATGAAATTTTTAAACTTACTTAGTCTAGGGGCCTATACAAATGTCCCATTTTCGTCTCAGAACTGTGAAACCGTACGTTCATGCACTCGAACATAGGGCTATATGACCCGGCGGCCGATATATTTCCGGGTCAACCTACCAAAACATAGCCAATGGCCAATCAGAGCACTCGTTTCGTTGGTCAAGCCGGGCTGACTTGTACGTAGCTATGGTAGCTATTGGACGTTCGCAAAGAAAAAAATTATTATTCATCAACTAAAACCAAGATGGCTGACAACGACTACAAGACTTTCTCGGATTAGACTCTAATCATTAATTTTGGAGCTGAATAAGCAAACTATCGTAAGTCAACGTATATATTTAAGTTTTCGTTATTGTATAGATAACGGGGGCTGTAGAATGGCAGCACAATTAGATTTGATAAAGACGTAAAAAGAGAAAAACCTCGGAGCATTTGGTTCATCTCTGTTCGGTCACTCTACCCTCACGGTCCCCATAGGCCGTACTTCAGTCTCTATAATCGGAGGTCTAGTGTAGCCAGACGTAGTCTCAGTGGAACAACCGACGATTAGAGAGACTGAAGTTTTCGGTCTATCTACAGCACTGCCACTGTAAAGCCTGCTGTATTATTACGATACTTTCAAATGGGTTTAACAATTTAATAAACAATTTAATGAATCAATGATGATAACAAATAAGACACAAAAGAAACTCACAAGCTTTGTACTTGAAAATTTCCTAAGTTGGAGCCTAGAGTCTGCTTAGTCTTCAGTCTTAGATCTAGTACTTTAAGTTTTACTACATGTAGTTTTACCGATAGGGCCAACCTTCTTCAGCCATGTTCTGCCATTTTCTAATTTTATTACGTTCTTTCAAAATGAAGGGAGACCTTAATATACATGGCATTTGTTTATCGTTGCGATCGGTTGTTGACACAACTGCTTAGTTCCCTCCTGATATTGATAAAATCTAAAAGCGTGCATTGCGGAAACTTTATAGTTAAAAGCAGTTGCGCAATATCCGACGGTTGACTATCTATCTATCTAGCATTTTCTTATTTTGCTTTTTTTGTCTTCCATATACAGTTGTGACTGGAGCCACTGATGGAATTGGAAAAGCTTATGCTGAACAGGTAAATTATAGACAGACAGTCTCTCTGGTTTGCTGAGTTTTTAACGTTTGTCTAGTTTTGAGCCTCTTCCAGTCCTATTCTTGACAAGCATTTCACATTCCATTGTTCAGCAGAGCTATAAATTTTGACTCAGACCCCCAACAAATATTCATGTACCTGGGGGGTGTTTCACAAAGATCTTCAGTTGAACTTGTCTCTAAGTTTGACCTAACAATTATGGAAAGCCGTTAGCATCTTTAAAAATACTTTGTAAAAATTATTTTATAAGGCATAAAATGTTGACTCAAATCATTTTATGTTCTTGATGTGGAATTTATAGAATGTCTAAAATACATAGAATTTTTGCTTCGGAACATATTTTTTTTATGGCTACAAAAGGCTCTCCATAAGTCCAACTTTATAGAGTTCAACTTAGGATCCTTGTGATTTGTGAAACACCCCCCCCCCAGATTTGTTCAAAAAGAAAGGACTTAAAGCTCTGCATATATATGATGTCCATTTTGTTGCATGACCACACGAGTTTGAAAAACGATATTGAGCTTTGAAGTGCTTAAATTGGCAACACGTTAGGAGGGTCAACATCTTTATTATTTTATCAAAATTGGCAATTTTCCAACTTTTCAACAAAACATCTACATGTAACCATGAATGGCCTTTTCAGAGACATTTATTATTGAATAGAACAATGTAGCGTTATAAAGCAGGCCTGGTAATTACCCGATTTGAATCTTTTTCATGTTATATATCATATATTAGCTTGCAGCCAAGGGTCTTAATATCTATCTGCTGAGCCGCTCTCCAGACAAACTCAAGGATGTTGCAACACAGATTGGTAAGGCAATGAGAGGTTGATGATGTTGGTGATGATTGTGGTGATGATGATGGTGATGATGGTGGTGGTGATGTTGGCGATGATGGTGGTGGTGGTGGTGCTGGTGGTGATAGTGACTAATGCATACATGCCAACTGTTTAGATTAAAGAGGAACATTCCTCTTTTTGGGAGAAGATAATTATCATTTTAATGCAGGTGTTCCTCTTCCTGTACAAATTTGTCTGTAGTATTGAATAGGAGAGTTAGGATTGTTCCTCTTTTTTTTAAAAATAGCATAATTTGTACAGATTTCTGATTTTCAAATGTTGGCATGTATGCTAATGATGTTGATGATGATGGTGATGATGATGATGTTGATTGTGGTAGTGATGGTGGTGGTGGTGGTGATGATAGTGACTAATGGTGTTGCTGTTGATGGTGGTGAAGATGATGATTATGATAATGGTGAAGATGAATGACGACGATGATGATGATGACGATGATGATGATGATGAATGATGACTATAAAGATGACGATAATGATGGTGACAAATGATGTTGCTGCTGATGGTGGTGAAGATGTTGATGATGATGGTGATGACGACGATGAAAACGATCCTCCCGTTACTGATGCTGCTCAAAATACTCATCACATCCTCATCTCATCTCATCTATCCCTCAGAGCAAAGATACAAGGTGGAGACGAAGACGTTCGCTGTTGATTTCACCGGAGGAGGGGACATCTATCCATCGATCGGAGATCAGCTGACCGGACTGGACATTGGAGTCCTGGTAAACAACGTTGGCATGTCGTACAGTTTCCCCCAGTACTTCTGTGAGCTAGCCGATGCAGAGAAGGTAAAGATTTGGGACTTATTTCATGTTTTATCTTTTTTTCAATAACAAATGACAAAAATCAGCGACAAATCTACTGATAACCAATCAGAAGTAAGGATTTCAGTAGCTTATAACAAAAACTGTCATTTGTCACCGATGACAAGTTTTGTGAAACGCCCCCCCCCCCCCCCCCCCACCAGGTTTTCGATGACAAGTTTCCAATTAAAATGACAAAAATCAGTAAAAAATCTGTCGATAACCAATCAGAAGCAAGGATTTCAGTAGCTTATAACAAAAACTGCCATTTGTCACTGATGACAAGTTTTATGAAACGCCCTCCCACCGAGTACCCATTTCACAAAGCCTTTTTTCAATGAAATTTATGACAAAATCAGTGACAAATCTGTCCATAACCAATCAGAAGTAAGGATTTCAGTAGCTATAAACTGTCATTTGTCACTGATGACAAGTTTTCAATGACAAATGTCAAAAATCAGTGAAAAATCTGTCGATGACCAATCGGAAGCATGGATTTCGGTAGCTTATAACAAAAACTGTAATTTGTCACTGATGACAAGTTTTGTGAAATGCCCCCCACCAAGGACCCGTTTCACAAAGCCTTTTTTCAATGACAAATCACAAAAATCAGTTAAAAATCTGTTGATAACCAATCACAAGCAAGGAATTCAGTAGCTTGTAACGCAAACTGTCATTTGTCACTGATGACAAGTTTTGTGAAATGCCCATTTGATCTGATTTATTTTTGTTTGATCCTTAAAGAGGTTCATCTGATTGGTAGTTTCACAATCAAAAAGGTTGTGTTACCTGTGAGATTTTTGCCTACTGGTTGCTGCAGGCATCATCAGACCGACGTTTTGTCGCCACTAGATGGGATAGTACGAAATGTTTTTCTATTGGCTTTGATCTAACACTTTAATATCAGAGAATTAATATGTCTTGCCTCTTTCCAAAGTTTCCTTAAAGGGATCCGATAACTTTGTCTCAGATTTTGAAACTAAATCCTGGATTTAGCTCATGCTGCAATGATAATTGTTCACCTGTAGGTCAGTCACGAACCCCATGACTTTTACAAGCCGATCGCCCGTCTGATTATCAAGATATTTACGATTGGAATTGCAAATTTTGAAAACCGTTTGCCAAACATTTTTCATGATAACACTGCAGTCTATTAGGCAAAACGAGTATGGTAAAACCGGTCACTCAAAGATTTTTACTTTTTTGAGGCACTTCTTGATCACTTTGAAGCGCGATTTTTTTTAGGGCTTCAATATTACACAATATCACAGACACTGATAACAGGTAGGGCCGTGCATCTCAGATTTAACATTGTTAAACGATGCCTTTAAAACATACTTCTTCTCTGTAACTAATTGTGATTTACATATTTTTATGAATCTATAAAAAGTCTTTCATGCTTATATTCACATTGAGTAATTTTGTAAGTTGAGGTATTTCAAGATAGGACATTACCAGCTCCATATCCTAATGATGTGCTTCTAACTCTGTGTGATGACATTATGATTTTCCAACAATTATACATTTTGCGCTCCGGATGTCTCTATTCCTGCCACTACAATCTAATTTAAGACGCTTAATTTTTAAAATTTATTTTCTCTTCACAGTTTCTGCCAAACATCATCAACATCAACTGCCTATCTGTCGTAATGGTATGATAAAGTTCCTTTGTTTTAATTTTTCCTGTATTGACCTGTATATATAGCAGTTGGGAATTTTCTAAATGTCTTAAAAGAATCAGCTTTTCCTCCTCAAGTTGGCAACAGTTATTTGTATTTCCACCCTTTCATAGTGAAAGAATATTAAAATTTATATACCTCACTTAAGAAATCCAGCCATCTGATTGGTCGAATTGCATTCATAAACTTCAACTGTTCCTGTAAAATTCCCGGTAACCATGCATAAAACATTTCAATATTTTTAATAACCATGGTTATTAAAAAAATAGGTCAGTCTCCATGGTTACCCCATAGGTTTACATGTTAAAAAATGGTTTGAGCGATGGAGGATACCATACGTGTGCGAAAAATTGGTCGGCAATTTCAATACAATTGAATCTCGATCGATCTTACCGACAATTTTATCTTGCATTGTTGACATGAAGACGAAAATTAACTCTCAAAAACAAAAAAACAACATCTGCCGATAGATCTTGATCTAAGTTCGTGCCAATATGCATTGCATAAGTAAAAGAAGAGTCCGTATATGGAGCTTTTGCGAAGCATTCATCACACGCGAAGCCGGTTTCAATCCATTTTAATGTATATATTGGACAAAACTGCCGTGCATGTTAATAACGCGCGATGGCCGAGAGGTCTGAGGCGCTGACTATAAATACATCACCTTTTGTACGCAAGAGTTCGAATCTCATCTTCGACCAAAAAAAAAAGTATTTTTTATTTTTTATTTTTTAGTCTATTTTTTTTCGGCATATAAAAGTATTAATGACTGCTTTAATATTCGAGAAATAGTTGTTTTCATACGCTCTCGGGAAGGTTACAATTGGGCTATTCCCCTCGGCAAGCCTCGGGGAATAGCACAATTCTAACCTTCCCTTGAGCGTAATAAAACAACTATTTCTCTCAAAGCAGTCATTAATACTATACTATTGTAATGGTATGATGAAGGTCCTTTGTTATTTTTTTTCCAATATTGACCAATAGCCGTACAGTTTTTTCTACAGGTATTAAATGAATCAGCTCTTACTCCTCAAATTTGCAACAGTCATTTTTCTTGTCCACTCTTTCATAGTTAAAAAATAAAAGTTGTATTAAATGAAAGAGTGTGAATGTGAAAATATCAAAATATCAACAAGAAGTTGCAAATTTGTAATTTTGTGGACAGAAATACACATTTCACATGCGTTGTCAATTTAGAGACTTCAATCATTATTTTTGGATTACATCGCTTTTAGTTATGAATGACCTCGATGTACTGCAACTGCCTACATAAATGTATTAAACCTTTCCAAGTTTCCAGTGATTATTTCACTTTCTGTTCACATGCAATTTGTAATTTAGAGAATTGTGGGTCATAAGATCAAAATAAAACACCAAACTATGGTTAGGTAAATTATTCATAATTATGAGACGACAGGTATAACACAAGTTTTAGCATTGTAATTATTGGATACAATCCTTCTAGAATCTGATCGCTTTACACTCACATGTAATTATTGTATTAGTAACTGTAATAGAAATGATTATCTGACTTTTCGACAAAGATATTGTTGTTTTAAATCATTCTTTTTTTTAATCTATCTCGATTAAATTGGTTAGAAACTGGTTTTATACTGACTTTTCACCTGCCCATTGAATTTCATTACTGAGTTTGTGAACTCTGACTTTACTATTAACCATGATTTCTTCCTTTTTATCAAAGATCTGCTTCTTCTTCTTCTTTTTCTTCTCCATTTTGTTGTTGTTGTTGTTCTACAAACCTTATCAATTTCAATTTAATTTTTAAGTGATGATAACCTATTCTTTGAATTCACATATATATATATTTTTTTTCTTTACGTTTAGATGACCAACCTTGTTTTGCCTGGTATGGTTGAAAGGTAAGAGCAGACAATAACGAACAAATATGGTGATGATGGTGATGATAATTAATAATCATAAAAATAATGATAACGATAATAATAATTAATTTTTTTCTCGAGCCATCCATGTTTCCGCATCAAATGCATGTGGCTTTATAGACAATGCAAACAATGGATACACGCTAGGGTTCGCAGGGTTACTTGGATATGGTGGGAACCAAAAATATGTTCATTTGATGTACTAAACATCGAAAAATTACCTGGGTAGTGTTTCACAAAGACTAAGATCGACTTTAAAGGTAATACAAAGTTTTGGGAAATATTGAAAATTGGCTGGATAGTGATTCTTCACAATTTTGATATATTTGGATGCCCCTGTGGATGTAATATAAGCACTAGAAAATTTAGCCCCTAAAACACTTCTGCTTTCGAGAAAAATGGATTATAACAGATTTACCGGTGCTCCCGGTAAATTTTGATAAATTTCAAATAGCGCCTACGGCCATAAAATAGTAGCTGCGACCATGAAAATTTCAGAATATGTAGTTGTGATACATAATTTTCAGAAGGGAATAGCCAATCGGTCTATTTTAGTCAAGAAACATTGTTTTATAGCTTAATTAATATCTTGACCTTAAGAGGGAGCTATACAACAGAAAGAGTTTACTATTTACAATTTCATAACTTTAGACTCAATTTCAGCCGCGACAACGATCACTGAATACTGTAGATTCGCATTATGCTTCCAATATGTTAATTTGAACCAAATTCATGACCCCATACCAAAACTTTGTATTACCTTTAAGTTGGACTTAACTATGGCAGGCCATTCTTGCCACTGGGGGCTCTCACTATTGGTCTCTCAATCATCATCTTTAGATAATATTTTTTCCTTCTATAATGAACTATAAACAAAATTTAAGTTCTGTAGATTTGTGACAACGATTTATACAACCCTTGAGAGACCAATGCTAGTAAATGGTAAAAGCAAAAAATGAACAGCCTGCCATAGTTAGTCTAACTTAAAGTTGATCTTAGTCTTTGTGAAACACCCCTCCCCCCTCCCAGGAGTGTAAGAGGCTAATCACAATCCTCGCAAAAGATCTTACGTTTTGAGTTGTGAACCACTCACAATTTTGTATGTGTAAGAGCTCTCTAACATGTTTGTTTAAATTATATTATTTTTTCAATTTCTTATGCAGGAAGAGGGGTATTATCATCAATGTATCATCGGCGTCAGGCATGAACCCAAGCCCCATGCTAACGGTCTACTCTGCTACAAAGGTACTGGGCCGCTATTCAATAAATCATTTAATTAAACAAAAAAAATTAAACCTTTACCCAAAATTTAATTGACATTCACCTGTTATGTTGTATTAATTTAATTGACATTCACCAGTTATGTTGTATTAATTTAATTGACATTTACCTGTTATGTATTATTGTATAAGTTGTTTGTTAGTTAGTTGTTGCTACTGCTAGATACCGGTAGAAAAAAAACCATTAGGGCTTGCCCTACCTAAGGCCTAAAAATAAAAGAAGTTGTATTGCCCTTTGCGACTGACCCAAAATTTTTGAAATCTACGTTCGGCTTTACAAAAAAGTTTTTTAACTGTTTTTTAGTGAAAAAAAATATTAAAGCATTCAAAACTGAGAAAAATCTGCCCAGAGACAGAGAAAAAAAGAAGAAAAAAAAAGTTAATTTTTTTTTTTTTTTTAACCGACCGCCCCATTTTTGGCACCTAAAGGGCAATTTCCACATCTTTTTTTTTTAGGCCTAATAACAGGAATGTTTGCAATTTGCACTCTTCTTTTCTCAAGATGGATACACTTGGTGAATTTAAGAGCTTTTTGAAATTATTTCATCACATGGTCTTTGCTAAGGCTTGACCAGATATATAGCAAGGTAAATCGCTGAGAAAAAGCCACCATGGTTATTTTTATGTGTAAATAAAGGGTAACCGCGCCAACACAAGGACGTTGCGTACTAACTGAGATCTTTGCTTGTAAGAGATATATGAGATACAGCATTGTGAAGCATTTCACACTCTACGTCATCATACTTAAACCGCCACTGTTTTGCTGCGTCATATCTGAACGAACCCGTAAAGGCATCGTTTAACAATCTTAAATCTGAGATGCATGGCCTTACGTGTTTTCAGTGTCTGTGATATGGTGTAATATTAAAGCCCTAAAAAAAATTGCGCTTCAAATGATCAAGAAGTGCCTCAAAGAAGTAAAAACCTTTGAGTGACCAGTTTTACCATACTCGTTTTCCCCAATAGACTGTAGTGCTATGAAAACCGTTTGGCAAACACAAAATTTGGTTTTGATTTTCAATCACAAATATCTTTATAATCAGACAGGCAATCAGCTTGTAAAAGTTCCTGACTGATCTTAAAGGTATATAATTATCATTGCAGCATGAGCTAAATCAAGGATTTTTTTAAAGGATCTAAGACAAAGTTACCGGATCCCTTTAAGGAGGTCATTTATAATTGGTTTGTATAATGGGTACTGTTTTCTCTTCTCATCTTAGGTCTTTGTGGACTTCTTCTCGCGAGGGTTAGACGTTGAATACCGCTCCAAGGGAATACAAGTACAGGTAAGGAAATATATTTTCATCTTAAAGCCACTCCGTACTAGGAGCACGACCGTGAGATCCTCTATAGCGCCATCTCAGGTCAGCTGTGGTAGTATGGTCCCATAACTTGCTGCTCCCCTAGCTGCGCTGCTGGTTGCAAAGCGGAAATTAGGTGTTTGGCTACGCACTGTTGCCACGTTGATCATGAGATGGCGATGTGCAATAAACAATACGCTAGGGCAGAAAGTCGATCAGTTCGGTATCGCTTTAAAGAGAAGGTCGAGTTCTGGAAAGGTGCAAAACATTTTGTGAGCTTTTTCATTCTTTATATGTTAGTGTGGAAGAGTATCATAGAAAAAGAGCCCCTGCAAAGGTTTGCTCTTCAAATGCCCCAGTATTCAAAACATGACAATTAACAGGTAATGGTTGTGGACCGCACGTTCATGTTACCGTACATGTTTATGTAGTCCCATATACAGATTTCTGTGCACAGTGCATGTGACGATAAGTATAAGACTGGGCCAGTTTGATATCATTTCTATGATTCCAAAACCTCATAGTATGCGCCAATACTTATCTGCTACATGATCAATCTTCTCCAATTTCTTCTCAACAGTTTCTTTTGCGATGCAATCCCACGACTCACAACCAGAACTCATCTTTATCTTTTATTTCTCATTATTCAGCTCATAGCAGTTCAGTGTCTGCTTGAAACGGCCTTTTGATTTAGAATTCTAGGAATAACACATTGTACACGAGCAGAATGAGCAAAAATCACAAACAATTTTGAGTCCATTTCTGATGCAGTACACTGTGCCGTTCACGAATAAGAATGATTTGATTGTCCATAATCATTATAATCTCTAAATTGGCAATTTGGTGTGATATCTATAATCACTATTCTTGTGTACAAATCAGCAATTTTTTGTTGAATTCAGTTATCTTCTTTCACATTGGTTCATTTGATTTTTTGCACTATGTAGAAGATGAAAATAAGAATAACTGATGCCAATTTGAGGAGGAAAGAGTGATCTGTCTGGACCTTTGAAATAGAGGTGTTGTAGTTGAGTGGTTTAAAAACTTGACCGGAGATGCAAAGGTCGGGGGTTCAATCTCCAGCACAGCACTTGCGTTACAACCAAGCTCGCCGAGCTTAGGTCGATCGAGACCATAACCTTAAATCTACGGATTGTGTTCTTCTTAAGAATAATACATGTTGTTCCATGTTTTCTTATACATAGTCGGTAATGCCTTTCTGAGTCACAACCAAACTCAGCAAGCTCAGACGCGAAGCCATGACCCTGAATCTACCAACTGTTCTTTCCTAGAAATAATACATGTTGTTCCATGTTTTTATTTCTCATAGTCGGTAATGCCGTTCTGAGTCACAACCAAACTCACCAAGTTCAGACGCGAAGCCATAACCCTGAATCTACCAACTCTGTTCTTTCCTAGAAATAATACATGTTGTTCCATGTTTTCTTATTCATAGTGGGTAATGCCGTTCTGAGTCACAACCAAACTCAGCAAGTTCAGACGCGAAACCATAACCTTGAATCTACCAACACTGTTCTTTCCTAGAAATAATGCATGTTCAATATTTTCTTATTCATAGTCTGTAATGCCGTTCTGAGTCACAACCAAACTCAGCAAGCTCAGACGCGAGACCATGACCCTGAATCTACCAACACTGTTCTTTCCTAGAAATAATGCATGTTCAATATTTTCTTATTCATAGTCTGTAATGCCGTTCTGAGTCACAACCAAACTCAGCAAGTTCAGACGCGAGACCTTGACCCTGAGGGAAAGAACAGTGTTGGTAGATTCAGGGTCAAGGGTCAAGAACACTGTTCTTTCCTAGAAATAATGCATGTTCAATATTTTCTTATTCATAGTCTGTAATGCCGTTCTGAGTCACAACCAAACTCAGCAAGTTCAGACGCGAAACCATAACCCTGAATCTACCAACACTGTTCTTTCCTAGAAATAATACATGTTGTTCCATGTTTTCTTATTCATAGTCGGTAATGCCGTTCTACGTAACAACCAAACTCAGCAAGAAAAGATGTAAGACCATAACCCTAAATCTACCGATTGTGCTCTTCCTCAAAATGACATGTGTTTATATGTTGTTTAATGTGTTCTTTTTCATAGTCTGTAATGCCGTTCTACGTCACAACCAAACTCAGCAAGCTCAGACGCGAAACCATGACCATCCCGAGCCCCACGTCCTATGTGAAGACCGCCCTCGCGACCTTGGGGTCAGGAAATCGCACCAATGGCTGCCTTATGCACAACCTTCAGGTGTGTATTATATTTTTTTGCCTTAAAAGAGAAAGAATTCTCTTACTTCCATGATCAAATGCCAATTTCAATTTACTGTAGATGGCCTTTCATTTTATTTCATAAATAGTTTGTTAATGTATGCTTCTCCACTTTTTCCTCTCCCGGTTTTTGTACATCCATTTTCCCACTCTGCCCCCTCTTCACTCTCCCTTCCTGTCTCCCCCTCTCTCTCGTAACTCTTTCTTTTCTCTTTCTCACTCTCTCTCCCCCTCTCTCTCTCTCACACTTTCCACACTCCCTCCTCTCAATATTTCTTCCTCCATCACTCCCCCCTCCCTTTAACTCTCTATCTCCTTCTCTCTCCATCCACAACCCTCTCTCCTCTCAATCACTCCTTTCTTTAACTCACTCTCTCTATCTCGCTCTCCCTCCCATCTATCCCCCTTTCCTCACTTCCCCCTCTCAATCTCTCCACCTCGACCACTCTCTATTTTCTCTCTCAATCACTCCCCCTCTCTCCACTCCCTCTCTTTTTTCTTCCCTCCCCTCAACCCTCCATCCCCCCTCTCAATCACTCCCCCTCTCTATTTTCTCTCTCTATCTCACTCTCCCTCCCTGTCTCTCCCCTCCATCCCCCCTCTCAATCACTCCCCCTCTCTATTTTCTCTCTCTATCTCACTCTCCCTCCCTGTCTCTCCCCTTCATCCCCCCTCTCAATCACTCCCCCTCTCTATTTTCTCTCTCTATCTCACTCTCCCTCCCTGTCTCTCCCTTCATCCCCCCTCTCAATCACTCCTCCTCTCTATTTTCTCTCTCTATCTCACTCTCCCTCCCTGTCTCTCCCTTCATCCCCCCTCTCAATCACTCCCCCTCTCTATTTTCTCTCTCTATCTCACTCTCCCTCCCTGTCTCTCCCTTCATCCCCCCTCTCAATCACTCCTCCTCTCTATTTTCTCTCTCTATCTCACTCTCCCTCCCTGTCTCTCCCTTCATCCCCCCTCTCAATCACTCCCCCTCTCTATTTTCTCTCTCTATCTCACTCTCCCTCCCTGTCTCTCCCCTCCATCCCCCCTCTCAATCACTCCCCCTCTCTATTTTCTCTCTCTATCTCACTCTCCCTCCCTGTCTCTCCCTTCATCCCCCCTCTCAATCACTCCTCTCTATTTTCTCTCTATCTCACTCTCCCTCCCTGTCTCTCCCTTCATCCCCCCTCTCAATCACTCCCCCTCTCTATTTTCTCTCTCTATCTCACTCTCCCTCCCTGTCTCTCCCCTCCATCCCCCCTCTCAATCACTCCCCCTCTCTCTATCTCACTCTCCCTCCCTGTCTCTCCCCTCCATCCCCCCTCTCAATCACTCCCCCTCTCTATTTTCTCTCTCTATCTCACTCTCCCTCCCTGTCTCTCCCCTCCATCCCCCCTCTCAATCACTCCCCCTCTCAATCACTCCCCCTCTCAATCACTCCCCCTCTCTATTTTCTCTCTCTATCTCATTCTCCCTCCCTGTCTCTCCCCTCCATCCCCCCTCTCAATCACTCCCCCTCTCTATTTTCTCTCTCTCTCTCTCTCCCTCTCTCTCTATCTCACTCTCCCTCCCTGTCTCTCCCCTCCATCCCCCCTCTCAATCACTCCCCCTCTCTATTTTCTCTCTCTATCTCACTCTCCCTCCCTGTCTCTCCCCTCCATCCCCCCTCTCAATCACTCCCCCTCTCTATTTTCTCTCTCTATCTCACTCTCCCTCCCTGTCTCTCCCCTCCATCCCCCCTCTCAATCACTCCTCTCTATTTTCTCTCTCTATCTCACTCTCCCTCCCTGTCTCTCCCTTCATCCCCCCTCTCAATCACTCCTCTCTATTTTCTCTCTCTATCTCACTCTCCCTCCCTGTCTCTCCCTCCATCCCCCCTCTCAATCACTCCCCCTCTCTATTTTCTCTCTCTATCTCACTCTCCCTCCTTGTCTCTCCCCTCCATCCCCCCTCTCAATCACTCCCCCTCTCTATTTTCTCTCTCTATCTCACTCTCCCTCCCTGTCTCTCCCCTCCATCCCCCCTCTCTATTTTCTCTCTCTATCTCACTCTCCCTCCCTGTCTCTCCCCTCCATCCCCCCTCTCAATCACTCCTCTCTATTTTCTCTCTCTATCTCACTCTCCCTCCCTGTCTCTCCCTCCATCCCCCCTCTCAATCACTCCTCTCTATTTTCTCTCTCTATCTCACTCTCCCTCCCTGTCTCTCCCTTCATCCCCCCTCTCAATCACTCCCCCTCTCTATTTTCTCTCTCTATCTCACTCTCCCTCCCTGTCTCTCCCTTCATCCCCCCTCTCAATCACTCCTCTCTATTTTCTCTCTCTATCTCACTCTCCCTCCCTGTCTCTCCCTTCATCCCCCCTCTCAATCACTCCCCCTCTCTATTTTCTCTCTCTATCTCACTCTCCCTCCCTGTCTCTCCCTTCATCCCCCCTCTCAATCACTCCCCCTCTCTATTTTCTCTCTCTATCTCACTCTCCCTCCCTGTCTCTCCCTTCATCCCCCCTCTCAATCACTCCTCTCTATTTTCTCTCTCTATCTCACTCTCCCTCCCTGTCTCTCCCTCCATCCCCCCTCTCTATCACTCCTCTCTATTTTCTCTCTATCTCACTCTCCCTCCCTGTCTCTCCCTTCATCCCCCCTCTCAATCACTCCCCCTCTCTATTTTCTCTCTCTATCTCACTCTCCCTCCCTGTCTCTCCCCTCCATCCCCCCTCTCAATCACTCCTCTCTATTTTCTCTCTCTATCTCACTCTCCCTCCCTGTCTCTCCCTTCATCCCCCTCTCAATCTTTCCTCCTCCATCACTCCCCTTCTCTCTTTTTCTCTCTCCCCTCCCTCACTCCTCCACCCCTCCCTCCCCATCTATACCCCTTCGCTCAATCCCATTCTCTCTCTTTCTCTCTCCCCTCCCTCACTCCTCCACCCCTCCACCCCTCCCTCCCCATATATACCCCTTCGCTCAATCCCCCTCTCAGTCTTTCCTCCTCCTTCACCCTCCCTCTCTGTTTCTCTCTCACCCTACAGGGTTGGGTCGTTGGATCGGTGCCAGACTGGTTATTGGACAGCGTTCAGATGTCCATCCACAGCGCCATCCGGAAGGTCAGCCTCAAGAGACTAGCAGAGAAGAAAACCAAATGATCGCTACCAAACTTAAAGAGAAGGTTGAGTTCTGGGAAGAGGTGAAACATAATTTGTGCGTTATCATTGTTATTAAGAAAGTGTGAAAGAACAACGGATGAAAAATGTTCTAAGTACGGCATGTAACAGCATAAAAATTGGGATAGATTTTTATGCCACATGTTCGTGTAGTCCCATATACATCTTTCTGTGTACAGTGCTTGTAACTTTACAGAGACTGGACCACATTTCTTATCATTTTTGATGATTCCAGAACCTTGCAATACACACCAATACTGATATGCTAGATGATCGACCTTTTCTTATCGATTCCACACTATTTCTTTCACAATGCAATCACATGACCAGAACTCAACGTTATCTTTAACTCCTTCCAACAAAACAATCATTTCTCTTAAATGACAATGGTACGATAATATGATAACATTTTTCATAATAATGGGCAATGCAGAGGGTCGAAAAATGTTGTGCCAATTTAGAGAAAAACTAGTGATTTTTAATACTATATTTCTTAACAATTTGTTTAAAAAAATTACAACCAAAAAACTTACCAAATCAATGTTTCTCTCATATTCTAACTTGTTCATAATAATGGACTGTGCACAGGCAAAAAAAAAAATCTAATCAATGAAATTATTAGTGATTGTACTATTGTATAAATATAATTAAACTCTTCCAATAAAACAATGTTATTTTCCCAGTGAATAAGGTACTATTCTAACATTTTCTTTAACAATGGACTTTAAGAAATAAATAGTGACAATGCTATCATTCTGTCAGTGAATAGATCCTAGGAGTTTCTAGGAAATATGAAATTAAATAGTTGAAGTTATGTTAAATTAAATCTGTTGATCGTGAGACGATTCAATTTTGTTGAATGAACAGTTGACTCGAAGTTGCACAAAGCAAATTTCCCCAATTCAAATAATTGTTTGTGGACCAAACTATGCAAAACGTAATATTTACACTAATTCCTAAGTTGATTTTTTGTTTGCATATTGGAGATGTTTATGCGTGGGTATACAGTCATCGTGAAGTGGCAACTTGGCGATAACTACATTACACTGAGCCAATGGGTATTACACTGCCCTCTATATATATATCCTCGCTCGAGCAATTTTAAAGTCAAAATTTGTATGTGTTCCCAACAGCTTCAACTTATGAAGAGTTACCTGTGCATTTTCTTGCAGTTTACAAACTTTATATACATGGTATAGTTTTGTTTTGACTAATCATGATTTGCTTTAGACGTTGTTAAAGCACTGGCTTTATCTAATATTATTTAATTTAATTTCTAATTTGTCTGATTTCTGTATATCTTGTAAACCATGCCGTTTTGTGATTTGGGAATAAAATTTTCAAAAATGTAGTGCCATTTGTTTGTGTGTCATTATTGCAATGTTATACAATTTTGATTTTTTTAAGGGGCGTGGTATACAAATGATACTCGAGGATCTAGCTAAAAGCAAATGGATATATTGAAGTTTACATGGTGGAGGTATTGGATGAATGAAAAATAATGACAGGAGCGATGAGCAATTAAAGTGAACCAATCACCAAAATATGTATTTTGTTGCAAGGGGTTCCATGTCGCTATACTGTATTCAAAATATGAGCTTGGGATATTACTTCTACAAAAAGAAATTGCAGTTTGAATGCACTTTCAGTAAAAAGTATTAACTCATATCCTGCCATAAGGCTGCATGCATGCTACCGTTATAGTGCTTTGTACACGCGATTGGCTACTTAATTCACGCAAGCAAGCTACCGCTTCACTACTTCATGCATGTTTGCTCGCATTCGTAATAGCAGTTATTGTTCATGCCCATTGTACTATGCCGAGGGCTTCCCACGCGCTATTGATCGCACCATCAGATTATCTAAAAATAAACTTGGCACTGAGGGGATTTGTGGCTTGGCACAATGGGGATTAGCCCTGTGGCTCTGGGCTGTATTCATCATGGCAGGATAAGAGTTAAACACGACCTGACGAGTAGATTCGCACATAATTGGGAGCGCACGGAATCCAAATCGGACTTTGATTGGGACTAGCCTGTTATAGCCTTTGGCAGAGGACATTGTCTACCAAGGAATAGAGTGTTCTTGTAATACTGTGCTTGGACATTTAAAAAAAAAGAAATTTTTGTTTTAATTTTTTTTTACTGAATGACCAAAAGTTGAACTTGATACCTGTAGTGAGCTGTAATTTAAAGATTCTTTTCTTTCTTCTTATTTCACAATTTAAAACTGCAGTCATACTTGTCTATCAAAGCCATCCAAAGGAAACATAGACGAGTGGCCACTATAGACGAGTGGCCTTTAAAGAGAGGTAGCCACCAAGACAGGTCTGACTGTAGTTTAAAAGATTAAAAACCGAAATGTAAAAAAATGAAATTTGTATTATTGAGAAAAGAAATCAGTATCATTTTTTAACTGTGGGATTGAATATTGCGTAGTGACTTGAATTAAAAAGGGATAATTTAAGTACTTGAGGTATTTCAAAAAGTTTGAATAATAAAAATAAATAAATCACTGTTTATTATTTCCTTATTAATAAACATAATTCACACCTCTTGTAAATTGATGTGTTTTTCATAATTCAAAATTGAAGGTAGACTGGTTGAGTGAAGGGCCATTGTTGAATACTTCTAGACGTAAGCCCTAATTTTTTCACGTACTTAAACATTTGCAAATCTTGGTAAGGTATGAATAATTTAGTCGTTATTCGTTAATTATATTTAATGCGATAAATTTCACCTGTACTTAAGTCCCTGTTCACTCTCCAAGTGTGAATTTAATAAAAAGGAAAACAAGCATGGAAGTGCACATGTTATTGAAAGCTCTCTATTAAATACCATGATAATTTTGAGCAATTGCCTATTTTTGCCCCAATATAATTCCCATTTCTGAAGCAAAATGCATGAAGAGCTCCTGTTTATTAAAGTAATAATTAATTATTTAATACACCTGTTAAAGATATTATGTCCAAATGGACGACCTAAAAAAGATAACATTACCCCCCCCCCCCCCCCCAACGAAACGTAATGTCGAACGGTCAAATTTTCAAATTTTGGGACAAAAAAAAAAAAATGTCCTCTTACTCTCACCCCCCCCTCGCTTATTCAGCGGATATTACTAGCGAAAATAGATATTACCAGCGATGACCTGATGACCAAGTCATCCTTCGGGGCATTACATACAAGCAATAATCCACCGACTCTAGCCTGGTCTTTGTATATACAAGTAAACTGTTGGGTTAGAGAGTTCCGATTAAGAGTTCGTAAATACAACCTCTTCTTGTTTCTGAGTAGGTGAAACGAAGTACTCCGGTGTACGCAGTAACCCGGTGCTGCGGTGCCTGAACTGCCAAGACTGTACAACCTGACCGGTAAACGACCGCAACGGCTTTGACTTGACGACTTGATACGAGTACTTTGCCTGAGTGAGCGTGTCGACTACAAGCACATGTCCATTGATGTTTGCATAGGGTTATGGCTACGAGCCCAGCTCGTCCCTAAAAGAATTAAATCGAAACAAAAAAGTCAACCATCTACCAAAATAAACATGATAGCTATAACGATATAAATCCTAACAATTTACAACAATCATTTACAATCTCTAGAGCTTAACTTCACTGACATAAACCAATTAAATAGGCGACATTTATAAACGACTGTGTATGGTATCTTTCACCTGGAAAATATAAAATCACACATATGTCTTTACATGTAGTTATATATATAACTTTTCAGTACAATGCAATTGTAAGAAAACTAATCAAGGTTAAAGATAAACTTGAGTTCTGGTAAAAAAACAGACAATGAATTCTCACAGAATCTAACAAAACTTACACTGAATGTTCAAGATTACAAATAAATGTCAAGTGCCAAACAAATTTGGAAGAAAATGTATACTGGCATATTACTGGCTGAGTATAATGAGCATAGAAAGATAAGGAAATCAGGGTAGTACTAGCCCCGACACCATGTGTGTTGTCCCATATACATCTTTATGTGTGATTGTTACTTTACCAAGACTCTGCCAAATTTATGATGATTTTGATGACTCCAGAACCTTGCATTACACACCATTACTTACATGCTATATGATCAACTTTTCTGATCCATTCCACACCTTTTCTTTCACAATGCAATCGCATTACCAGAACTCAAGCTTATCTTTAACTCTTCCTTATTCAACCAGCAAGATAAAACAAAAATCCATTTTCCCATAGTACAAAGAAAATAGCTTTCTCTTTATGAAATATATGAAATAATCTTCCTTCCAGATTATTACAAATAAGGCAACGCATTTATTTCTGTAACTTACAGTTCAGATGTCCAAACAATGAGTAAAGATGAGGCGAGGGCTGATGAGGTTTCTACCATGTACGGCCTGTACGTGCTGCCTGGTCCTTGCCTGGTCCCATAACATAAGGAAAGTCTGCTATGCCAGCAGCCGCATGCATGTAGCCTGTGGCTGTAACATTCACCGTCGCGGCCAACACCCCTCATTCACTCCAAGATCAGACCAAGTTTAAGAAAGGTCTGATCCTCTCGAGATAAACTGCCCTAAATTTCCAACCCACTTTGGCTCTCTAAATAGTAACCTCCTTAACATTCTTCATATTCCTCTAATGCCAAAACTGTCCGTCAAAATTTCTTTTACTTAATCCTCTATACAAAACTTTCCTATTAACATTCTCCTCATCCTTTCCACACACACAGACAAAGACAGACACCTGCTCTACTAGAGAACCCCAGTTAGTTGACCTAGGCCTAGTTACTGCCTAAATTGCCGCCAAACAACATCCATTCAGCTAGCCCCTGTCTATGATTCTCTGCCTATACAACTCGACAGGGTCAGGAGAGTTTAGAATGAAAGAAATTCCAATCACATTGTGACACTCCTGTTTATTAAAGTAATAATTAATTATTTAATACACCTGTTAAAGATACTATGTCCCTTTTGCAGCCAACATCAATTCTGCTGAACTTTGCAGGAATTATGAATATGTCATGTATGTCCTATCTGTGAAATTTAAACGTTAGCAGTGTCCTAATATTCAAATTATGCAAGGAAACCCGTTTACTTGCTAGACTTCACTGTCGGACACTATTGAGTGAGTGACTGACTTTTTTTCTTCTTTGGTAATAAACATACATAAGATGAGCTGAAAAGGGTACATGAGCATTTGTCTACATCAATAACCCACTTCTTGTAATGGACAAAATTAAACTGATTGAATCTTTGCGCAGCACAAAACGTACAACCATTCAGTACTTACTGTCTTGGTAGCACTTCGATTTGACAACTAATAATCTTTTTTTTAGGTAAGTTCTCAATTAATATTTTCTTTCAAATGCTTTTGGAATTTAACCTTTCCATATTTTTGGCCTGCAAATGGGACATAGTACCTTTACTTCTCTGTGATGTTGTGACGAGCACAAAAAGGACACGTGTTGACTCAATCTATAAAAAGTATAAAAAGTATAAAAAGCTTTATTGCATTAATTTATTGCCAAGTAGTTTTGCCAGGTTGCCATTTAACGTCCTGCCCAAGGACATAAGTGCCGCCAAAGCACAAAAAAATGAGAGGGGGGGGGGGGGGGGGGGGGGAGAGGAGCACTTTTACATGACTCTGGAATTGCTTCATCAGTCTGTCATATCATCAAAGTTTTTGTCAGTTAGCTAGGATTAAATCATCCGCTTCGTCTATGAAATCTGCCAAATCTTCACGCTGCGATCGCCTCAGTGCCTTCTTAAATTTTTCCTTTGTAGCCTTGACACCATTGGTTTTTCGCCATTGTAGTAACATCTGGAAGATACATTCCTGCAGTAGAGAAACAACAAAAAAATGAACATTTTAAAAATAGACTTTTGTCTATGTACAATGTCAGCAGATAGGCCTTTGACTGCGCGCAGTCGAAAATGATGCCTCCGCCATAAAGCAATTTTTAATATTCAAGTTTGATTGTAATCCAACTGTCGGTTTTAATGATAATGCACTCACAAGCTATTTATAGGCATACATAATGAGCCCCATGACCTTATGACCCTAAAATCTAATCAGTTCATTGGCTCTGCAAGATACATATACATGTCTGAGTTTGATAGTAATCTGTCTATTGGTTCTTATGATAAAGCGATCACAAGCTATATGTGCATACATGTACATAATGAGCCCTCTGGCCTTTGACCTAGTGACTCCAAAATCTAATCAGTTCATTGGCTCTGCAAGATACATACATGATCTGAGTTTGGTAAGAATCCATCAACCGGTTCTTGAGATAATGCGATCACAAGCTATTTTTGCATACATAATGAGCCCTGTGACCTTTGACCTTCAACCTTGTGAGCCCAAAATCTAATCAGTTCATTGGCTCTGTAAAATACATACCGTACATGAACCAAGTTTGGCAGGAATCTATTGACCGTTACTTGAGATAACGCGATCACATATTGCTCCGATTGTCTCATTTTCGCTCGCGTGAACATTGCCAGCACAAACCACTGACCTCTACCTCCTGAACGGATCATCGCCCATTCCCATTCACTATACGTTACGTACTAAAAGGCTGTATTGTCTGACCGTTCATGAATATTCATGTTTTTGCTAAACTCGGCAAAATGTTTGCTTTTACTAAATGGAAAAATTACGGTGGGGGGGTTGGATGAAATGGACATAATGAAATAGGCAGAAGTGATCTATGATAATTCATGCGTTTTATGTTTCGTGTGCTCGACCTATAATCTTCAAATCGCTTGGTAAACTGAGTCCAAAGTTAGACTTGTTTCACATGTGTATTATAGGCAATGACGAGCTTGCAACCTATTTTGAAAAATTACGGTGGGTGAACTTTCAGTCAATGAGACATGAGCAGGGCTCAAATTAATTTTTTGCCCACGGGGGCTCTTCCAAAAAAAAAAGAGCCCCCGTGAGCCTTCTCACGGGGGCGCTTTTAGTGCTGACGGGGGCTCTTATTTTAATACAAATTTCCATTGAATTGGTACCCATGAAACTCCTTGGTATTTTATCATTACCATTTATTTATGTCGGTATTTTTCCTCTTAGAAATTTACTTGTTACATAGCTGTTATTGACTTTTATCCCCATGAGGACATTTTCTCCATTTCTTCCCGTTCTGCACATAATTTCCTCCTCATTATTCGGAGCAACCTTATTTACATTCTTTCTTTACTTTTAGTCTTTACTATATCCTTCCAAAACATAGGGGCGGATCAAGCTTTTTGCTAAGGTGGTGGGGTACCCCAAATACGATGTAGAGCATCGTCAACGAGCCGCGTAGCGGCGATGCGATTTTTGTTGTTGCTATTTTGAACCCCCGTTAGTGATGTTTTCCTGGCATCTACTGACATCTACTAATACTGTGTAGGTCTGGACACATGATAGCATTTTTATGTGCGCATCACATTTTTCCTTGGCAGCCCAAGGGGGAGGGGGGGGGGGGGATTAAACCTCCTAAACCGCCTAGATCCGCCCCTGCAACATCTTATGCCTTTTTCTTCTTCTCAATATTGATTTACTGGTCGGGTTACATTATTTGCTGGTCTTTAAGAATCACCAGATTTCAGAGGATTCAAACTTTCACAACGAAAAACTTCTCCATGTTTCAGTCCTTGGGCGATTGTCGATCTTCAGCTCCAGCAGATACTGGGCGTCAGCGTGCACACCGGTACTACCAGCGCAGTATAGCCACTGTGCTGACGGCCGCACCGCGAGCTTCCGTTGTTTGTATCGGAAATACTCGTAGAGATGGTAGAGAAAGCGCCATCTAAGTTCCATTTCATTGGTTTAAGGTTTGAAAATTAATACTCAATATTGTGTTAAAGTTATATCAGAAAAGATAATCTTAATTTTATAATTCCACGGGGGCGATTTTTAATTTTGCAATCGCCCCCGTGAGCAACCTGACGGGGGCGATTATGGAGCTCACGGGGGCGAATCGCCCACCGCCCCCGTGTATTTTGAGCGCTGGACATGAGGGCTCAAATGAAAGAGCTAGTGATAACGTACGTCGGGGTGGATGTGCTTTTCGTTTAAACAAAAAATGAATTTTTAACGATTTTTTTAAAAAACGTCCATAGGCTAACATGTTAGGCTGCTGACGCTGACCATGCTCTGACGGTAGGGGGCGTCGTGAAATGAGACTAAACGGAGCTATATGTGAGCTATTTTTGCATACATTATGAGACCTGTGACCTTTGACCTTCAACCTTGTGAACCCAAAATCTAATCAGTTCATTGGCTCTGTAAGATACATACATGATCCAAGTTTGGAGGGAATACATCAATTGGTTCTTGAGATAATGCGATCACGAGAACGGGACGTATGTACAGACGGATGTACGGACGGACGGACAACCAGAAAACATATTATGCCTCCGCATACTTTGTAGCGGAGGCATAAAAAGCCTTCCAGGGGTTGTTCTTTGCTACAAGTACATGAAACTGTAAAATCATACTCCAGAAACCAGAAAATGAGAAATGGGTATGTTCGAGATTCTCCCTTGCAAATACAAATGCCCTTTGAAAATACTTTCAAGAATATTAATTTGCAGTTTTCTATGTTCAGTGCATATTTTCATATATTTTGTATCCCTTCCATTTTTTATTGATTACAAACTCAACTAGAATAACAGTAGAAATAAAGATAGAATGAGGAAAAAAAAACAGAATAAAAAGATAAATAAAGAAAATAGAAATGAAATGCAGCACATTACAGGGATACATAAAGCCAATTCAACTGAAAGGTATTACATGTCAAAACTCCATTTACGAAAATGTATAATTTTACTATAATATTCTTTTTTGTCACTTGGCATTTGATTTTTTTGTTAAGCTCAAAAGCCTCAAAAATCGGGGGTTTTACTCTGAAATTTACAATGTAAATAGAGTAATGTGTATTTCAATGTAAGATATTATAAATGTATTGTCTTGATAACCAAACGTTTTACAACAAGTAGAGGTACCTTTTTTTGTTTTGTTCTTTGAGAGTTAATATGAAAGTACACATGAAAGTTAACAATACAGTCAAAATATTTTCAGTAACCTACTCCAAAACTTCATGAAAAAGTTGAAGTACCTTAACGACTCGATATTCTTCCTGCATAACCTCAATCTGAGAGTTGCCAAAGCCTAAATAAGTTCCAACCGTCCTCCACTCGCCACCAAGCTTGATGGAAACGTCCCTTAGCTTGATCTCCGTAATCTCATCGCTGGTTTGCTGGGGTATTCGCATGGGTACTGTGTCTGGTTGTTGAGGGGGATTGGCGACGGCTCGTATCTTGGGGCGGGAGGGGCAGGGTGCTGATGATGGTTCACTGGCTCCAGGCGTATTGGTCTCATGCCCTGCAGGAGTTTGGGAACATTGGGTTCGTTTTCTTGGGCGGGAGAGGTATGGTGCTGATGATGGTTGAAAGGGCTCCGGCAGGGATATAGGTCTTATGTCCTGCATCAGTGTTGGGGCCCCACCTTCGACTGCAACGAGAAGGGAATCAAGATCACTGGCCGGTATATTCATGAGTGTATTATTCCAGCTCTAAATGGATATGTTTAATTTAAAGATGAAGTTGAGTTCTGGTCATGCGATTGCATGGTGAAGGAAACGGTGTGGAATCGACCAGAAAAGGTTGATCATCTAGCATATAAGAATTTGTGTGTATTGCAAGGTTCTGGAATCATCAAAATGATAAGAAATTTGGCCAAGTCTTGGTAAAGTTCTAACACTGTACACAGAAAGATGTATATGGGACTACATGAACACGTGGCGTAAAAATCCTACCCTGGAGTTTTACGATGTTACATGACATATTTAGAATATGAAGGCATTTGAAGAGCCATGCTTTTCAGGGAACATGTCTTATCTGATGTTCTTCCTCACTTGCATAATATAAGAATGATAACGCTCACAAATTATTTTTCACCTCTTCCCAGAACTCAACCTTCTCTTTAAAGGGCCACTCTGACCAAAACGGGCTAGAAAATGAAGAAGAAAAAAGCCATGTAGAATAATTTTTGACAAAGATTTAGAACATGACAATGATTTTTCTTAGAAATCATCAATAATTCTGGAATCTAGCTTTCAGGGGTTTTTCAATTTGAAAGTCTGGTTTCTTTGATTGTTAATTAACCCCTATCCTGAGTATTTACAAGCAAAAGATTTTAGTTATCAGAATCGGGTCATATCCCCTTTTGAATGGTTTGACATGCCTATACATTTATATACACTAAACTCATTATAATTTGAGAAATAATAGCTTTGCAATTATGTTCATTCTCTATGGGATGTCGTCTGCTTGGGCAGTGTTGGTCCATATTAGTGACGTCATTAAAACATCATTATTTTTCTGGCGAATCTCTCGTACATCCCAGCAGCTATGGAGGTGGTTGTATTGGTATTTTTATAAATCACCCGATATGTAGTTGACCTAAAACTTGTACGATGGCCATCTGTTAGCTTACCGGTTTCTAGTGATACTTTAGTTGACATATTTGATCTTCTTTGAATTTCACCTTTAAGTCTGACCACAACGTTGAAGGCACGTAGCCACAGGGGAGGGGGGGGGGGGGGGGGCACGTGGGCGCAATTTTTTTCCAAGATCGGTTGAACTTTTTCAACGTGCCTGCAACGTGCCTGCAACGCTGCAGGCATGTTTTGATATGCTCTGATAAGGGACCTTTGGTCCTATTAGATCCACAAGGATTTTGACGCCCTCTATCAGCTGAGTCGCTTTACACTGATCAATGCTTTCCACAGTTTGCACTTCTCATTTAATGAATGAATCAAATAGTGACAGGAGAGCCTTTTGCCCATGCGCAGTTAAATACTACGTCAGTGGTGCCCCGGATGTAAATATAAGTTTACGTCCGGTTCATGTACGCTAATCTGTAAAAAAATGCTATTGAAATCAGTGATTTTTTTGATTTCTTACAATTTTTGGTTGGTGTGTAGCATATACTCATCGTTTAAGCAAGGGAAGTCACCACAAGAGCTTACAAAATAGTTTCAAAATTGTTTTGTTCTCCTATTCCCGTTGATTTTTGTGTGAAACCAACGACATTGTGATGATCACAAATCTTTCGTTTGCCAAATACAACTGTTCGTTTATTGTTGTGTTTGCATGCGTTTTTTTATAGGCATTGGAAGAATTGCTTTTTTTTCTTTGGTGCTCAGAAAATCTGTGGTAATTATGCGTGATTTCTTTGCATCATGACCACTATTGCCGTGCCTTTGTCTGCTCAAACTAGCACATGTACATGTAGTCCCGTAGACATTGGCGGGTGCATGTTCTTTTCAATTTATAGTTTGGTCTTGTTAATCCGAGAGACTGCTATTTTTTCTTCCCTCAGATTTTAACTTGATGTACTAGATATGTGTACAGGGTTATTTGAGAATCTAGGAATCAGGATAAACTAGATAGAAATTGTATTCCATTCCAGGTTCACAAAATATCGTCACCGTGATTACAAGATATTTTTCACATGTATGACCCTTTTATCTTTTACCTCATGACCCTAAAATCTAATCATCTAATCCAAAAGTAATTCAACCCTAACAAAATTCAAATATTCATGTAAACAGTTATTGTTTAAACGCATGATGTGCACTGAGTAGATTTTTCTGTACAATGTTCTGCCTGCGGTGTGTGTTGGTGTGTCCGTGTGCATGTTATTTTAATTTGCTTGTTTGTTTATTTTTGTACAGGGCCCCATTCTCACAAGCTTTGCTTATCTTGGGGTCTTTCCGATTTTGCTGTTCATTTGTTATGTACTGTTTACTTTGAATTTTAATGGAAATTAAATTAATGAATTGAATGGAATAATCTCCCCGTCTCTGTCCGTGAATCCCCAACTCTTGACACTTTTAAACGTAGACTTAAGACCTATCTATTCAACACGAAGTAATTGTCCATCATCATACCGTATTTATAACCACATGTCCTATCTTCTTGTAATCTATTTATTGTCTAATGTACATAATTATTGCAGTTTCATTAATGATACTTAATTATTGTATTTACATTTTCATTTTTCATTATCATGTTATTGTTATACATTGTTAGTTAAGTAATTCGTCCAAATTAAGCGCATTGTTTATTTCATGTTTCTTGTTGATCCTTATCACATATTTAGTTTAACCGTACTTTTCATTTCACTTGTTTTGTAAAGCGCTTAGAAACTGTACTTGTATACCAGCGCTATATAAATCTTAAATATTATTATTATTAATTGAATTAAGACTACCGGTAGGTTCTAAACGATTTGAAGGAGCAGCGAACAACCCAAAGCCGTGAGCCTGCTGTTGCGATTATGCAAGATTGCGCAATCGATCGCATCCAGCTGTCAGATTGTGGTGGGACAACACGCTGGGTTTTTGCATCAGCGCGAAATTCAAACCTACAATGTACAGTGTAGCAGTGGAAATCATAGGATCAAAGGGACTGCTTTGTCGAAAGTCCATTCTTAGTAGGTCCATGGTTTAATCCACTGATTCATGGTTCCCCAAATGTCAAACTCCTTTCCCCATTATTTTTCCCCAATGATTCTGAACTAGTTCAAATAAAGTTTGTTTCAACTCTCAGTCGCACAACTGGGACCTAACTTTGGACTCTCTGAACCTAAACTGCTGTGGAATAACCTTTCACAATCTATCAGAAGTGCCAAGATTTAGTGCCAACACTCCTAGCTATACGCTATACATTATCTCAAAAATAATACTAATGCCACCAAAATCTAATTGAAAATAATCTTAATTTGAAATGATGACCAACAGTGTGGGCGTGTACCACCGTTACAACGTCCTCTAACAATCAGGAGATATAAGTCACTTTTATTTTGCAATACATTCAAGTAAAGAAGACCAGTTAGCGATTTTCGAGTGTGCATGTACATGTATGCGCTCGCGCATGTATGTGCTTGTGTGCCTATGAGTAAAATTGTACGTATTTAAGAATTAGTAAGAGTCTTGTAGTTTTTTACTTCATTTAAATTTAAATTTGTAATTTATTTAATTTATGTGCCTATTTGCTTTGTTATTGTTTAAGGATAAGTATTTATCCTTTCTTTTTAAATCCCTTGATCCATTTACCTTGATGATCATTTTTTACACTATTATTTCATGTTATGTATAAAAAAAAAAAAAAAACTAGACATAATACTTGTTTGGAACAAGTATAGGTGGGCTGGTCAACTAAAATTTGAGACAAAATAGAGCAAAAATAAGCGAGATACTGCTAAAAAACAATGTCATTGATGTAATGATGTAAACGAAATTCACCTTCCATAGGCATAACACGCAACGTAAGAAATTTCTGATATGTGCCCTTTTTTGTAATTTTCACTCTGATGACGTGATCAAAATTAAAAAATGGTGTTGACTGAGCTTGTAGAAAATTGTCTCAGCTACATCATATCGAAATTTTGAAGAAAATCGATTCATATTTACAGAGATACAATCAATGTTACATACATATGCTGACGTCATATGCAAATTCGTATTTTGAGTTCCAAGGCGATTATGATGATGTCACGATACACTTAATGGCCAAATGAGACATGGAATCATATTTCCGACTCATACTCTATTTAAAAATGAAAAAACATTGAAGGTCACGGTTCATTCCAAAGAGCTATAATGGATTTTGTATAGGCATGTTTTTGCCCATATATGCTATGTAATAAAAGAGCTCGCGCGCACGGACATTTATCTTGAATTGACGCTCATCATCTTATTAATGGTCATAAAGAGATAAACAGGGTATCAAATTCCTCGAAAAAATATGAGAAATATCATGAAAGAAAAAAAATGGCGATTCTATGTTGTGTAATGGTGTTACGCGCGAAAACGCGCGCGCATGCTCGTGTGCGCGATTTTTTATAAAATGCTTAAAATGACCTGAAACGTATGCAAAATAAATTTGAGACGATTTTGAGCATTTAAAATTTTTGCGCGCGCACTGACGCGCGGACGTACGCGCACGCGCGTATTTTTTGACCGGAAATTGACCGGACTGATATTGACCTTGATCATGATAAATATGAATGAGAAATGAATTTTGGTTATGAAGATATGATCATGAGTTGATTTTCAGAAAATTTCACAAAATGGCGCCTAGATGACGTCATCAGTCAAGGTCAAGGTTGAAAACCTTACCGTGTTTTGTCCATATGCCTATACATACATATGTGTGCCAAATATCAAAGCATTTGATTGAACCATTTCAAAGTTATCTTGCTAACAAAAAAGTGGGTCAAAATAAGAAAAATAAACTAGATTTGTAATACTTGTTTGGAACAAGTATAGGTGGGCTGATCCAACAAAAAATTGAGGCAAAATGAAGGGTACATTTGAGATAGCTTTTTGTCTCAGCTACAACATACTCGAAGTTCAGCGTAAATGAAGCTAAAACGACGTAGAGATTGCTCGCGAAAGACGGGAATGTAGAATCAAGTTTTGAGAAAAAGTCATGTCCCATAGAGAATACACGCAAAATGTGAAAAATTGACATGCCTCCTTTAATCGCAAAAATACGCTATGATGCCTTTGTCAAAATGAAAAATTGTGGGAAATGGATTTGTAGAAAATTGTCTCAGCTAGAACATATCAAAATTTTGAAGAAAATCGATCAATTTTTACAAAGATACAATCAATTTTCCAAAAATATGCTGACGTCATAATATGCAAATTGAAATTTTGAGTTCGGAGGCCATTATGATGACGTCATGAGTTAATTGAGGGTCAAATGAGACATGAAATCATATCTCCGATTCATACTCAATCAAAATATGAAAAAAGAATTGGGGTCACCTTGCATCCTAAAGAGCTACAATGGATGTTGCATAGGCATGTTTTTGCCCATATATGCTATGTATTACAAGAGCACGCGCGCACGGAAATTTATGTTTTAACGGTCTATCATTCCGTCATTAATAGTCATAAAGAGATAAACATGCTATCAATTTGTTTGTAAAAATATGTGGAATATTATGAAAGAAAAAAATGGCGATTTTATGTTGTGCAATAGTTTTACGCGCGAAAACGCGCACGCATGTGCGTGTGTGCGATTTTTTATAAAATGCTTAGAATGGCCTAAAACGTATACAAAATGATTTTGAGACGATTTTGAGCATTTTAAAATTTTACGCGCGCATTGACACGCGGACGTACGCGCACGCGCGCGTTATTTGACCTGCAATTGCCCGGAAGGATATTGACCTTGATCATGATAAATATAAATGAGAAATACTTTTTGGTTATGAAGATATGATCATGAATTGATTTTCGTAAAATTTTACAAAATGGCGCCTAAATGACGTCATCAGTCAAGGTCAAGGTTGAAAAAATTTCTGTGTTTTGTACAAATGCCTATACATATGTGTGCCAAATTTCGAAGCATTTGATTGAGTAATTTCTAAGTTATCTTGCCAACAAAAAAGTGGTTAGAAATAAGAAAAATATTTAATAATAATAATAAACTAGATTTGTAATACTTGTTTGGAACAAGTATAGGTGGGCTGATCCAAAAAAAAATTGAGACAAAATGAAGGGTACATTTGAGATAGCTTTTTATCTCAGCTACAACATACTCGAAGTTCAGCGTAAATGAGGCTAAAACGACGTAGATATTGCTCGCGAAAGACGGGAATGTAGAATCAAGTTTTGAGAAAAAGTCATGTCCCATAGAGAATACACGCAAAATGTGCAAAATTGACATGCCTCCTTTAAAGGGATCGTTTAACAATGTTAAATCTGAGATACACGGCCCTACGTGTTATCAGTGTCTGTGATATGGTGTAATATTGAAGCCCTAAAAAAAATTGCGCTTCAAAATGATCTAGAAGTGCCTCAAAAAAGTAAAAATCTTTGAGTGACCGGTTTTACCATACTCGTTTTCCCCAATAGACTGTAGTGTTATGAAAACCGTCAGGCGAACGATTTTCAAAATTTGTAATTCCAATCATAAATATCTTGATAATCAGACAGGCGATCGGCTTGTAAAAGTCATGGGGCTCCTGACTGACCTTAAGGTTTATAATTATCATTGCATCATGAGCTAAATCCAGAATTTTATTTCAGAATCTGAGACAAAGTTACCGGATCCCTTAATCGCAAAAAATACGCCATGATGCCCTTGTCATAATGAACTAGATGGAATTTTGACTGCGCGCAGTCGAAAATGATGCCTCCACCATAGAGCAATTTAAACAAGTTTGGAGTTTAAATCTCCAGTGGTTCTTGAGATATCATGATAACAATCTCAATGTATGGAATTTCATAAGTTGACCTCTGTGACCCTTGACCTTTGACCTACGTGCTCCAAAATCTAATCAGATTGTCTTCCTATGGTGATACACACTATCATTAAGTTTGAAGTTTAAATCTCCAGTGGTTCTTGAGATATTATGATAACAATCTCAATGTATGGAATTTCATAAGTTGACCTCTGTGACCCTTGACCTTTGACCTACGTGCTCCAAAATCTAATCAGATCGTCTTCCTATGGTGATACATACTATCCTTAAGTTACAAGTTTTTACATCTCCAGTGGTTCTTGAGATATTATGATAACAATCTCAATGTATGGAATTTCATAAGTTGACCTCTGTGACCCTTGACCTTTGACCTACGTGCTCCAAAATCTAATCAGATCGTCTTCCTATGGTGATACATACTATCCTTAAGTTTGAAGTTTTTACATCTCCAGTGGTTCTTGAGATATCATGATAACAATCTCAATGTATGGAATTTCATAAGTTGACCTCTATGACCCTTGACCTTTGACCTACGTGCTCCAAAATGTAATCAGATTGTTTTCCTATAGTGATACACACTATCACTAAGTTTGAAGTTTAAATCTCCAGTGGTTCTTGAGATATCATGATAACAATCTCAATGTATGGAATTTCATAAGTTGACCTCTGTGACCCTTGACCTTTGACATACGTGCTCCAAAATCTAATCAGATCGTCTTCCTATGGTGATACATACTATCCTTAAGTTTGAAGTTTAAATCTCAAATGGTTCTTGAGATATCGCGCTAACAAACTTAATACAAGGAATTTCATAAGTTGACCTCTGTGACCTGTGACCTTTGCCCTACGTACTCCAAAATCTAATCAGATCGTCTTCCTATGGTGATAAATACTATTCCCGAGTCTTAAGTTTAAATCTTAAATGGTTCTTGAGATATTGTGATAACGGTCAAACGGGACGGACGTACGGACGGACAACCCGAAATCATGATGCCTCCGGCACCACCTTCGGTGGCGGAGGCATAAAAATCATGACGACTAGATTTGTAGAGAATTGTCTCAGCTAGAACATATCAAAATTTTGAAGAAAATTGATCAATTTTTTACAAAGATACAATCAATTTTCCAAAAATATGCTGACGTCATAATATGCAAATTGAAATTTTGAGTTCGGAGGCCATTATGATGACGTCATGAGTTAATTGAGGGTCAAATGAGACATGAAATTATATCTCCGATTCATACTCAATCAAAATATGAAAAAAATTGGGGTCACCTTGCATCCTAAAGAGCTACAATAGATTTTGCATAGGCATGTTTTTGCCCATATATGCTATGTATTAAAAGACCTCGCGCGCACGGACATTTATCTTGAATTTACGCTCATCTTGTTAATAATGGTCATAAAGAGATAAACATGGAATCAAATTCCTTGAAAAAATATGAGAAATATCATGAAAGAAAAAAAAATGGCGATTCTATGTTTTTTAATGGTGTTACGCGCGAAAACGCGCGCGCATGCTCGTACGCGCGATTTTTATAAAATGCTTAAAATGACCTGAAACGTATGCAAAATAAATTTGAGACGATTTTGAGCATTTCAAAATTTTGCGCGCGCATTGACGCGCGGACGTACGCGCATGCGCGCGTTTTTTGACCTGAACTTGACTGGACTGATATTGACCTTGATCATAATAAATATGAATGAGAAATACCTTTTGGTTATGATGATATGATCATGAGTTTATTTTCAGAAAATTTCACAAAATGGCGCCTAGATGACGTCATCAGTCAAGGTCAAGGTTAAAAACCTTACCTTGCTTTGTTTATATGCCTATACATATGTGTGCCAAATTTCAAGTTATTTGATTGAGCCATTGTCAAGTTATCTTGCTAACAAAAAAGTGGTTCAAAATAAAAAAAAATAAATAAACTAGATTTGTAATACTTGTTTGGAACAAGTATAGGTGGGCTGGTCCAACTAAAACTTAAGACAAAATAAATGGCACATTTGAGATAGCTAATTGTCTCAGCTACAACATACTCGAAGTTCAGCGTAAACGAAGCTAAAACGACGGAGATATTGCTCGCAAAAGACGGAAATGTAGAATCCAGTTCTGAGAAAAACTCATGTCCCATAGAGAATACACGCAAAATGTGAAAAATTGACATTTCTCCTTTAATCGCAAAATTACGCCATGATATTTTTGTCAAAATTAAAAATTGTGAACAGTGCATTTGTAGAACATTGTCTCAGCCAAAACATATACAATTTTGGAAGAAAATTGATAAATATTAAGAGAGATACTATCAATTTTCCAAAAATACGATGACAACATAATATGCAAATTGAAATTTTGAGTTCGGAGGCCATTATGTTGACGTCATGAGTTAATTGAGGGTAAAATAAGACATGAAATCATATCTCCAATTTATATTCTATCACAATTTGAAAAAAGAATTAGGGTGACCTTGCATCCTAAAGAGCTACAATGGATTTTGTGTAGGCATGTTTTTGTCCATATACACGTATTCTATGTAATACAAGAGCACGCACGCACAGAAATTTATGTTAAAAGGTCAATCATTCCGTTATTAATAGTCATAAAGAGACAAACATGGTATTAAATTGTTTGTAAAAATATGTGGAATATTATGAAAGAAAAAAATTGCGATTCTATGTTGTGTAATAGTTTTACGCGCGAAAACGCGCGCGCATGCGCACGATTTTTTTATAAAATGCTTAGAATGGCCTAAAACGTATGCAAAATGATTTTGAGACGATTTTGAGCATTTTAATATTTTGCGCGCGTATTGACGCGCGGAGGTACGCGCACGCGCGCGTTTTTTGACCTGCAATTGACTGGACGGATATTGACCTTGATCATGATAAATATGAATATGAAATAACCTTTGGTTATGAAGATATGGTCATGAGTTGATTTTCGTAAAATTTTACAAAATGGCGCCTAGATGACGTCATCAGTGAAGGTCAATATTGAAAACGTTATTGTGCTTTGTACATATGCTTATACATATGTATGCCAAATTTCAAGGCATTTGATTGAGCCATTTCCAAGTTATCTTGCCAACAAAAAAGTGGTTAGAAATAAGAAAAATATACTAGATTTGTAATACTTGTTTGGAACAAGTATAGGTGGGCTGATCCAACAAAAAATTGAGACAAAATAAAGGGTACATTTGAAATAGCTTTTTGTCTCAGCTACAACATATTCGGAGTACAGCCTAAATGAAGCTAACACGACGTAGATATTGCTCGCGAAAGACGGGAATGTAGAATCAAGTTTTGAGAAAAAGTCATGTCCCATAGAGAATACACGCAAAATGTGAAAAAATTGGCATGCCTCCTTTAATCGCAAAAATACGCCATGATGCCTTTGTCAAAATGAAAAATTGTGACAATTGGATTTGTAGAGAATTGTCTCAGCTAGAAGATATCAAAATTTTGAAGAAAATTAATCAATTTTTAGAAAGATACAATCAATTTTCCAGAAAAATGCTGACGTCATAATAGGCAAATTGAAATTTTGAGTTCGGAGGCCATTATGATGACGTCATGAGTTAATTGAGGGTCAAATGAGACATGAAATCATATCTCTGATTTATACTCGCTCAAAATATGAAAAAAAATTGGGGTCACCTTGCATCCTAAAGAGCTATAATGGATTTTGCATAGGCATGTTTTTGCCCATATATGCTATGTATTACAAGAGCTCGCGCGCATTGAAATTTATGTTAAACGGTCGATTATTCAATTATTTATAGTCATAAAGAGACAAACATGGTATCAATTGTTTGTAAGAATATGTGGAATATTATGAAAGAAAAAAAATGTCGATTATATGGTGTCTAATAGTTTTACGCGCGAAAACGAGCGCGCATGCGCATGTGCGCGATTTTTAAAAAAATGCTTAGAATGGCCTAAAACGTATGCAAAATGATTTTGAGACGATTTTGAGCATTTCAAAATTTTGCGCGCGCATTGACGCGCGGACGTACGCGCACGCGCGCGTTATTTGACCTGAAATTGACCGGACGGATATTGACCCTGATCATGATAAATATGAATCAGAAATACCTTTTAGTTATGAAGATATGATCAGGAGTTGATTTTCGTAAAATTTTACAAAATGGCGCCTAGATGACGTCATCAGTGAAGGTCAATGTTGAAAACGTTATTGTGCTTTGTACATATGCCTATACATATGTGTGCCAAATTTCAAATTATTTGATTGAGCCATTTCCAAGTTATCTTGCCAACAAAAAAGTGGTTAGAAATAAGAAAAATATATAATAAATAATAAATAATAAATAAATAAAGGCAATTCTAACGAAATTATAAGGTGGTCTGTACGTTATACAGCCCACCTGATAATAAATAATAAATAAATAAAGGCAATTCTAACGAAATTATAAGGTGGTCTGTACGTTATACAGCCCACCTGATAAATAATAATAATAAAGGCGATTTTAACAAAAATATAAGGTGGTCTGTATTAGATACAGCCCACCTGATAAATAAATAAATAAATAATAAAGGCAATTTTAACAAAAATATAAGGTGGTCTGTATTAGATACAGCCCACCTGATTAGTGCAACAACCTACCATTTTGGGCTATACTAACGAGGCTTTCTCTTTCGTGTCCATCATCTGATCTCAAAATTTCTTCAAGCCTCTCCCTACCTTTCGAAATCTCTGCCAGCACCCTCTGCGCGTTGGCTGGGTCTTCGTTGGAGTGCCATGTGTAGAGCATTTCTCTGGCGGCATCTGCGATCTTAATGAACTGTATGACCAAGTCCGTTAATGGGGTCCCTTTATGGAGGTTCCCAATGAGGCTCATGATTTCGGAACAGCTCAGCTGGTCGCCGAGATCCCGGGTATCTGGAGATGCCTTTGGCGCCATGCTAAAAGAAAATATATAGAGTCTACCGGTAGCAAAATTTAAGCTATTATCATTATTTACAAATCATAATTTCATATAATTATTAACTTCAACAGGGCTGTCAACTTTAGGGAACTGCTTCGAGGGAGATCTTGAGCACTATAAAAATAATATCTTTTTTTTTTACTCAACACCAAATAAACTCTCATCTACAAAATACAAATAGATCTATGGTCTCGTCTACGTCTGGTTCAATTTTCGATGACCCGATGATTTGATTTACAAGCGAAATATGCATCACTAAAAATGCAGTTGATTGTGATAGCAAATTAAAACCTAGACAGCAATAACCATCTGATTTGGGTCATTTCTTTAATAAAACTGACATTTGTTGTCATTCCCCAATACAATCGGAGGTCTAGTGGAGCCAGACGTAGTCTCAGTGGAACAACCGACGATTAGAGAGACTGAAGCTTTCGGTCTAATTCAAACCCTGAAACTAAAAAAGAAATGTTCACACCTCGACATCAGGAAATTCTTTTTTCTAAAATCTAATAGAGTAGTAGTAGGCCTAGACATAACTCCAGGAAGCTCCACCACCGGCGCCTCCGGCGTTGGATCTTCCTGGAGTTAGCCTAGACAGTGACATGGAATAGGTCTAACGTTAGGCCTACACACAAAGTCACCACACAACACACAGCTGATCTGACTAGAAAAATATGTCTAATTTATTAATTTGTACATCCTCAGTTGGATTCTTTCTATATCACAATGAATATCTGATCTCACCTGTTGGTTAAATCAGGGAGCTAAGGTCTCACCTCCCTGGTTAAATAGAATTTAAGCCTTCAAAGCCAGGCTTAAGACATCTACACAATATACAAATAACGCACGTCCCAGAGTGCAATAGCGGTGAATGCAGTACGCGCGAGGTTTCTTTAGATTGGTGCCGCTAGCTCTGTGCAACGAGCCGCTTGCGGCGAGTTGACAGTGCGAACCATCTGAAGAAACCGAGCGTTTACTGCATTTACGTTTTGCACAACAGGGTCAAGTGCGTTATTTGTTTTATAAAATAGCGACACAAATAGCAAAAACGAAACTTTAGATCTAATAAGTTAGAGTCTACGAGAGTTCGATCTAGATCTAGATCTAGAGTTATGAATTGGTTCTACTTCTAATTTAATTAGACTAAGACCTTGCAGGCTTACCAAAAAGTCAATGGGATTCATTGCCTTGATTAAAAATAAAATCCATACAGTGGGTCTAGAGACGAGTCTACATCAGACAGCTGAAATTCCTGGCTTCATTATAAAATCCAAAAGTCAAAACAGGCCTAAATCCAAGGCAAAAGTAAAATAAAAATTTGCTTTTTAATAATACCCCGCTGGCCGCTCTAGCTAGCTAGCTAGAGCTAGCTACGCGTACGTTGCGCTGGGGATCATGGTGGAGCGTACAATATTAGCTACGCGTAGCTAGCCTAGCCTACAATAATTGCAATGCAACTCGAGGGAGCGCGTACTACACGTACGCGCGCGCACTGGATCTCCATGGTCACGCGTACGCACCGTGCAATATAACTTTTTACTGCGCTTTTTCTGCACTCATTTCTGCAAAATCGTGCTTGCATCAAAATTTTTTCAATGTCATGTGACGCGTATTGACCAATCACGATGCTTAAAATACTAGAGCCATTTTATAATCGCGATTAACGTCATCAACGTCATTCGCGCAGGCGGCCGGAAACTCATAATGCAAATTAGCTTCAGTCGGTTTCTAGATTTTTCTGTAATAAAAATCTTCCTTTTTACGTTTAACCTTTACGTTTTATTAATGTTTGAAGAAACTATGTATTGAAACAACATTAGAGCGAATTTATGTATAAAAATTGAACTGACGACATATATAGACTGCCTGCGTTAATTTAGCATTTGAATTCTCTTTGCCTAGTTAAAGACTACTTATAAATATCTTATTCGGGGAATTCCCCGAATATGACGCAATGAGGAAAAAATGTACGTGCAAGTATAATATAGACCCCCCCCCCCCCACTACGAGAACGGACGGACCCCATGCGCGTTACCAAAATGTCTGGTAAAGGGGTACTTTTCGTGGGACAAAGTCCGGCCCGAGAATTGTAAAAAAAAGGGGTGTATTAACTTTTCACCCGGAGATTTCTTTAAAAAGGGGGTGTTTTTTCTTTTTTTCTCTCATCTCTTTGGACTCCTGAGAAATTATTCTGAATTTAGGGGGGTACATTGAGCATTTTTCATGATTTAGGGGGGTCTCCAAGGCAGGAAAAGCCCGCGAAAGGGGGTTCGTCAGCCGAGTTGAATAGAATTAACGTTAATCTTTCAACGAATGAAAATATTTGCACTATTAAACGAATGAAAAACATTCATTATTTGTTTTATACAACATCGAAGAAGACCTAATAGAACGTTAATCAACAAATTATGCTTTACTCCTTATAAAGATAAATTAAAGTTCGAGTCAAGCCTGCTCGATTACATGCAGATTGCCTTCGCGTCGATACACGCAGGGATACGCGCACATGCAGCAGAGAGGTACGCAGTCTGCATATAACCAAAAATGCACGGCGCATATAACCAAAAATGCACGACCGTGCAATATACCATCTATTGAATATCATGTGACCAACAATCGTCCAATCAAATGACAAGGATCCACGTAGGTGTTGTATAAAACCATATAACACAGACTACACAGTTATACCATTTATAAATGCGAGTGAGTTTAGCGAGGGAGTTTTGGCAGAAATTGCTCTTATAGTCGCTTTAAAATAGGGGCACGTAATAATGATGAGAAGTTGTTGATGTTGTTTTTGGGTTTTAAGGCTGACCAATCTAAAAAGATTATTTCTGCCTGGCTGTACTTTTTTTTTGTTTAGTTGTTCATCACTGATGATTAGATGCATGGCGCTGTTTCTTTTCCTCTTCAGTGGGTATCTTGAAGTAAAGGGATCGACACTTATAAACAGTTTTAAACACGCTCTAAAAGTCCTGTTATCTGGAGATGACGTTTAAGTGAACTTTTGGGGGTTTCTAGCGAAGCTAACCGTTTTTTTCCTATTTGCAAAATTATGAAATTTGGTTGACATGGTTATCGTTATATTCATACATGTAATGTATCCATTTTCAGATATCTTGTAAACAACCTAATTAAGTGTATAAGTTAAAGAGCAATTGAATGTAAATATGTATATAACAATTTTGGTATCCCGTGCGTTAAGCTATATCTGATTATTAAATGAACGTTTTTAAAAAAATTATTTAATTTGAAAATTCCATTCACCTATTTCTTGTAAATGAGCAAGGATGATTCTTGAATGATCAGTTATTTCATGGGGATACCAATTCATTTGTATTTTACCTGTTTATATGCTTGTGTATTTATCAATTTTGTTTTTGATGCTGTTATTTGTTTTATTATTACCAAACAGAGCCTCATGGAAGACCACCAAATTTGTGATATGTGCCACCTTGTATAAATATCAGAAATAAATAAATAAATAAATATAAATGATTAAGACACGTACCTATTAGAAAAGAAAATGACACGTGCTGATGTACAGAGGGTAATAATCAGAGGTTACAATGGGGCACGTACTTCTTATGTGCATTTGTTGAAAGAAAAGGGGCACCGATCAGGTTTGAGGGGGCTTTTATGTGAAGGGGGAAATGGCACTTATTCAGGGGCACATGTATTCAAATAGATTATCAGAGATTAAAAGGAGTAATTATGAGAATGAAAATTGACACTTTTCATAGGTGAATAGGGGCATTTATGAGAAGGGGAATGGAGATTTTTTTAAATAGGGGCACTTATCATAATGAAAAAGGGCACATGTGAAAATACAAGGTGCGCAAATCGGAGTTAAAAAGGGGTAGTTCTTAAAAGGGGAAGGGGCACTTCTTACAACGGAAAAGGGGCACCTCTCCAATTTGAATAGGGTAATTATTAAAGGTGAAGGGGCACTCATCAAAAGTAAAAAGGGGCACTTCTCGTACCTGAAAATGGGCACTTACTAGAAAATAAAAAGGGCACTTATGAGCATGGAAAATGGCAAGTTTTCGAAGGAAAAAAAAAGGGGGGGGGGGTTCTCACTGCTACTTAATTGGCCTTCTGTGCCGTTAATCTTTTCTAATGTGTATGTCCTCTCATATACACTGTATGGTATCTGATACAGTAAAACCTGCCTTAGCGACCACCTGTATAGAAAGGCCTCCAGTCTTGTAAAGACCAATGTTTTGTTTCCCTTGAATATTTTTCTTCTTAAAACCGGTTGTACTAAAGGATATCATACCACCTGCTTATAAAGACCATCTTTCATGTTACCCGCTGAGTGGTCTTAATATATAGGTTTCATTGTATATGGAGGTGTCGCGGTGTAGTGGTTCATTCACTTGACTCTCAATCCAAAGGTTGAGGGTTCGAATCCCAGTCTGGCATTAATGTCCTGCGGCAAGACATTAATCCATATTTGTCACTCTCCGCAAAGGTGTAAATGGGTACCTGGCAATCGATGGGATGATAGCAATTATGGCTCTCAGGAAGAACATCCTTGATGCTGATGAAGCTACTGCCACTATGAACATGACTGACAAAGAAAGTGGACAAAATATGCAGTTCCTCAGGTAGACAAAGGAACATCCCTTCACTGCTATTATGTAAAAAGGTGAATATGCATGTGACACCTGTTCTACATATTTTTACATAATAGCAGTGAAGGGATGTTCCTTTGTCTTCCTGAGGAACTGTATATTTTGTCCGCTTTCTTTGTCAGTCATGCATGTTCATAGTGCACGGCTTATGATCATCATTTTTATTTCAATTATCCAATACCATTTCTACTTAAATTTCAGGAGAGCAATTTAAGACAATTTAGAGTTAGTCTTTATCATTCTTTGTCAAACAGGACTGACCTGTTATGGCCTTTGGCAGATGACACCCTCTGCCACAGGGCGTTATGTTATTGCTGTGCTTGGGCAAGTATATTACAAAAAAAAAATGAATGTTGTGTCAATTTAAGGAAAAATTAGTGATTTTAATACTATACTTCTTTTAAAAAAGTGTTAGAAACGTTTCACCCAAATAAATGCTTCTCACAGATGATCATGGTACTATTCTAATATTATTTTATTTAATTTCTAATTGGTCTGATTTCTGTATATCTTGTAAACCATGCTGTTTTGTGATTTGGGAACAAAACTTGTAGTGCCATTTGTATGTGTGTTATTATGTTATACAATTTTGACTGATGCCATCAATGGTAACTACCATGGAAACCTTGATTTTGATTGGCTGTTGAGCCCTGTTACCATGGTAGTTACCGTTGATGGCAAAGTTACCATCAATGGTAAGTTTTATGCAGCGGGCCCCATCAGAAGACGTTTTGTTTTTGTTTGCCCTCTTGAGAAGAATACTTCCACCTGTGTTTTAATAGAATGTACCGTCAGTGCATAAATGAATAATGATTACATTAAACAAGGGAAACGCTCTCGGCGGTCTCGCCTGCATAACGCAATTCAATATGATAAACCAGAACGTCAATGACGTAGCGCTCATCCGCATCTCACAACAACAAATATCGTAAATTTTATGTGGTACACTTTTGAACCGGTCAAAAAATAGAAATTTGATGCCCTGGAAGGGACATAATTTCATTTCATTTGCATAAAGTACCATAAATAATCAATGGAGCAAAATCTCACAATTCTGTGTAGAAGTTTATTGTTCCAAATTTAACTCTACCAGATAAGGCAAAATCGGTCAAGAAATGAGGGAAAAGAAGCAATTTTTGTTATTTTTGGAATAAATTTGCATAAATTACCATAACTAATTAATGGAGAACAATTTCAAAATTCTGTGTAGAAGTTTAGTGTACCAAAGTTAGCTCTACGATATAAAGCAAACCAAATCAAAATCGGTCGAGAAATGAAGGAGAAGAAGCCTTTTTTGTGATTTCGAATAAAATTTGCATAAATTAGCATAGATAATGAATTTCACGATTCTGTGTAGAAATTTTAAATTCCCTCCTAGCCCTATCATATGAAACAATCAGAATCAAAATCGGTTGAAAAATAACGAAGAAGAAGCATTTTAAAAATCTTAATGTTGATGCCACAACAAAGTCTAAGTTTGTTGACCTTAAATGGCCTTTGACCTTAACTTAGTGACCTGAAATTCTACTCACATGATTGGGGAGACTTGATAACCCTATAGTCCAAGTTTCATTGACTAAGAACTTATACTTTCAAAATTATATCAAAAATTCAAAAACTTAACCTTAGGTTAAGTTTTCGATGATGATGCTACAACATAGTCCAAGTCTGTTGACCTGAAATGACCTTTGACCTTGACTTTGTGATCTGAAATTCTACTCACATGATTGGGGATACTTGATTACCCTATAGTCAAAGTTTAATTGACTAAGAACTTATACTTTAAAAATTATACCAAAAATTCAAAAACTTAACCTAAGGTTAAGTTTTTGATGTTGACGCCGTCGCCGCCGCCGTCACCGGAAAAGCGGCGCCTATGTCTCGCTTTTTGCTACGCAGGCGAGACAAAAATCATGAACATGTATCGTCTCGGTGGGATTTACAATAGGGACTTTTAGATTTGTGTGGACTGATACGTGCGACGTCCATTCAAGGCAGTGCATTAAAAGGACGTCGATCGTAGCAATCCCCATTGTCCTCGTGCGAATCTAAAAGTCCTTTAAGTTCAGTTCAAGTTACTCCCCATGCACAGATTGTATTCATAACAGGTTTATTGTCCTGGCTGAAACGAAGACTAATAATAACTCATGACACATTGCAAAAAAGGACTACTTGTAAAGAGAATTTAATGAGTACATTTACAGTATTTAAAAGAATATAAATTTAATGTAGTCTTTACATCTCATTGTTCAGACATGAACAATATTGAAGTCTCCTCCACCCCCTGACAAGAAAAAAAGAAATAAAAGAAAATCACATAACACATGTGTAATATTTCTTTTAACTCTTTCAGGATAGGATTTTTTCAAAAGGGCTTAATTGATCGCACATTCTTTCTCAAATTGGCAACACATTGTTTTTCAAATTGAAAATAATTTGTTCTTCTTCTTGTATTGCTCTTAGCTTGATGATGGATGAAAGAAGTGTCCCTTTATAGAGGGACACCAGCTGAAAGAACCATATATGGCGCCCCCAACTAGAAAACCGTGACAGGCTAATTTTTCAGCTTGCGATGGTTGACATCTTTCAACTAGTGCAGTGCAGCAAAATGACCAAATAAATCCAAACTTTGTAAATGTATTCAATGAGATTGATTGTGCTGATATCAGCGCACATATTGATATTGGATGTCAAAACCAACCCATCAATTGATTCTGACTGAAAACCTGGCCTGATTTTTGCAAAAATTGATACACATAGAGGGATGAAATCGTCTAGTCTTGTGCAGCACAAATATATAAATAAATATGTACTGTAGACACTATTCACAATAATTTTGCCAATGAGAAGAAAAAAAAATCAGTTCAAATGAGTTTTCAATAAATGTGTTGAACATGAATCCCTTGTGCCAAACAGGTGGTTTTAAATTTAAGTATTAATACTCTGTTTGTTTAACATGATAAACAATTACATGAATTTATAAAAAGAATTCTAATTACATGATTACAATATATACACATGTAGGCCTTACATGTAAATTCACTATTGTAAGATAATAAGCAATGTAATTCAAATGCTCCTAAAATAAAGCAAGATTGAATAAGTGTCAGAAGATCAACAAATCGTCCTTGTTTTCACGAAGTGACGGTAGTGAGGAAAATCGTAACGCAAAGTGAATGCAATTTTTTTCACTACCGTCACTTCGTGAAAACAGTGACGAAATATCTGATGACATCAGATAACATATTTTTATAGATTGGCTGGAAAGTAGCATAAAAGAGTATTCATAAAAATGATAAAATCGCTAACTTAAATGTTAAATGTCCACTGCTGTGAAATAACCTTTCACAAGCATAGTTTTAAAATCAAATATCCAGCAATGTCTCCTTATTAAAAGAAGGAGAAGAAAAAGAAAGAAGGAAGATGAAGAAGAAGAGGAAGGAGAAATGAAGAAGAAAACTAACAAGAAGAAAAAGCAAAAGAAAAGAAAAAAATACAAGAAGAAAAAGGAGAATAACAAGAAGGAGATCTTTTAGAGAGTTTTAACTCCTCAATGACAATATCATTTACACATATAGCAAGCCATAGAGCAGATTTGATAAAGATAATACATGTATTGCAAAATCAGGAACTCTTTAAAATTTCACAAACAGTCCAGTATTTCAAGATATTAAAATAAACATTGAATTACATCACAGAATCTTGTAATCTTGAGCCTTGGTTAGTACAGCTTGGTCTTTCAGTTTTGCATACATAAAAGATGCACTCAAAACCAATTTGAATTGAAGCCGCGATGGGAAGAAGGCCGGATGGCTCAGTGGTAGAGTAGTGGTGTAAATGTGCTCATTCTCTTCGGTAAGGCATTAATCCTTATTACCAAGTTCGTCGGAGAGGACTTAAGCCGTCGGCTGCCTGGTTGCTTACTTACAACTAAACATTTATGCTTTCTTAGCAGTCAGGTAAAAAATTACCACCACCACCACACATGCTTTCTTTATTAGAAGTCAGGTGAACCAGCAATTGATCAATCGTAATTTGAAACATGACATCAATGTTCATTTCATTACGGTAGGTGTAAAGAGCTCTAAAGACTTCCACATACTTTCTTTAATAGCAGTCATGTAAAACAGTCATCGATCAATCGTTATTTGAAACGTGACATCAATGTTCATTTCATGAGGTGTAAACAGCTCTAATGACTTCCACATACTTTCTTTAATAGCAGTCATGTAAAACAGTCATCGATCAATCGTAATTTGAAACGTGACATCAATGTTCATTTCATTACCGTAGGTGTAAACAGCTCTAAAGACTTCCACATACTTTCTTTAATAGCAGTCATGTAAAACAGTCATCGATCAATCGTAATTTGAAACGTGACATCAATGTTCATTTCATGAGGTGTAAACAGCTCTAATGACTTCCACATACTTTCTTTAATAGCAGTCATGTAAAACAGTCATCGATCGATTGTAAATTGAAACGTGACATCAATGTTCATTTCATTAGGTGTAAACAGCTCACTTGGCTTCCATAGGAAATGCCAAACTGGAGTTTTTCCCGTTGATCTTATCACGGTTCCAATATTTTTAGTGACTTGAATCAGATGTTTTCATGAACTGTTAGCAGCATGGAAACCTGCTGAAGAAGCGGTCACACTCACAGATGCTAATTAAGCCATTTCATACAAGGGGACGTCCACCCTGATATCAAGTTTGGTTTAATAGAAGCAAAAAGTTGAGAAAAATAGGTCAGTGAAATTTTGAGAAAAAAAAACAATCAAAAATCTGAAAGTTATGAATTTTTGAAAGTGAAATCCATCAAACACAAATTTGCAACTCTAACGTATCTTGTGAGCTCCCCTCGGAATCACCCTGTCCTTAGAAACTTCCAAGATCTATATTTTCCCTAAAGACAGTTTTCAGACAACCCCTGTGTAAACAAAATCTATTCCATCATAACTAAGAAAATGAAAGTTTTGCACAGAGCGAATTGGAGAGGAGCTTGCATGAAACACTAGAGTGTTGCCAATGTTTGTTTCACTGATGATAACTTCTAAAAGAACTTTCCTATTTCTAATTGGATTTACTCAAAATTTCACTTATTTGTTTCTCTCATTTTTCTGCTTTTATTAAAACCAAATTAATAATAATAATAATAATAATATTTAATTTTTATATAGCGCTTAATACAAATGTCTCTAAGCGCTTTACAAATATACTATTACCCCGGTCATTGGATTAAGTGCTTGCCCGCAAACAATGTGTGCACAATCTCCACTCCCTGGGGAGCATTCCAGCCAGGCATTACATGACCAGGGTAGACTTGCCCTTTAAGTTTCTTTCCAGTTTGGTGATTTCAATGATGTAGTCATGGTCCTCTTGACCTCCTACAGGAGACTCTGGAAAGGCTTCATCAGTCTGTCATTTCATCAAAGTTTTTGTCATTTAGCTAGGACTCAATCATCCGCTTCATCAATGAAATCCACCAAATCTTCACGTTGCGATCGCTGCAGCGCCTTCTTTAATTTAGTCTTTGTAGCCTGGACACCGTTGGTGTTTCGCCATTGTAGTAACATTTGGAAGATACATTCCTGTGTGGATAGAAGACACAGAACATACAAATGAACATTTCAAAATGACTTTACCTACAAATGTAAGCAGATCTGTTACATAAGGCTCGTTCAGATATGATGCAACAAAACTGCTGTTTTTTTTAAAACAATTACGTAAAATGTAGTACTCTTGAAATTTCTCAATACATGTATCTTAAAACACAGAGCTCATTGAATACTACGTGCAGCTGCCTTTCATTTTACACACACAAAAAAAATTAAAAATGTCTGAACATGCCTTTGAGGGGGTGTGACAACCCTCCTCAACAATTTTCTGTTGCCAACTTTGGTTTTAGAAGAGCATGGTCAGCAAACACAATCACTGATGACATTTTGTATTTTAAACATCCCTTTGCCAGTTTTTGCTTAATGGTACTTTGTATGCAATTTTGTAAGCAGCCCTACTATAGCATTACTATACCCCCTCCGACTTTGTCGGCGAGGGGATAATAACGGTAGAATAAAAAGATAAATAAAGAAATGAAAATGTACCCCATCCAGAGATACATATAAAAAGTAAAGCCATTTTAACTGTAAGTTATTACACATCAAAAATCAGTTTACAGAAATGTATGATAAGTTTACTATTCCTTTTTGTCACTTGGTATTTTTTTGTTGTTGGAAATTCGGGGTTTTACTCTGAAATTTACAAATGTATTAGTACTGTGTTTTTCAATGTAAGAAATAAATAATTCACAAATTAATTTTTTGATTACCAAACAATTTTTTTCAAAAGTAGAGAGTCTTATGTTTTTATTTTGGTTCTTCGAGAGTAATGATGAAAGTACAAATGAAAGTCAACAATAAAGTCAAAATAGTTTTCAGAAAACTACCCCAGAACTTAATGAAAAAGTTGAAGTACCTTAACGACTCGATGTTCTTCCTGCATAACCTCAATCTGAGAGTTGTTGAAGCCTAAAAAAGTTCCAACCATCCTCCACTCGGAACCTAGCTTGTTGGAAACATCCCTTAGCTTGATCTCCGTTATCTCATAGCTGGTTTGCTGGGGTATTCGCATGGGTAGTATGTCGGGTTGTTGCGGGAGATGGGCGATGGGTTCGTACCTTTGGGCGGGAGGGGTAGGGTGCTGATGATTGTTGAAGGGCTCCGGGGGTATAGGCCTCATGCCCGGCGGAACTGTGCGCCGACATTCGCCTGCAATGAAAGGGAAGGGAATTAATTAAGATCATTGGCCGGTATTCACAAGTGAATCATTCCAGCTCTAAATGGATATGTTGCCTCCAGAAAGTAGTACATAATTGACAAAACAATATATCCTGCTCCTTTCTGGAGACAACGTGCTGAACGTCATCGATGGATTCATGGGGCCAAAATGATGATGATGGCTTCTTTGAGTTCTAGTGTTCAAAGCACTTAAAGGCATCGTTTAACAATCTTAAATCTGAGATGCACGGTCCTACGTGTTATCAGTGTCTGTGATATGGTAGAATATTGAAGCCCTAAATAAGTTGCGCTTCAAAATGATCAAGAAGTGCCTCAAAAAAGTACAAATCTTTGAGTGACCGGTTTTACCATACTCGTTTTACCCATAAGACTGTAGTGTTATGAAAACAGTTAGGAAAACGCAAAATTTGATTTTGATTTCCAATCATAAATACCTTGACAGGCTTGTAAACGTCATGGGGTTCCTGACTGACCTAAAGGTTTATAATCATCCTTGAAGCATGAGCTAAATTCAGGATTTTGTTTCAGAATCTGAGACAAAGTTAGCCAATCCCTTTAATAGTAAAACCCCTTCCTGCATTGCAGAGCTCCTGATGAACCATTGACCAGCGCATAGACTGAGATCAGCCGACTGAGCTGTCCCGACAGAAATTCTCAGTTGCACTACTTGGGGTAGCAGAGCTTGCTACTTCCACATTCTATCAGGAGTGCTAATGTTCAGGCACTGACACCCCCCCATCCCCCCCCCCCCACCCCAATGACAAAAAATAAAAATTAAAGATTCTCACAAGTTGGGCAAAAAAAATATTTCAACTCTAAAATTGGCCACAAAAAAAAAAAATAAGGTGCTCGTAACTCCATATTTAGTCAAAATAAGTATTTGATATCAAAATGTTCAGAAAAATGTGGGCTTTCCAGGAAACACAACGACTTTATAACTCCACCCAACACCCCATTGAAGTCAATGGCTAGACTCAACTCCTTAAGGCCCAAGTGACACATAAACCACTTTTTCTCAAAACTGGCCAAAATGGAGTTACGTCTTTGGGTCACTGACCCCTCAACTACATGTTTTGTGGAAAATAAATTAAATTCAATAACAACAACTCACCCATGCGGACCTTCTCTCCAAGACTCCTCAGCTTTGTCTTCTCCAGAGCCTCTATCAGCAACTTCCGCTCTTGGGACGGATGTTGGTTGTTGTGCCATGTGTAGAGCATTTGACTGGCAGCCTGTTCTATGTTCATCATGTACTGCCTCTCCCAGTTGGCTAATCGGGTCTCCGTTATACCGAGGTACAGACCGAGCTTCCTCCAATCGTAAGGGCCCAGCTGCTCGCTGATATAGCTCAGCTCCAAGGCATCTAGAGGCGTGTCAGGGTTGAATGACGCCATGCTAAAAGAAAACATACAATATAAGCATTAGGCCTAAAAAAAAAGATGTATTGCCCTTTTGGTGTCAAGACATTTTTTTCTCCGTCTTTGGGCTGATTTTTCTCAGTTTTGAATGCTTTATAATTTTTTTTTTTAAAGCCGACCGTAGATTTCAACATTTTTGGGTCAGTCGCAATGGGCAATATAATTTTCTTTTTAAGGCCTTATTTACAAATCATAATTTTATAATAATGTTATCAACTCCAAGCTCTTATTAACTCTGCAGTCATATGGACTAGGCTTGAGTCAGTACGGTCGATCACACCTAGACCGTTGCCGTTGGGTCCCGGTTTCGTTTTTTTGAGAACCGACACTCCGAAAAACATAACGTAATATGTAAGAAATTGCAGTTTTGCACACCACTGAAATCAATCCACCTTAAAACTTAATTGTTACCAATCATATTCTAGCTCATCCTGAATCAATCCAAACTGTTGATATAAATATGGGTTGCAAGGCAGTTCGCCCCATGGGGTTGTTGTTGCCAGCTGCTAGCTAGCTACTGACTGTACTGGCCGGGTCTCTCGGCAGGATTAATAAATCGGGTTGAAAGAAACATTAATGTTTGAATAATAAAACGGCTTTCTAAAAAGTACTTCTTTACAACATACCGATCGAATAATTTTTAAAAGACAAAATATATATTTTTTCTTTGATTTTGAACACCGCATGCTTCTTTTAGAAGCTGAAAATGTAATTCGTGCCAGAACGAACCCAAACAAAGTTGTGATCGTAACGAGAAAAAAATCATTAAAAACTACGAGAGCACAATTGGAAAGACAACTACTCAAAATTATTGTAAGCAGATACATAACTTGGAGGAAGAAAACAATAGTTGTCCAAGAAAAGCCACATAAATAGTGATATTTAAGGAGTTACTATAGGTACAATCATTATCGGAAGGGCCTGCTGCAATATCCGAATTACACGGGTTTAAATTTAACACGAGGCTATACGAGGCAAATGCCGCCCTCTATCATCTGTGCGTCAAGACCTTATTAATCTTATTAAGGATAACCTCAACACAAAGCAGTTTACTCAATACTTCGAGTCTGCGCCTGCCCTGTTCTTGGAGTCAATGCTCTTTCTCCCTGCTGGACACATCAGCAGTAGTACCAAAACACAGCTGCATACACTTTTCCTTTATTTTATACGCAACCTTCACACAACCCGTCAAAATCTACTTAACGACCAATAGTCGAATTTATACCATTTATGTAACTTCGGCAGACTCACAGTGGCGACGATCTCCGACCTGAGCGGAGGAGGGATACAAGAGAGAGTATAACAAAGGATTCAAGTATTTGCAGCAGGCACCTTGCGAGAAAAATGTACCCAGTTACTCCTCGATTATCACAATTTCTGTTGCATTTCTTGGGCGGTTATTGAATTCTTTGTCAAAGTTATCTATCTGATTATGGTAATTTTGAGCAGTAGTTGTCTTTCCAATTGTGCTCTCGTAGTTTTTAATGATTTTTTTCTTGTTACGATCACGTCTTTGTTTTGGTTCGTTCTGGCACGCATTACAGCTAATTACAAGGAGCACTGCGCATTTTCCGAGACTAGTCTGAACTTGCCTTGCAACAGCTATCCGTATCGAAACTCTTGATTACCAAGTAATTTTCAGCTTTTAAAAAAAAGCATGCAATGTTTAAAATAAGAGATACATATTTATTTTGTCTTTAAAATATTCTATGATCGGTATATTGTACAGAAGACATTTTTAGAAAGCCGTTTTATTATTCTAACATTCATATTTTTTGACCAGATTTATTCAGCCTGCATAAATCAAAATGGCAGCTCGAATGTTGTCTTTCTATTTCTGCCCCAGTTTTTTTACTTTTAGAGGCACGAAAATGGCACTAAACATCGCCAATCATGGATGAAAATAATGTCAAATGGAAGAATATACCGATCTGAGCGGAGGTATGCATGTGTTGATTTATTTGATTGATTAAAAAGGTCACTTTTAAGGGACATACTGGCGATATGCGCTTTTTAGAGAGGCAAGTGACAAATCCTGCGAGCTGATTTCGGGACACCGGGTCCCGATCGGTACAAAGCCGTCGGATGCGGTTTATGAAAATCCCGACATGACTCAGGCCTAATATGGACCAAACAACTTGCTGATGTAGCTGATCTCCAGGGCATCGAGAGGTGTTTGAGTGTTCAGAGACACCACACTAAGAGAAAAGTGGCATATTATAAGCTCCTAGCTAAATTGACATATAATTATTATTCGTAATTTAATAATTTGCAAGGCAAGATATCATACAACCAGTCAGTACCACCTCTTACTTATAATTTTTAGGATATCTGCTCTGAAAATGACGATCTCCAGACCTTTGTCGGTAAGTTAGTAATTTTTTCGGAACGGACGCAAATGACCCCAAAATATACTGATCTTTTCATAATTTCACATCCAGTTCCAGAGAAAATTCTGTTGATGGGTAATTTTATGTTCCTCTTTCCATTGGTGATATCAGATTTTTGAAATCTTAACAAATGCTTGACTTTGAGATAGCCAACGTCAACTTAGGTCACGCGCAAATATGGTCACTTTGTCTTTGCCATCTCATTTGAAGTGCCCCAAAAAAGAGGAAATATCACCACTGGCAGTAAATACACAAACAACGTTAACTCATAATATATCTAAACATTGCAATGGGTATCCAACATTGTCCTGAATGTGTGATACATGTAGGTAGGTTGTTCATACTGTCCCTGTGACATAATTTTATTGATGTCGCATGTGTTTTGTCATTTTGTGAGTGGGTTCTGGAAAGGGTATCAAAATTGCAATTAATTTATTCCTCACACTAATGAAGATTTAAAAAGTGCTTCACTTATTTACACTTTTTTTAAAAGCCAAGAACCTCATCAAGACTGAACTTCTGAAGCTTGAACTTGAAGAATGAAGTGAGTCTCTGATTCGGTTTGAACTCATTTCTGTCCTACTCCTAGGCCTAAACCTGCTGAAACTATTTTTATAACTTAGAATCTAGATCTAACGTTAGAAGTCTATGACTAATTTGCCAATTTTTCAAATTTCTTCTTCTTCTCTTAAAATTCTCCCCTGGTATGGTCCAGATTGATTAACTCATGTGTTCTCAGGTCGATGTGGTGAAAACGTTTCTTGTAGAATTTGCCTAATCCAGACATTTTGATATTCGGCACACCCTAAACTTAAAACTAAAAATGGCAGCACAGTAATTTGCGAATGTCCCACATATTGAAAAACATGTCATGACATATTCTTATTTGATACAGAGACCAGAGTAGTCTACGGCGAATAAGAAAAATACGTAATTGTTATTAATTTACATACCATCAGTTGTATCGTTTCGATATCACAACAAATAGCAACGAATATATGAACTCACCTGTTGGTGAAACAGAATTTAAGCTTTAAAATTGATTAACTCCAAGCAAAACTAAGAAGAAATATATCATCCGCACAAATCGGAGAGCGCCACCACCTTCGTGCGCAAACGCAACTTAGCTACAGTCGCTTTCTAGATTTTTCTGTAATGAAAATCTTCTTGTTTTTACGTTTAAGCTTATTTCATATTAATTTTTGAAAAGAATCTATATCAAATATAAGACTATAGCAAATTTAGATTAAAAAATTGAACTAATGACATAGACTCTCTGTGTTAACTTAGCATTGAATAATCCCATTGCCTAGTTAAAGACTATTAATGAATATCTAATTTTGGGAATTCCCCGAATTTGACGTAATAATGAAATATGTACGTGTATAAGGAAGATGAAGAAGAAGAAGAAGAAGAAGAAGAAGAAGAAGAAGAAGAAGAAGAAGAAGAAGAAGAAGAAGAAGAAGAAGAAGAAGAAGAAGAAGAAGAAGAAGAAGAAGAAGAAGAAGAAGAAGAAGAAGAAGAAGAAGAAGAAGAAGAAGATGAAGAAGAAGAAGAAGAAGAAGAAGAAGAAGAAGTAGAAGAAGAAGAAAAAGAAGAAGAAAAAGAAGAAGAAAACGAAGAAGAAGAAGAAGAAGAACAAGAAGAAGAAGAAGAAGAAGAAGTAGAAGAAGAAGAAGAAGAAAGAAGAAGAAGAAGAAGAAGAAGAAGAAGAAGAAGAAAAAAGAAGAAGAAAAAGAAGAACTTTTTTCTCCAGTTATCCCCCAAAATACCATTTTTCACTTTGACTCGTACCCCTTTTCTTTTTCCTTTTTAACGGTGTACCTTTCTTTATAAATAAGAACCCCCTTCCCTTTTTCTTAAATGCCACTTTTCACCTCTGATAAGTGCCTCTACTTTGACACGATGTTCGTAATACTCATCAGGGATTGTTTTTTGTCTTCTTTATATTAGATGTAATTTGTGTACGATATTATTTTGTGAAACGAATGAATGATGAACGCTTGGTATAAAGCAACCAAATGCATTTCCAGGTAATCATCGCTTTTTTATCGTTGTTGTACCTGTATGTATTACGACTGTAACACATTTTTGTATTTTTACTTCATACAAAAAATCGCAATATAGGCCAACAGCGTGTCCCAGAAAAAACGAAACCGAGAATTATTGACGTTTTATCATAACTTAATCACGATTATAATCAATAAATTACACGTATTTGTAAAGCTTAGATCCTCCTCTTTCATTTGATGCAACTCATATGATGCATTTTTTTTCACGCATGAGTGATTACAAACAATTTGAAGAGAGAATACCAAAAAGACATTTGGTGGGCGGAATCTGAATTTCAAAGAGAAAATCACATTTCTAGCCAAAGTTCTTTTTCTGCCCTCATATGACACCTCAATCAGGAAAAATGAGCCAGGAATAAAAACGTTCTGTTTGTTTAAAGTATTGCTTTCATTTCCATAATTTGATTAAACGAATTCGTTTTCACTGGCTGCCTGCCGTAGCAACAAATAGAGTTGACAAAAGACTTAACTCTGTTTCGTTGACGATCAGCCATGCAAAAAGAAGACGAAAGACTTGATGCATGGCTGATCGTCAACGAAACGGAAAAAGCAGGTATGTTCCATGATTTAATTTAACCATTCAAAGAACCAAGCCCACTGCTTAAGGCCTATTCCTATAATCAATATTATATAATTAACATTTCAATACATTGACAATCATTGATAAGCATATCTTGATTAATATGATCGAGATGGTCAATAAAAGAATTCTTCAAAATGAAACAGAGACTTACCACTTGATGCAGGCCGTAATGATACTCCCAATTATGGAACATATCATTGTATCGAAGTCTTTCGGTAGAAAATATCAAGTTCTAATGTTTCAGTATCTTTCTTCTGACAGCATAGTTGCTTGTGAACTGTTGTCATTGATCGACCCTGTCATCTCCTCGTAATGCACCAATAAAGTACGTCGTGATACGCGATTCAGGGAGAACCCCGGTATACACGATTAAGGGAAATTCCCGTATTTAATATTGCGCACGGTACGAACCTTTGCGTTTTACCCCATGGAGCATAGAGCATGGGGTAGCATTCTTCTGACATTGCCTACTCCGTATACATAATTATGTAGGCGTCAAAACGTGGACGTTTGATAACCACTTCCTGATGGATATTTTTGAGAGTTGCCTGTATTTTGTAATCATGTGGTAACCATGGTATCAAACAATGATAAACGCAGGGTCATCGAACAATGAATGTCAGTGTTTGATATCATGATTACCATGGTTACCATGGTGGATGGTTATTTGGAAGAAAAAGAACAATGGTTACCAAAGTTCTTTTTTTGTAGGGGTTGCACAGGATAAAATCTAGATACAGGATAAAATCAACCCGACTTTAGGGTCTGAATTTTCTGACGGCTTCCGTTAGTGCGAAAACCCTGTTCTCACTTATCTGATGTAGGTAGCTGTAAAGGGTCCAAAATATTAGGGTATAATGGGAAGGCTCCTTTCACTTTTGGCCAGTAAAGAGCAATATATTTTTGAAATCTGTAAGAAACAATTTTCCTGTAATTGGAAACTCTATTTCTCCTGAAATATCCTCATGCAAGTCTTTAACATTATTTAAAAGAATCTTGAAGCAGTATCTTATATCTAAATATCAATGATTCGTGTAACAATAATAACATTATATCACGTTATCACATCGCTATTTTCACATTAATGATTTTTTCATGATTACTTCCATTTTTATTACCTGTCATGAACGATGCCCTTGTAATGTTTTGTCATGTACATGTATATGTCTTTTTTTGAGTTTTGTTTGTATAAGTAACTATACTGTCTCTCTTCCCGGTATAAGATGATTGATGCGTGCATATAGTTCCCCGAACAGTATTAGGAACCAGAGCATTATAACACCGAGTTCCCATAGGACATATAGTTATTCCGATGGTCATATCTCAGCCAATACTCAACATATTCCAGTGGTTTTCGACATTCGGACATTATTTTTGATGCTCCTTCGGAAAATTAAGAAAAAATTGAGAAATTATAAAAAAAAAAATAGATTGTTATGACGTCACAGCTTCGGTACTCTACACCGGGAGGAGAGACCCGAGGGTGAAATTGCTTCCGTTCGCTTTCGCCTTCCAGGCAACAGGTGACGCCAAATTCTTAATAATAATAATACCGGTACTTCCTAATGAAAACTGATCTATTTATTTATAGCTGACCTAACATCCTATATTTGCTATTATTATTGTTCATGAATATGACAAGGATGTATGAATCAAAATACTTTTCGTTCGGGTATTGACTCGTCCTTGATCGTGACGGATAAACAATAACCCATTGTTTACTGGAACCTGGTGGCTCCTGTATTAAGCCTATGGAAATGAGAAAAATCAGTTGTCAACGGGTTAAATGCGGGCAGCTAAAGCATAACGCATCCAGCCGATTCTGCAGTGTCAATACTCTTATTGTCCCATTTAATTCTTGATTTGTTTAGTCATCGGTTGGTGAGTAAAATTATCATGATTTGTTTAGTCATCGGTTGATGAGTAATCCAATTATTATGATTTGTTCATGATAACTTCCATTTGTATAACCTGCCATGAACGATGCCCCTGTCATGTTTTGTCATGTACATGTCGTTTTTAGTTTTGTTTGTAAATCTCATAACACTACTGTTCAGGGAACTAAACTTTTTAGTCGTCCGTTCCCAGGTCGAAAATCCCAAAACAAAAACAAATAAAAAACAGTTAAGGACTAAAGATTGTTTTTGTATTTTTTAACCAAAAAGTAGATACAAAAATAATAAAACATGATTTGAATCACATAAAAATTATATATCATTTAAAGAAAAGGAGAGTAAACAGGAATCAAATTTCCTAAACATTCCGCATGCCCCTATTTGTTATCATTGGAGGATTTTATAATAGCGGTACGCGCATATCATTGAAATATTGTGAGAGGATGGGAAAGCGTGTGTATTTTTCATTATAGGGGTGAGAAGGCATGAGCCCCTGAACACTGGCGTTGCCCTCAATCTAAATTGGAACGTGGTTTATTTTTAATTAGATATTTGATTTACAAATGTTGTTGAAATTACATGTTTTTTCGGAATTTTTTCTCAACGCTTTTTGTAAATTATCTTTGTTGGAAAATTACAAATTCCCAAATTTACAGTCAGGCAAAATAATATTTATGTACTTATTTAGAACCCTTCGTGTCAGCGCCTGCAGAACGGTGGGGCTCGGGGGCTCAGGGGCTTATGCTTATGTTATAGAGAAAGAGAAAGAAATAGAGAAATAACAAATGAGTGACCTACCAGCGTCACAAATGAGGTATCAAAATATGCTCATCTGACCGTAATTAATTGTCTGAAACCTCTGAGCTTCCGGTTGTTCTGCTTCCTTGACCCCGCCAAGGGCCCTAGGACGGGCCCTGTATGCTCATCTGACCGTAATTAAACGCCTAAAACCCTTGAGCTTCCGGGGGCTCTGCCCCTTGACCCCACAATGGGCCCTCATCAGGAGGGTCTTTGGATGCTCATATGACCGTTATTGAATGCCGCGGTGCCTACATGTAACATGTCAGAGTGGTGGTGATGCAGATTTGTCCTGCCCTCCAAACGTTTTTGCTCATTACGCAACTGCCCCTGAAGTTTGTGCCCCCTGGAATGTTTGCTCCAATCCCAAACTATTTCCGGCGCGCCTGCTGAGTAGTCTGCCGAAGTTCCATAAATGGATTTTTTTCATAGGTCGCCGGGGTAGGCCTTGACGCACATTATGATACGGCAGGGCAAATTGCAACAAGGTGTTCAACATCCTCTCACTCTGCCCGACACAGACGGCAGCATGCAGTCATCAGCTGCCTTCCCGTTCCTGACAATATCCTAGCTGATCATGACTTGGGTCAGGAAGACTTTGGCAAAACCAAGTGTGGTTGCACATCCCATACACATACGCCCGAATTCACAAAGGAGGTTTGTCGACAAACCTAGGTTTATGTGCGTCATAATATGACGCGTTTTGACGTAAAACGCGTCATATGACGCACATAAACCTAGGTTTGTCGAAAAACATCCTTTGTGAATTCGTGCCATAGGGTGTAGAACGTGCTTGACAGAGAAAGTATAAGTGTGGCACTCTAATAATGTTACAAATTGTGTCACTATAGAAATGGGTGAGAATTGAATAAAAGGCCAGACTTCAAGCCACACAATAAAGTCAAGACAATAATATTTTACAAATGTAAAGTTTTTCTAAGGTCAAGTCACTACGTATTTGTTGTGGAATGAAAAGTAGCAACAAATGCCTACATGTATGTTGACTTGAAAATATGAAGATATGGTTATACTGTTGAAACAAAAGTAGGTTATTATGCTTCACCTGATTTCGAAAAAGTCCTCGTACCTTGCTGGTCACCTATCCTGACGACCAGACCTGGGGGTGTTTCACAAAGTTGAACTTAACTCTAAGTTGGACCTAATAATTATGGAAAGCTGTTATAATTAGCGTCATTGAAAATATTTTGTAAAATTTATTTCAAAAGGCATTAATGATGATTCAAATCATTCATATTTTCTATTATCAAGGAGATTTCATGTTCTTGATTTGGAATCTATGAAAAGTCTAAAATACTTGAATGTTTGCTTTTGAATACATTTTATTTTAAGCCTACATATGGCTCTCCATAATTTTCAAGTCCAACTTAGATAAGTTCAACTTAGGATCTTTGTGAAACACCCCCAGGTCTTTCAACTTTCGGGAGTGTTCTGCTTCGGTGCAGGATCCAATGCCAAGTCTGTGGAATTTCAGTGATTGGTGAGGGACTTGGATAGGTGGATTTAGATCCTTTGTAGATTGAGCAGGGAGATCTTGCTCAATGAAAGCAGCTTTAATTCTCTCAACACTGATAGTTTCACGTTTACAATTGTAATCTACTATAATAGTAAAAAAAAAAAATTGTCAGAGCGTTGAATGACTCGAAAAGGCCCCTGTATGGAGGTTGAAGGGGCCCCTTGACTGCATCCACCTTCAAAAAGATATGGGATGAGGAATTCAATTCTTGGTATACCTATGTAGGGGTAGCTTGTTGCTTGCGGGTAAGGGTGAGGTGTAATTCACGCACCAGTCTCTTCAGTCTGTGGGCATAATTAGCTGGATCGCCAGCAGAGTTGGTCTGTGAAGGAGCCACAAATTCGGGTGGTAGCCCGCTCCCCCCCCCCCCACTCAGTGTATATAGGGTACGCGTATGCTCGTTCCCTCTTTTTGAAAGCACCCCCTATCTGAGGACTGCCAACATTTCCGAATTACCCCCCTTTCGCGGGCTTTTCGCGGGCTTTTCCTGCCTTGGAGACCCCCCTAAATACGGAAAAATGCTCAATGAACCCCCCTAAATTCTGAATAATTTCTCAGGAGTCCAAAGAGATGAGAGAGAAAAAGAAAAACACACCCTTTTTAAAGAAATCTCGGGGTGAAAAGTCAAATACATCCCTTTTTTTTACAATTCTCGGGCCGGACTTTGTCGCTCGAAAAGTACCCCTTTACCGGACATTTTGGTAACACGCATGCGGTCATTCCGACCCCGGAGTGGGGGGGGGGGGGGGGCGGGGGTGGTAGCAGGACAGTAGTACCAGAGACGAGTTCTACTGCGGAACTTGATCCCAAATCAGACTTCATAGCTGTATGTATACTTAGCTATGCCAAGGGAAGTACCTCAGTCCAATTAACGGACGTTATGCGTCTTAAGAGAGGCTTTGAGTTGCCTGTGAAACCACTCGACATGTCCATTGACTGATGGCAGGTATGATGTTGTGCGAATGCGTTTAGTGCCAAGAAGATTAGTGAGAGCAAGAGAGAGTGCTGACTCAAATTGTCTACCCCTGTCTGTAGTAAGAGTAGTTGGAGCACCAAACACCGCTACCGGCCCATCTGGTCACAAAAGTAAGGGCTACAGTTCCCGTAGTGATATGTTGTAACGATCCACACAATTAAGTAAGAAGTTGAGAGTTACCCTCTGAAGTTGGAAGCGAGCCTACAAGGTCGATGTGCACATGGGCGAAACGTGCATCAGGTCAAGTAAAAGTGCCAAGTGGAACTTTTGTGTGTTTATGAACCTTGTATCTCTGGCATTCGAGACATGTCCTGGCCTATTTTCTAATATAATGATTAATACCCGGTCAAACGAAACGTTCCGTAATGAGCTTTTGCGTGGCCCCGATTCTAGGATGGGAAAGTCCGTGGAGGGCGTCAAAATAACTGGTCTGTGTCTGACTGGAACAAGGGGTCTAGCAACACCTGTAGATCGAAACATCAAATAATACGGTAGTAAATAGAGAAATAGAAAGTGATATAGGCTTGAGTTGAAGCGAGGAGTCTTGTACCTCACCATCCTCTCGATCCTTTGCAATGGCCGCAAAATCTATGACCGAGGTTGAACTCTGTCGATATACAGACGGGAGAGAGCGTCTGCTGCTGTGTTCTCTCTGCCTGATATGTGGTGTATCTCAGATGTATATTGAGATATGAAATCAAGCTGGCGGATTTCCCGAGGTGCGTGTCGGTCCGGCTTTGAATTCAAAGCAAGGGTGAGAGGTTCGTGATCAGTGTAGATGGTAAATGTGCGTCCTTTTAGTAGATGTTGGATAGTTCCTCGGACTCCAACGTCGGATGCATCAACCAACAGGCATAGGAACATAAATTCTAGGATGAACTAGAACTGTAGCGTTAGATAACTGATCTTTACATTGATCGAAAGTAGACATTTCTTCTTCTCTTAGGGTGATTGGTTGGTTTTTCTTCGATCTATTTTTCAACAGATAAGTGAGAGGTTGCATGGAGTACTTCTGCACACCGCGAAATGAACCGTCTGTAGAATTTGATCAGCCCGAGGAACTCTCGTAGTTTGGTTAGTGATGTAGGTATAGACAAATCACGGATGATCTTCACCTTGTCACTAATACCCCATTCACAGTGGCCTCAAACACCGCGACAGCAGCGGGACTGTCCCGCTGCTGTCGCGGTGTTGTCTTCAGTGTGAAGGCTCGGACCCGTTATAAACTATCGCGGGATAACACCGCCTAGCGATAACGCCGACACAAACTATCGCTAGGGACGCCTAGCTACAGCAGCGGGACAGTCCCGCTGCTGTCGCGGTGTTTACTCAGTGTGAAGGCTCTCCGCTATAACACCGCGACAAACACGTGTGATTTGTTTACTTACCTATCACTGACCTCTTTTCTACAGCAATGGGGAACATAAAGTGAAATAGAAATAAAGTAACCAGTGGATTCAAATTGATTTTATTATTATGTAGGTATTATAATTATCCAAATAAAAATATTTCACACTTCAAAAAATTAAAATATTCTGACTGGAAGCAATAAAAATGCTAGTTTTTTAAAAAGTAATATGATCGAGGATACAAAAAGCAACTTGACATGTTTACCGCGCAATTTCAAGCAAGTATTTCCGGTCATATCGGGGTCACTCGCGGGTCATGAGCCATGCATACACGTGTTTGTTACGGAGGTAATAAAAATCACCCGCTGCAGCGTGAATGGGTACATGATATTTATCCCGCTGCTGCAGCGGGATAACTTTTCTACTGTGAATGCATTTGTAGCGGTGTTATGGCGGTGTCGCCGCTCCGCTACAACGCCGCTACAAATTTCAAAACCACTGTGAATGGGGTATAAGTGGCTGAATTCCTTCTGAGTCAACTTTATGCCCTAGAGAGGACAGTGAAGGTACTCCGAACTGACACTCGGAGGGGTTGAGAATGATTCCATACTCTTGCAGGCGATCATAGAGTAGATGGAGATCTGTCTTCTGTTCGTCTTCGGTAGAACTAGCTACCAGAATATCGTCCAGAAAAACACGGCACGAAGACCGCGATCGAGTGACACCATCCATCAATCTTTGGAATTTCTGGGCTGCATTGCGGAGGCCAAACGGCATCCTTACAAACTTAAATAATCTAAGAGGAATGGTTGTTTTGTGGATATCGCTAGGCTCGACTGGGATCTGATGGTATGCCCTGATGAGATCGATCTTTGAAAAGATTGTCTTGCCACTAAGTGATGCAGATAAATCTTGCAAATGAGGAATAGGGTATCTATCAGGAATAGTACGAGCATAAAGCATGAGACCATCTTCACAAGGTCGCCAGTCCCCTATTTCGGAACAACGTGCAAGGGACTTGATCGACCAGCTGCTATCAGATTGTCTGATAATGCCGAGTTCAAGCATGATTGTGTTCAAACTCTGCCTTGGTAATCTGCTGGCGATCCGGAGCAAGTCGACGAGGGTGGGCCGATCGAAGCAGGTGCATGGGCCTCGAGTTTGGATATGGTGGGTGGTTGTGTGCTTGACTTCTGAGTGCTTGTATGCTGGCCGGGTGATGTCAGGATACTCACGAAGAAGGGAGTGGAAGCGCTCCGAAGTATCTTGCTTGACATACACCGGGCTAATGATCCCTGTATGTGCCGAATCCCTGTACTGTTTCGAGTGGTGGTGGTGTCTATCAGCCGTCGATGTTTAGTATCGACTAATAGTCCATAGTTATCAAGGAAATCAGTTCCCAAGATAGGTGAAGGTATATCCGTGACAACAAAAATCCAACGAAAAAACTCGCCGCAACCCAAGATCAAGTTAAAGACCTTTGCCCCAAAGTGGGTGGCTTGTTAGCTTGCAGTTGGATATTATTTTGTTGCAACTAAAATAACATATTGCAGATTTTCCTAACATGGATTGAGGGAAGAAACAAACTTCGGCCCCAGTATCAACAAGGAAACGCATGCCTGTTTGTTTATCGTGAACAAAGATAAAGGCGACTGGGTTGAATGGTGCCAAGTGAAGTAGTCTCCGCTATTTCTTGGCGGGCCCGTTTCCCTGGGCATTAACCCGAGCGGCTCCGTCCTGCAGAGTATGAGCAAGGATCGACTCACATACTTCCGGACTTATTTGCCATGCTTCCAGTGGTACCAACGTTCAGTCCCAGCATATCTTGCTGATGCCGACTCGTGCTCCGGGAAGCTGCCTGGCGATGGCCTGAATTCTTAGGGCCTCGCTGTCGACAGCGACTTCTGTGGACCTCCTGTACGAGAACAAGACAGTCAAGGCTTGCACATGAGCAGCCAGTTGGGTAGAAAGTCGCTGTACTTTGGGCGTGGCGCAATTAAGCCTGAGTTTGCGCTGGTACTGCTTTAGGTAAGACATGAGAAATAATAGGCGGACAAGCAACTTTTGTCTGCTAATTAATGCCGTCAGCTCAACCAAGCTAACATCGCTTGTCGAAGCTTAATAAGCTGCATGTGTTGGCAGGCTTTGCAAAAATAATTGCTTCAGGAATCAAAATATGCTCATCTGCCCGTAATTAAAGCCTGAAACCCATGAGCAACCGGGGGTGCTCTAGAGCTTGCCTATATAGGACGGGGGTGCATGAGCCCCCCCCCCCAACTCCGGGGTCGGAGGGACCGCATTCGTGTTCCTAAAATCTGCGGTAAAGAGCTATATTTTTTCACGCAACAAAGTCCGGCCCGTATTGACTTATACAAGCCAGAGATGGGGAGGGGGGGGGGGGGGGGGGGGCGCATTTACTTTACAGACCGGAGATATATAGGGGGTACGTGTTTTCAAAGGGAGGGACATGCATACGCGTATAGGCCTACTCTATAGCACTTATGGGGGAGGGGGGGGGGGGTGATGCCTGTATACAAATGGATCCTTGTCGATCCCCGCCTTAAGATCACAATAAGACCATATGTCCTTAATTATAAGGCTAGCTTGTGGAATGTGATTCAAATTATGAACCATATATCCAAAACATCAGGACATCCAATTCATCATGCAGGACAATTAAGGCGGATGAGAATCCTAGGTAGGCGACTACCCCTCGGGACAACTACCACCCGGACAACTACCCCCTAGGAAAACTACCTCAGACAAGTTCCCCCTAGATAGTGTCCAGGGGGTAGTTGCCCTAGAGGATGGTTGTCGTACGTTGGGGGTAGTTAGGGGTAGTACGTTGTCCAGGTGATAGTTGTCTGGGTGGTAGTTGTCCGGGGGTAGTCGTCCGGGGTAGTTGTCCGGGGGGGGGGGGAAGTTGTCTCAGGGGGTAGTCGATCATCCCAGAGGGTGGTACGTTGCCCTAGGGGTCGTTGTCCTAGGGGGTAGTTGACTGTGGTGGTTATCTGGGGTACGTGAATGTCCAGGGCCGGGTGTCCTAGAACCGTTCAAGGAGTGTTCAAAAGGCTATTTTGAAAACCGATGATTTTTGGTTGCAGTGTAATTGCAGCTTTAATTATCTGACATTTTACCTAGCTGGCGCGCGCACCATTATATTTATAAGCGACGTGTTCGACTCTTTGGATATGGTCTATGCAACGTACCACGTACAGTACAGTACGACACTTTCGTTCTCTCTACGATCGCATCGCGCGTTCTCGGTATATTGGACATGTATCTTGCTTGGCCTGTCCTTCAGGAGGTGTATTATTAGTCGTCGTATAGCTCAAATATAGTCTACCACAATATATCCTTTCGATCGCGTGTTGAAACTAGAAGCTACTTCAGGCAAAAAGTATCAATTGCTTCAGACAGGTGAGTAAACAAACAGGGCCTACAGAGCTAGATGTGCCATTTTATTACCAAGTGTAGATACACCACACAACACAACACGGAAATTCTGTGTAGTATCTTAAAAACACGTACCCTATACGCGCCAACGCAACTATAGAACTAGCCTTTCGCTCAAACGACTATACAGTACAGCTTATACATACAACGGGGCCACGCATACTTACAACAATCGCATATTCATGCGAGGTTGCCGTGCGTTGGAGCTTGACTTCTGCACGATCTAACGACTGAAATTTTTTCTTTGTGCGAATTTACCGAGAGTTACCCTAAATTGGAGTCGCTAAACGTGGAATTCTAACAGGTATGAAATCACAGAATAATATTGACTATGTCGGAATTCATGCCAACAAATATGATGCTGGATAAACACTGTTTTACTTTGGTCATTTAATCGTTTTTTCCTCTTGTTCTTTTTGCAGTTGGATTGATCGAGCCGTGCCAAGGAGTGCGGTGGCGGCGACATACAGCCCGAGCGCTGTACACGTACAATACACATAACATGGTCCACGCACATACGCACCGGTGAGTATAGCACTAGGCTAGACCTACATAACATCATCTTTGCATTTGTCACAAATTCCCGTGTTATATCGTAAGTTATAAATGAAACACCACTCAAAAGAGAGATACAGAACATAAGGGTGTGATTGCTGTATTGGCTACTATAGGTAATACTCATAATCTGCAAGAATCTTCAGTATAAAGGAGGCAGATTATCATGAAGAAGAATCAAGACTGAACTGATTCAATCAAAGAGATATTGCTGTTATCCCCTTGATTCAATGCAGTGTATGCATACATGAAATCGTCCAGTTGCAATCATAGGTGGTCTATGTGACTAAAAAATAAATAGTGGAATTATAGCTGAGGCCTCATTCTCCCTCACTTCCTAGACCGATCTAGGCTAGACCGATCCACTGGATCGCTCCAGATGCAAAGGTACGCTTCGTTTATGTTCACACTGATGAGCTAGAATGCTCTTGTTGCTATTGTTGTAAAGCGCAAACGAGCTAGACCGCTCCTGTTGCTGGGGTAGCAAAGGTCAGCAGGTCAAATGTTTCGCGCGGAATTAAAAACCGAAAAGAGTTCCTCATCTTTTGCTATATTTATTTATTTTTTTAAATAATTCTATCATTTTCTGTTTTTTTCTTATGTTGGAATGTTTTTCCATTTTCAGTTTCATCTTTTCTGTTTGCATTTTCAATTATTTATCATTTTCTCTTTCTATCTTTCCTTATATTATTAGTCGTTGTTTTTCCTTTTTTCACTCCTTATGTTATTCTTCGTTTATTATTCTATCATTTCTTTCTTTCTATTTTTTTGTCGTGTTATTCTTTGTTTTCCTTTTATGATTTTCTCTACCCGGTATCTGTTTTTCTTCTGTTATTCTTTGTTTTGTCCCCATTTCATCTTCTCTTCCGTCTATCTTTCCTTATCTTATTCTTTGTTTCTTCCTTCTATCCCCTTCTCTAATGGTATTCATTGTTTTTATTATATTCTCTTTTTGTCTTTCTAATCGCTATTCTTTTATCACCTTCTCTTAATATGTTATTCTTTGTTTTGATCATTCTATCAATTTCTCTGTCTGTCTTTCCTTAATATGTTATTCTTTGTTTCTTCCTTCTACCCCCTTCTCTTATGTTATTCTTTGTGTTTATTATATTCTCTTCCCTTCTTGGCTATCGCTATTCTATGTTTCTTCCTTCTATCATCTTCTCTAAATATTATTCTTTGTTTTTATCATTCTATCACTTTTTATTTCTGTCTTTCTTTACGTTATTCTTCGTCTTCCTTCTATTCTGTCTGTAATGTTATTCTTAGTTTCTATCATTCTATCGTTTTCTATCTTTCTTTCCTTATACCGTGTGTCTCAAAAAAAACGTAACACTTTTGAAATGGTTGCCAAATTGAGCATATATAATTTTATGAAAAAATGTTGATATGTATGGAAAGCTAAAGGACCAACCTTTCATATGATATGAAAAAATTAAAAAAAAAATCATGCTTCGATGGACAGTGTTCACTTAAGTTAGAGGTATGAAAATGGGCCTGCGCAGGATTTTTCCTTCCAATTTTGGACAGGTAAATTACTTGTAACTTACAAAATAAGGTCGATATGAGATATTCATGATCGATGGATCAAAAGGATATTTTGAATCAAAAGGATATTTTGAATACCTCGAATACCATTCCTTTTTCAGTGTTATTTATCAATCCCGAAACACCACCGCCCACCCCCCCCCCCCCACACACACACACACACACACACTTCCACCCACTCCCATCTCATTGTATCATTGATCTGGTAGATGTGAACGGGATTAAGGAAGAATGGGAAAATGTTAAATTGAAATACCGTATTCAAAATCATAATTGACATTATGCAACCCACTCTCCTCCCCCCCACAACCTTTTCCCATCCCATCACCTACCCCTTGCCTTTTCTTTATCAGTTTTCTTCCGTAAGTTTGGTGGATCATCAATCACATTTTATTCAGGTTTTATGAATGACCCAAACATGTAATAGCTAAGTACATCATTCATTATGCATTGAAAATACCAGACCCCTTCTCTTTCCCCACATTTGAACTTGTTATCACCTGTCCATGGAATACCGTATGACATTGCATTGTTATTCTTCATTGGCCTGAACACTGAGTAGCCAGAAACTGTTACATAATCCTCTTTATCCAAAATCACTGTTTAATACTAAAACAAAGAGGCAAAAACATGGTATTACACATTACAGGTTTAAGAGTAAAAATAACTGCATTAAGTTGTTACATAGCCTTCAAACAGTCCATCTTATGCCATGTTGTCAGTATGGAACGACCCCAATTCACAAATCAGCAGCGTGCTTTCATGGTAACTGAGTATCATCGAACTAACAATGTTACAGCAGTCTGTCAGAGGTTCAGACAAGTCTACCCGGATGTACGCTGCCCTTCGCGTCTTACCGTGTACCGCAATGTCGCCAAGTACGAGGGAACGGGGACGAGCCATAATCTGAACCGAGGAAGATCAGGACGCCTCAGGACTGGACGATCGGCAGAGAATATTGAAGTGGTTCGTCAAGCCATTCAGGATCATCAGGATGGAGACATCAGCTGTCGGCGAAACCCTACAGATCTACCCCACGCCACCTTCAACAGGATCACGCTACTTGATCTTCACTACCACCCTTACCAGATGATCAAGAGACACGAGCTTCTCCCAGGAGATCGTCAGCGTCGCACAAGATTTTGTGAGTGGCTACTCCGAAGGCCGGCGCGATTCTTAGATGACTTGTTGATAGGGGACGAGTCCGGTTTCGCTCTCAATGCCCAGGTCAACACGCACAATCTTGTGGCATACCGGGATAAAGGGCATCCTCCAGAAGAGTTCGACTACCAAAGGAAGTACAACCGGTCCAAGGTGACGGTGTGGGCCGGTCTCACTGGCAGAGGGGACATCATTGGGCCCATCTTCTTTGACAACAATGTCAACGGTGAAGCCTATCTCCAGATGATAGATGGACATGTTGTCCCTGCCCTCGATAGAGTTGCAAGGTATCGCCGTGGCAGGAATGGACGGTTTCAACGCGTATGGTGGGCGCAAGATGGGGCACCTTGCCATCGCTCCAGGGATGTCACAGAGCGCCTCACCCAGCTCTTCGGTGATCGAGTGATATCCCTCAACCGCGAAGTTGAATGGCCTCCACGTTCACCTGACATGACGCCTCTCGACTTCTTCTTGTGGGGATGGCTCAAGGCCAAGGTCTACACCACACCTCCCGACACGCTGGATGATATCAAGGAGAGAATCACCCATGAGATTGATGTCCTTCGTCAAGACAGAGCCACAGTCAGGAGAGCTGTTCTGGACATGCTGAAACGGGCAAGATCGTGTATCGAGAGAGAAGGTGGACACGTCGATCATTAATGTGAAAGACTTTTATCTTTACCGGTACCCTTACTCAGTCGGTACTTTGAAAGCCTTGATATTCAATCAAGAAGAAAAGATAGCCATGTGGACTACTGAACTGATTACTTTTGTCAGATCTTTCATTTTAAGATGAACAAAGCAGTTTTAAATAAGAAAGAAATAAAAGAAACATGAAAATCTTTTAAAAAAAGATTTAACTTGTTTTTTGTCATGTCTGCCCTAATGTGTGTGTGTGTGTGTGTGCACGTGTGTGTATGTGTGTGCGCGTATATGTGTGTGTGTGTACGTGCGTGTGTGTGTGGTTTGTGTGCGTGTGATAATTGGTTTGAGCAATTGCTTGATGGAATTAATGTTTCAGTGATTTATCGATTGATTTCAATGATCAAAATGAGTGACTGGTTAATTTGATTATTAATGGAAAAAATGATCCACCAAACTTTCGGAAGAAAACTGATAAAAAAGCAAGGAGTAGGTGAGAGGATGGGAAGAAGGTTGTGTGTGTGTGTGTGTGTGTGTGTGTGTGTGTGTGTGTGGGAGGGGGAGGACAGTGGGTTGCGTAATGTCAATTATGATTTGGAATATTTCAATTTAGCCAATTCCCATTCTTCCTTAATCCCGTTCACATCTACCAGATCAATGATACAATGAGATGGGAGTGGGTGGAAGTGTGTGTGTGTGTGTGTGTGTGTGTGGGGGGGGGGGTGGGCGGTGGTGTTTCGGGATTGATAAATAACACTGAAAAAGGAATGGTATTCGAGGTATTCAAAATATCCTTTTGATTCAAAATATCCTTTTGATCCATCGATCATGAATATCTCATATCGACCTTATTTTGTAAGTTACAAGTAATTTACCTGTCCAAAATTGGAAGGAAAAATCCTGCGCAGGCCCATTTTCATACCTCTAACTTAAGTGAACACTGTCCATCGAAGCATGATTTTTTTTTTAATTTTTTCATATCATATGAAAGGTTGGTCCTTTAGCTTTCCATACATATAGACATTTTTTCATAAAATTATATATGCTCAATTTGGCAACCATTTCAAAAGTGTTACGTTTTTTTTGAGACACACGGTATATCATTCTTTTTAAAATTCTTGTACTAGTATAATTTCTTTCTTTCATTACTTTTCCGCCAAAACACACTCACTTCTGGTTGAAGATCGCTTCCTGGCATGTTGATGTTCACACTGTACGCTAGATCGGTCTGGGGTGATCTAGGAAGCTAACCGGTCCAGAAGACCACATCGCGAGGTGGTCTTCTGGATCGGTCCAAAAGGTGGCTTCCTGGATCGGTTGTCTGTTCACAATCACAGTTAGACCAATCTAGCTTGGCAACATAGTAAATTAAGAGTTACAGGTACATTGTAAATTGCCTTGTTCCCAAAGACGCACACTAATTAAGTAACATCAAAAAATTGCATGTGATCACGGTAGAATAGCCTCATCTCAATATCAAAAAACAGCCCTAAAAAGAAAAAAAACCACCACAAAGAGCACCAAAAATTGGTCTCGTGAGACCCCAGTCTCATACTCTGTTCATCTAAACCTCACGTCCTGGCAAAAGAAAAAAATTGTGACGAAGCTACCGATGCTGTCCAGCTATTTAAAGAAAGTACATGTAGAGTTTCAAGTGTTGCCAAATTGGGTTTGCACTTTTATTCAACAAGTTGCAAATGGTCATTTTTGCCTATGCACACAAAATTTGTCATATGTACATTATGTTGATTTGTACTGCTCTATGGAACATGACCGTTAGTAGCCACAAGCAGTGGCAGATCTAGAGGGGGGGGGGGGGGGGGGCGCCCTCCCCAGCTGGCCTCTCAAAACAGGTAAATTTAACCTTTTTTAAAATAAAAAGGAGACAGACCCTCTCCCCTGGCGTAAGGGGGGGGGGGGTTGGTGTTGATTAAAAGAAAATTGTGCTCACTACCCCCCTCATGCCCGTTGAGCCTCCCCCCAAACAAATTTAGTGCTCCTTACCCCCCCCCCCCCCCACTTATTCGCCGCTAAGCATTTTAACACAAATTGGGCCCCTATTTGGCCCCCCCCTTGAGGCCCTGGCCAGAAGGTCTTAAATTCCCATTTTGGCTCTGCGGAAACGGTCAAAATGTGAGTTATATGCTATATTAAGCACTACTGGTATTGGGTTTGACTGCCACTTATAATCCCCAATGTTCTCAGCCTATTGTAAATGGAGGAGTGTGGCACAATCTGATTAGTCTGCAAGCACAGACCCTAATTTGACACTTTATTAAAAAATCTAGTTACTTCTGGTTGTGTCAGGAGCAACTATAGTACATGGCCTATGGTAGTCTTAATAGTGCAGACTCTCTTTTACGACTGACCAGGGTTTGTGCCTGCAAACTAAAATCTGATCATCGCCTGGCTCTCGTGACTTTCGTCGTGCACATGGGTTTGGATTCCAGCGCCAAGCAGGAGCAGACAGAAATGCAGACCTGGGATCTGTTTCACAAAACTTGTCAACAGTGAGAAATGACAGTTGTTGTTGTTATAAGCTACTGAAATCCTTGCCTCTGATTGGTTATCAGCAGATTTGTCACTTACTTTTTGTCACTGGTCATTGATAAAAGGCTTTGTGAAACTGAGCCCAGATTGTCGCTGCTTACCTTGTAAGGGGGCCCCTCCCCTCTGTTCTCGATGCAGGTTCAGGTTTGGGTTGGGTTGGGTTGGGGGGGATTAAAACATTCCGTTCCTTGCACTAGAACATTACTGGAGTCCTTGTGTGTAGGAGAGTCACCTTATGCACATTAACGCTACACTTCTCACAAAGAGCAGTGTATGAGCCCGATGTTTAGTGTGCCTACATACAATACTGGTAATCTTTCTACGAATCTTCATGACATGCTGCATACTGCATAGCCCTTTGGAGATGAACATAAGAATAAGAAGACTCTACAAAGACAGTTCTTGAGTACAAAGACCATTAGGAAAGTCAATTGCATGCACTGTACAATAACAGAAGCAGCCATGTAGGCCATGTGCATTGGAACTTACAACATGCCTGTAGATGCATTCACTATGAACATGACCGACAAAGAAGGCGGACAAAATATACAGTTTTTCAGGTAGACAAAGGAACATCCCTTCACTGCTATTATGTAAAAAGTGAATATATACATGTGACACCTGTTCTACACATTTTTACATAATAGCAGTGAAGGGATGTTCCTTTGTCTACCTGAGGAACTGTATATTTTTTCCGCTTTCTTTGTCAGCCATATTCATAGTGATACTCAACTTGATTACAACTGTAAGACTACATGATTTTGGCAACTCCTCATGCATGGATGCATACAGTAAGTGGCAAAATATTCTTCTTCAGTCAGGTGGCGCTAGCTGCACTGCTGTGGCCATCTCAAGGTAACGCCATCCCTCTCTGTCAGCTTAATTTTGCTCTCGTTGCCTCTGACAGCTTTTCCCTGTCCATACATGTATGTGGATCTCTTTCAAACAGGAAATCGCAGGTCTGCCTCTTCTTTGCCTGGCTTCCACTGTTACAAGGGACTTTCCAAGACCATCTCTCCTTACCACATGGAGAAAAAATTGCAGTTTCCTTCTGGCAATACTCTTTCTGAGCAACATCTCTGTATCCAGCTTGTCCAGTACCCATCAGTTTGTTCTGTCTGGCCAGGGAACCCTCAGTGTTCGCAGATACACCCACATTTCAAATGCATCTACTCTCTTTTGGTCATGGCCCATGTCTCACTTCAGTGTGTAGCAATGAGAAATATAGATGTCAATGCTATCTTTAACTTTAAACTGTTATTTATTCCCTGGCTTCTCCAGATATTTCCCATTTTGCTGCTTGCAAGATTTGTAAACAAATCAACACCAAGTTTAATGGATGTGAAGCAATATGCACAGAAACAACAAATGTGGAACTTCTGGAAGGTGAGGCGGGACCACTTCACAAGCCTTATAGATTCCAGATTTGACAATATAACCTACTATGGGCCTACTTTATAGTAACCTACATGGAAATGCCTCTACTCAGCTCTGCACCGTAAGGCACAGTTCTGTAAGCTGATCCACCTGAATGATATGCCGCATATTAGATAGTGACACAACAAAGTGCCTTCTGGATAGGCGCAGAGACTGCAGAGATCATTGGGAAGAGCCTGTTGGATGGCACATCAAAAAGGTATTTACCTGTGGAAGCTTTGATGTCTATGGTGCAGACATGGACAGACAAAGTTACCTGCTGGTTTTACAATCTCCAGGTGATGCAGTTTTTTGCGGTCTCCACATCATCAAGTTCAAACAGCTGTTGACTGGTATGTCTTGATATGTATCTCTTTCCATGGTCTATACTGTTCTCTTCATCCAGATGGCTATGCGAATGCTCTCCCAGTCCTCGTCCCCGTCTTTAATATAAAGAGTTGATATTAATAAAAACTTATTTGCGATTGATATCAATTACGACTGTGTACATAAGGGACAGGAAACTGAAATCTTACGATAGATCAGAGGACTTGCGATTGCTTTGGATCAATGGCAACTCTTTATAAGACTGAGCTCTGGGCTTTTTCACTTGTAGCCATGTGCCGAAAGAGGAGGCTTTCGTCATTGTGCCAGCTCTTCCATCCTCTCCTGGGTATGGAGTGGCAAATGTAGCTTACCAAAGGACATTAGTGCGGTGACAGGGATTGAACCCACAACCTTTGCATTTCAAGTCAAGTGCTTAAACCACTGGACTACAACACCCCTACTAATACCTAGTTCAGGAGCATGTTTATTATATGTTGTCTCCCTTCTTTTTAGTACAGTAAGGCTGTGCATAACTGTGTAATGAGGTACTCGAGTACACTCCCAGGCTTACAGGCGAATACTCGAATGCTCGGATGCCATGTTTTTTCTAAATTAAATTTTTTTTTTTTGCCACAACCATACTATGGCTATGGCAGCAGTATCCCAGGTCCGCTTCAGGAAACTCATGCGATTTTACTTCGAATTGCAGTTGGAGGCGCCGATTTAATAATAATAATAGTAATAGTAAACAATGCTGTTTTAAAAACCAAAGATGACAGACTAATCCATTTTCCTCCGAGTCCAAACAGCAATCCGGACATTTGGTCCCAGTTTCTGAGTGGTGAGTTGACAGAGATTGAGCTGGAAAACATTTTTACCCACGGTACCATGACGGTGCTCTCCCAGGCGCTGGGCACGGGTAAGCGTCGGCCTGGACAGTGCTAGGTGTACGGGTGACAAAAAAATGGCGACCGAGTATTCGAGTATGAGGAATCGTACTCTAGTAGTTGTCAACAGTGCGAATACTTGAGTACTCGTCGCAGCCTTACTGTCCAGTGGTCACCATGCTCTGAAAGACATTGCCATTCTGTGTCCCCCCCCCCCACTCCACAATTCCCTACCCATGATTGATTTATTTCACATCTTTGAAAGCAGGGCAATTCAGTCAAACTGGTCTTTGGTGGAGCGCTGTTTATATAACAAATGCAAACAAAAGAATAAATACAAATAAAGAACATGTTTCAACTCGACAACATCAGCACAAAGGACTTAATTTCTACACAACGTATGAGAGAAACTGAATGTATTTTTTAGCCTTTTCACACAGGGGTAAATTTCTTTACAGCTGATTAGTTTAAAGAGCTTTAAACTAATCAGCTTTAGATACAACATTATTCACACACAGACAATTTTGGTGCAGTCGTTCGAGATTCACTGCTCTTTAAACGCTCAGTGGGGCCATTGCACATAATTTACGAGCAGTGACGAGCAATGACTCACTGCTGATACATGTAAATGCGTAGTGGCCCTACTGAGCGTTTAAAGAGCAGTGCCCGGTCTTAGCTCTGCCCAGTTAAGGATGTATATCCATTCACACACAAAATTTCTTGCTCTCTAGATACAGACTTTGTGTCTGCAGCCTGCTCTGAACGGCGTGTAGATCGCGACTTCGTATCTGTCCGAACATCGTATAAACGACGTTAACAAAAGGAAAATTTATTGAAAGCTGTTTAGTTACGGTATACAGCTTTATAAACTACATGTAATTAGCTCTAGATACAATGAATTTTACCCATGTGTGGAAAGGCTGATTAACAAGTTCTACAAAATGAAGAAGGAGGAGATGAGATACAGAGAAAAAAGATGTTTCATCTATGCTTCTTGCGGCCTTTTCACACGGGTAAAATTCATTGTTTCTAGAGCTGATTAGCTTAAAGCTGTTTAACTAAAAAGCTTTACAGAACATTTTCCCTGTGTGAAGGTGGTTTATACAATGTTCGATCAGATACAAAGTCACGATTCATATCAAGAGAGCAAAACATTTTGTGTGTGAACGGATATATGCAGCAAGCAAAATATGAATGTACTTCGGTTTGTAAATCATGCAAAGTGTTTGTGTTTTGTGTGTAAATCGCTGGTAATAGCGCATACAGCAGTGGTATGCTCCAGGAGAGTCCCAAGAGTAACAAGGGTATCTACCTACTTCAGCACGAGAACCAAGGAGTGAGAAGCAGAGAGAGAGAGAGATCAAAAGGGAAGGGAGAGAAGGGAACGAAGGGTGCTTGATTATTTAAAAAAATGAATGAAACAAAACCATCAATGTCGATATGAAAATGATGGACTCACTTAAATTAGAATTTTAAAAAAATTAAGAAAAGGAAAGTGTAATAAATAAATAACTAATAATAAAAATACCCAGAAAGCTGAAGAAAGAACCAAAGATAAAAAGGTACACAAAGCAATTCCCTTTTTTATGTGCATGATTGACCTAAATTGAATAATCACTGGAAGATCGAGGAAGTACAAAAGAAAGTCAGCTAGAATCACTTACAAGCACTGAGACTGGGAACCGAAGTCAGTTCTTCTCAACAAGAAAAACGCCTATTAAAGCGTACAGTACATGTGACATACAAAATGTACTATGTGAAGTCGTTTATTGAGTAAATGGACCAGTATTCAAATTTAATATGGATATTTCCTTCACAAGTGTTTGTGGTGATGAAGCATTTCATTCACTCGCTATTATCCTTTGTACTACAATTGCCAGAATGCAAATTGCATAAATAAGTTGGTGCTCTTCTGGTTTCTCATAGATGAAATATATGTATGAAAACTATATTTTAGTATTTTTTAAATGGATAGGTTACAATTGTTCCCCTGTTACAGACATGTATATCTTTTTCTCCAAATATGATTTTAATCTTCTCAGCTATGATCTTTCAAACATCTTTCCAACTAAAGTATGCTGTAGATACAGGTATGACTTCAACTGGCACGTCACATTTTCAAGAAAATGGCTATGCCCATGTCGTGCTAAATGGCATCACATCATGCCAAGAATATCTTCAATTATATATCTCTTATACAGAGGGCTTGCGGGTGCACCATGTGAGAGAGGGAGGATTGAGGAGTCCTGAAAAGGACTCTCGGTAATCTATCTTGAGGGTTTGTAGTCCTGAAAAGGACTGTTGGTATAGTCTTGGAAAAGACTGTTGGTTATCTTTCTTAGCTTATAGTTCTTAGGAGAACTATAGCGCTTGGAGAGGATGAGTGGCGGGAGTGGCTCGACATTTCGAAACAGGTTGACTATCCGTCGTCAGGAGTGGAAAATAGCTGGCGTGCGTGAGCTTAAGTCATCGGGGTGCGGACGTCGGGGGAAAAAATACATGACCGTGCGGGCTTGAGTCATCGGGGAGTGGACATGGATGGTCTGCTGGTCCGTCTGGCTGTCCGTCTGGGCTGGAGTCTCCGGGTTGCGGACGTCGGGGAGTTTCAAATCCATGAGTTGTGTGTGCTGTCGACGAGATGCTTTGTGTGTCCCCGACGTAGGCGGCATTGTAGTCTGCTGTCGTCTGCTGTGCATTGTAGCTGTGAGGCTGGCGGCTGCTTTGAGGGTTCGGCGGATGGTGGTGGTTGATGTAGGGTGTCTGCGGGGGTGGTGAAGGTGGTGGTGGAGGTGGTGGTGGAGGAGGAGTGACCGGGTACTTGTTGATGAGGGGTTTCCAGATGTCGTTGATGTATAATCCTGAGTCTTGGGGCATGGTGTTGTGGCGGTGAATTTCGATGGCTTCTCGGATTCGGCGTGTATGCCAGTGCTTCATTATGGAGATGAGATGACTGTTATCCCATTCGATCGTGTGTTCGTGTTGCTGGGCGTGTTTGACGAAGGAGGACTTATCCCAATCGCTGAGTCTTAAGCTGGTTCTGTGTTCCTTGAGTCTTGTTTCCAGATTTCTCCCCGTTTCACCAAAATAGACTTTTCCACATTTGCATGGTATTTTGTAGACTCAAGCTTACTTGTGGTTTGGATGCTTGTCTTTGTGGGAGTTGAGTTTCGAATGGAGTTTGTTGGAGGAACTGTGTCGAACTTGGATGTCTGCTGCTTGAAGGATACGCTGAATCTTGTGAGAGGCTTGACCGATATAGGGAAGAACAACAGTTTGTTTCAGTGGTGTAGCTGCAGGTTGGTTCTCTTCAGGGACGGTGTTGGCTGCGGGCTTGCTGGTGGGAATCTTGGATTTGATCTTATGTCTTGGGTATTTGTTGATGGTAGTTAGGGCTGTGTAGTTAGGACATGCTGGATTTCCTGGTCTAGATAGTCGGCATCGCTGAGTTGATGAGCTCGGGGGATGAGGGCGTTGGGGACTGATTGTAGTACTGATGAATGTCGACTCCCTGATGACTCAAGCCGGCACGGTCATGTATTTTTTCCCAGACGTCCACACCCCGGTGACTTACGCTGATGCACACCAGCTATTCTCCAATCCTGACGATGGATAGTCAACCTGTTCGAAACGTCAAGCCACTCCTGCCATTCATCCTCTCCAAGCGCTATAGTTCTCCTTAGAACTATAAGCTAAGAAAGATAACCAACAGTCTTTTTCAAGACTATACCAACAGTCCTTTTCAGGACTACAAACCCTCAAGAAAGATTACTGAGGGTCCCTTTCAGGACTCCTCAATCCTCCCTCTCTCTCTCACATAGTGCACCCGTAAGCCTACTGTATATCTACATCACCATGCAAGCCGACACTTACAAGCAGTATTTATCTCTTGTACATTTTTGTAAGGAATATTTACATCAAAGGGCAGGAATACATCTCATTTTCAGAATACCTACACTTATTCTTTGGACTGAGGTTTCCTTTAAATTCAATACAGGTTAAAGATAAATTGAGTCCTGGTCATGTGGTTTCATTTTGAAAGAAAAGATGTGGAATGGATCAGGACAGATTTCTATTTCACATCCATTTAGACTCTTTTTAGGCGATGTTCTTGGGTTCCCAATGAGTCATCGAATATTCGGTTATCAAGTTCATTATTCGACTACTGGCTTTACCGGCGGGTAGTCGATTAAACGTCTACTTGAAACGGGCTTAGTTCTGGAGTCATCAAAATCATATTAAATTTGGCCCAGTCTTGGTAGAGTAACAAGCACTGTACACAGAAAGATGTACACAAATGGTGTCCGGCCTACTTACCTTGATTTCTATGCTCATTACTCAGCCAGTATACATTTTCTACCAAAAGTGTTTGGCAAATGAAATTTTTTGTAATCTTGAACACTCTTGCGTAAGTTTCGTTTGATTCTGTGAGAATTCATTTTCTTTTTTTACCATAACTCAAGTTTATCTTTAAGATGGAATGACAAATTGAATATGAGCCAAATTCTTTTCTATTATCTATTTACTATTATCTCCAGGAATTTGGACTAACAAGATGGATCGACCTCTGAAGCAGGAGCCGCTGTTTGAAGGAGAAGGAGGTGAAACCGGTGATACAGGAGGTTTGTCGTTTTCCTTGATCCCCATCCGTGTTAAAAAAGAGGACAACACCTTCCATTCAGACAACACAGTGGCTAGACCAAGCATCAAACCTACTCCAGAGACTCTCTGGTTGGCCACATCAGGAGGTGCCACAAGTAGCCATAACCTGCAAGCCCCTGAACGTGAAGATGATGAGCCAGATGAGAGATCATCGGATGAAGGTATTGGGCGGTCCCCTGCTACATATGAAAACGCCATGCAGTCACATTCTGAGGAGGAAGCGGGATCATCTTCAGGTAGTGCGCAAGACACCAGGAAAGGTTCATTATTGGACACTCTAGCTAAGCCAATATTTTTCTGTGATGTCTGTAGTATGGCGTTCACCGAAGAGAACCACCTCGCCCGTCACATGCAAAAACACACATTTATTTGTCACTTTTGCGGCAAGCAATTTTCATCGGACTCTGAGTTGTTGCAGCACGAAGATGTCCATAAGAAGGGTCAAGAGCACTGCTGCAAAGAATGCGATATCATCTTTGAGAGCAAGGCCGCTCTAGAGGATCACTATGGAGATCATATGTATGCCTGCTCTCTGTGTCCGAAGACTTTCACCAACCATATTGCATTGTTGAACCACGAAAATGGCCACCAGGATCCAAAGCTTAGTTGCAATGGTTGCGGGAAGAGTTTCAATCGCTTGAGTAATCTTAAGGTTCATAAACAGAAACACTGCAGAAGAGGAAGCCAGGTCAGCAGAAACCTAAGGGCCAATAAAGGGCCAAGAGGCAGCGTTAGTCCCAGGAGTGCCAAGGAGACCCCTATACAGGAAAATGGAGAAGACAATGGGACACAGAATTGTGCTGAAGATGATGGTTCCAGGGAACAGGATGATATGGCTGTTCCGGTGAAAAATGCTGTTGCACCAAAGTTGGGAAGGGATCTGTATTTTCATTGCTCCGATTGCCCAAAAGCATTCAGCAACAAGGACGACTTTGCAAAGCACAAGCTTAATCATCAAGGTAATAATGGGACCATGACGAATGGTACTACTCGATCAGAAGCTCATGTAGGTCTGGAAACTTCAACATATGGCGATGGATTTGAATGCAAAGACTGTAGAACAACCTACCCTTCTTTAGGAGCTCTGCAAAATCATCTTTTAAAGCACATATATCCATGTCATCTGTGTGATAGTAGCTTCACAAATTTAAGACTATTTAAGAGACATGTGAACAGTCATAACCTGATCTACCCGTGCCCTCAATGTGAGCGAGAGTTTAAAAAACGATATTACCTACAGGTTCATGTGGCGAGAGTACACAGGCCTAGTGAAAGAGATGGAGCTGGCAAGAGTGGCATAAGCTCAACTGAGACTGTCCTGAAGGACACCAACGAACCCCAATCCCCTGTGCAACCAAGCTCCTGTGAATCCCCGCTGAAAGAAGATATTGCGATGAAACGTTCTCTTCGGCTTAAGTGCAGGATATGTGGGAAATCATATGCCAGGAAAAGCGACCTGACAAAGCACATGAATCATGGGAAGCATAATCGACCTCGTCTGCAGACCAGCAGTGGCTTAAAAGTGGAAACACCAAGCCGTCAACAGCAATCAACTAGTACTGGACATGCTAAGTCACCACCATCTTTAAGTGCAACATTTAAAGGTATTATTCGTCCAAAGACAATCTCAATACAGTCCAAACCGATCATGGATAGAAATTCGGGGACACAAGGAAATGATCGTTCAGTGCAAGATAGCAAGATGAGAGAGCCGGCCACTTCAGAATTCGAATGCAAGATCTGTTCAAAGATCTTTGCCCAGAAGCGATATCTTACTGACCACACAAAACGACAACATCAAGAGAAGAACAATGAAACCAAAGTTGAAGTGCTTGAGAAGTCTAAAAGTGTGGTATTTCAATGTAGAAGGTGTCCGAAAAGATTTCATAGAAAGTCAGACCTCACAATGCACATGAAGCGTGGAAAGCACCCAGCCATCTCCAAGAAAGGGAAACGAGTAATCAAAGATTCTGAGACAGGAGGACTTCCAAAGATTTCCAGTAGGAAAGAAACACTGAACTCGCCTTCTTCAAGTTCAGACTTGAGCTGCAAGATTTGCTCTAAGACATTCTCAAGCCAATATCGCCTTTCTGTGCACAGGACCCTTGAAAAGCATGATGATAGCATCAGTGTAAGACAGTGCAGTATATGTTCCAAGATCTTTAAACAAAAGAGATATCTCGCAGATCACATAAGGCTGTATCATCCAGAACTTAGAATCAACATAAAAGCAAAAGGAACAAAGAAGTTGGATGGTTCAGAAATCCAGTCGAAGGGAAAGAGTAACATTTCGATGCACCTAAAAGATGGAAAGCAAGGAGAGGTCAACCAACAAGGAAAAGATGCCGTGGTAGGTTTAGAGTTAGGAGGGCTTCCAAAGAATTTCAAGTGTAGTGAATGTCCAAAGGTATATAACAGTAAACTTTACTTTCAAAGGCACATCACATTAAAACATCCAGGCAGCAGAATGACTGATATGCTGAAGAAGTCTCAAGGAACAAAGTTCCATTGCAGGAAATGTCCCAAAACATTTCGTAGAAAGTCTGACCTCACAATGCATATGAAGCGAGGAAAGCACCAAGCCACCCTCCAGAAAGGCAAAGGGGCAATCAGAAAGTTTGAGATAGGAAATGATGGTTCAGTGCGAGATAACAAGGTGAGAGAACCGCCAACCACAGAATTCCGATGCAAGTTCTGTTCAAAGATCTTTGCCCAGAAGCGATATCTTACTGACCACATGAAACGAAAACATCAAGAAAAGAACAATGGAACCAAAGTTGAAGTGCTTGAGAAGTCTAAGAGTATGGTATTTCAATGTAGAAAGTGTCCGAAAAGGTTTCGTAGAAAGTCTGACCTCGCAATGCACATGACGCGAGGAAAGCACCCAGCCATCTCCCAGAGATACAAACGAGTAGGTCAAAGTTCAGACTTAAGATGCAACATTTGTTCCAAGACATTCTCAAGCCAATATCGCTTTTCTGTGCACATGGCACTAGGAAAGCATGGTGGCATCAGTGTAACCCAGTGCAGTATATGTTCAACGATCTTCAAACAAAAGAGATATCTCACAGATCATATGAGGAGGTCGCATCCAGGGATTAGAAGCAACATCACAAAAGCAAAGGGAAAGAGTAACATTTCTATGCACCTAAAGCATGGAAAGCATGGAAAGGTCCTCCAGCAAGAAAAAACTGACGTGGTTGGTTCAGAGTTGGGAGGGCTTCCAAAGAATTTCAAGTGTAGTTTATGTCCAAAAGTATATGGCACTAGACGTCACCTTCAAAGGCACAGATCAAAAATTCATCCAGAAATGGTGAGGAAGTTACAAGGAACAAAGTTCCATTGCACGAAATGTCCCAAAACATTTTGTAGAAGTTCAGACTTCAGCAAGCACATGAGTAGCGGAAAGCATGAAAAGGGTGAAGACATGAACCAAAATCAGAAACGCCAAGTTAAATATGAGCCTATAGAAGCTCCAGTTATATCTACAGAGTCTACCTTCGTCTGTACAAAATGTCCTAAAGAATTTGCAAGGAAGTGTGATCTTAAAGTGCACATGGATCGTAGTAAGCACGTAAAAACAAAAGAGGTTAGAATAGAATCAGGGTCGTCAAACCTGTCCGAATCGCTTGCCCACAAGTGTTCTTTATGTACTAATTCATATAGCAATAGATCAAGTTTGTTGAGGCACATAAAAGTAAAACATCCAGTGCATCAGTGTCAGATCTGTCTAAAATCCTTTTCCTGCAAACGTTACTTGACAGCACACATCAAATGCAGGCATCCCGAGTTGCTTAGCCAAAAGTCTAACGGAAAGGGCTCGTCAGTCGAGTGTCTCATATGCTTTAAGTCATTTTCAAGGAAATATACATTGACTCGGCACATGAAGAAGTGTCACTCAAGAGATGCCCACCTCAGGGTCTATCAAAGCAAGAGTATCTGTAAAGAAACGCCTACTGTAGGTCTCACCAATCACCAATGTCCTCAATGCCCAAAGGCTTTCCCTACTGCCTTTGGCTTGACCATGCACATCAAGCTCGGGAAGCACATTAGTGTCAAGAATCAGAGCAGAAATACATTTGGAAACACTCAAGTAAGGGGACCCAAAGATACATTCTACCAATGTGGGAAGTGTCCGAGAGTATTCAGTAAGCAAAGTGACCTGTCTTTGCACATGAAACGTGGCAAGCACCCGATCAAGGAGTCGGCGCATACATACTTACGATGTCCCAAATGCCCAAGGACTTTTTCCAGAAAGGAATATCTACTCCAGCATATGAAGAAGGGTGAACACATAAACCAAAATCAAATCATCAAGGACACTCCAAAAATGGACACTACCAAACAAGAGGGGTCTTCAGGTTCCAAAAGGTTCATGTGCAGCAAATGTACAATGTCCTATACAAGGAAAAATCATCTTCAGAACCACATTCGCTCAAAACATCCGCAAAGTGAGAGTCAAGAGGCAGAAGTGTCTTCTCAGCAAACGAGAGCAGTTGTTTCTGGGGAATCCAATGGATTATTACCAGATGGCAAGGAAGTACGAATGGCAGCCTCTTCGTCAGAGAAAGGAGGTTCCTCACAAATGGAACAAGAAGAGGCAGTGGTGTTTTCTCAGTCGGCGAGAACTGTTGTTTCTGAAAAATCCAATGGATTACTACCAGATGGCAAGGAAGTAGGAAAAACAGCAGCCTTTTCTTCAGAAATAGCAAGTTCCTCACAAATGGAACAAGAAGAGGTAGTGGTGCAGCCAGCGAGAACAGTTTCTGAAAAATCCAATGGATTATTACCAGATGGCAAGGGAGTAGGAAAACCAGCGTCTTCTCCAGCGAAAGGAAGTTCCTCAAAAATGGCATGGAAGTGTCCAGAATGTGAAAAAATCTTTGCAAGCAGGCCAGAACTAAATAGACACCAGGACACCCATGTCTTCATGTGCAATTACTGCAACCGATTTTACACAACACATAAGAGTTTGGAGGAACATGCCTGTGCGCAAAAAAAACGTGCTTCATCTCCTTCTCCAGTTGCTTCCAATGTACCAAAACCCAAGAACCCTGAGGTTGTCCACAAATGTGAGCTTTGTATGAAGTCGTTTCCATCTAACGCAGACCTTGAAACACACAAAGAGCAGCACACACTCAATGAGTTTAAAGATGATGCGACTACCAGTAGTGCTAGTGTGATGCCTTCAAAGAAAACGACAGTGATTCCGGATCGTTTTCTAACCTGTAGATTCTGTGATAAGGTGTTCACTTCTTTAGAATTGGTACACAACCATGAGCGGTCTCATCTGTCATCTATGTAAAACTAGATTGAAATTCAGGTGTTCACTTCTTTAGAACTGGTACACAACCATGAGCGGTCTCATCTGTCATCTATGTAAAACTAGATTGAAATTCAGGTGTTCACTTCTTTAGAACTGGTACACAACCATGAGCGGTCTCATCTGTCATCTATGTAAAATTAGATTGAAATTCAGGTGTTCACTTCTTTAGAATTGGTACACAACCATGAGCGGTCTCATCTGTCATCTACATGTATGTAAAACTAGATTGAAATTCAGGTGTTTACTTCTTTAGAATTGGTACACAACCATGAGCGGTCTCATCTGTCATCTATGTAAAACTAGATTGAAATTAAGGTGTTCACTTCTTTAGAATTGGTACACAACCATGAGCGGTCTCATCTGTCATCTATGTAAAACTAGATTGAAATTAAGGTGTTCACTTCTTTAGAATTGGTACACAACCATGAGCGGTCTCATCTGTCATCTACATGTATGTAAAACTAGATTGAAATTCAGGTATTTACTTCTTTAGAACTTGTACCCAACCATGAGCGGTCTCATCTGTCATCTATGTAAACTAGATTGAAGTTTCATACATTGGTTTCCAATTTTCTGCTCTTTTATTTGAGAATATTAGGGATGGTCGATGACATGGTTATCCACTTCGTCAATTGATCCTCGTGACAGATTTTCAACCTTGTTTTATTAATTTTTGTTGCATTTTTTTTTATCACTTGTGCCTTAACTGCAACTATATATTCTGTGTGTGTGTGTACGATATTTTAATATGGTAACGATTCCCCCATCTTCATTTTGACCTACACTTCCTAGTTAAATCGGTAACGCTTTTCGCTATTGACACTGTACTAGAATATGAAGAGTCATGTTTTTCATGGGTGTTTTTTCTCTGGAATTCTTTCACACTTGCATAATAACAATGACAACGCTCTCACCTCTCCCCAGAACTCAACCTTCTCTTTAAGTGAAATTAAATGTTGTAAATTCTGAGATATATGTGTATTTCTGATAACTGTTTGACCAAAATATGTATATTTTGAGAAAATCAGAAGTTTTTTGAGCTTGACTAACTGGACTTTTTTCTCCACATTTGAAAGGGTTCCATATGTATACAATTTTGAAGATTAGCACCCACCGCTAATCAATATTTTTTTAAACAGACATTAATTGCTGGGCTGTTGCTGAATGGGTGGTTTTCATATTAGGATGTAAATACAAATGGAATTCTTACGATGCTATTGTGTCATGTATGTTCATGAAAATGGAAGGATATTTTTGATAATAGACCAAAACTCATTGTGCTATTTTATATTGTTCGTCCATTCAAATACACATTTAGGGCTTCCGCAATCAGGTTGCCAAAATTTTAAGCATTTCGCAGCAATGTTCGTGCGCACCTGCGCGTGGCCAGCAGATGATGTGTTTACTACACACAATACTAGAAACTCCAGGCATTGTGCATATAACCAGCTGCACCTGCGCAGTTTCCGAACGTTCTCTATTCATTTATTTATTTCTAAAATACATTCCGCTGTTCATTATTGCTGCTAAAGTGCCGTCAAGATGCATTTGGTTGGCCAAGTGTCGTGACATGCCTGGTGAGCACGAGGCGTTATTTAGATTACGTAATCCCCTGCTCTAAGCAAGTCTGTGCAGACAATCGTGCATACGCCATTGCTTTCAAAGCATTGTTCGCACTGCCCATTTTACGTTTCCTTTTTTTTTAGTACGACAATGAGTACTGACAATGAGTCGTAGCCCCGCTGGTTTCCGTCATGCAAATGACGCCTCGCACTCATCGTACCCTGTAGATTTGAAGTAGCACGTGTTTACCATTATTTCATACGCATGGATCTTATGCTTTAGGTTTCTATTGATATGTCTGTAAATAATGTTAATTCTACTAACTTTAATTAGTAAATGTTTCATTGCTATAAGTATTTTTTTCTATTTTTACAGTTTAACCTGTCCATATTAAGATCAGCCAAGGGGGATAGATAAAGTAACCATTGTAGGCAAGTTACCTTTCTAGGCAGATTCAACAACACATTTATTCATTGAGGTGTTCACAAAGACATGTTTGACTGTGCACGTCTTTCTGACGTCCTCAAAATGATACTTGTATTAGTTCATGTCTCTAATCACGTGTGGAATGTCCAATGAAATTTACCTTTTATTCGAATTGACCTGATTATGAAAGAAGAAAACAAAAAAACCCAAAGGATTCTGAAATAGAGAAAGAATCCAGACCAATAATACGTACTCCACAGACTTGTTCGCTGTCCATACGGGTAATAAACGTTATAATAAGTAAAAGGGACTAAATCAAATGAAACTTGTTCGATGTTTGTGTTTCGTGACTATATATTAAATGAAATTGGTAAGTGTATTTGCGAAGATTTTATCATGCAATGGACCATTTTTGAAATGCAACCAAATTTAAAATACACATGTACGTCTTTGTAAATTGCCTCAAGACAAATATTTCATTCACCCGTAATGAATAATTGAATTTCAATGGTCAGAATGCAAAATGCATAAATTGTATGTTAAGATAATGTTTGTCCTACTTTTGAAATACACTAATATGTACTCGTAAAAGATGAATGAAATGTTTGTATCGAGGCACTTCACAAATACGCATGCATTACATTTGGTTTCATATGTTAGGTAGCCCAGTGATTGCGGGCAGTTTCTGTTAAAAATTAAGGGTGATGGATATTCGTCATGACTTTAGACGGGCATGGCTTAGAATTCATTCGATATTTTCATTGATTATGTTTTTAAATTTGCATTTGATAATGTTTTTTGCCGAATTATCTTGTACGCTATTCATATTTCAGTACATAAATTTCTTGGTGACTACTTTGGACTTTTACAATTTTCGAGTTTTTTAAAGGTTCTATGTATATGTGCTTCTTTGCTTAATTGTTTAAGTTTTACTAATGATTTTGGTTCAGTCAATGTATCAAACATGTATAAGAAATAATATAAATTGAAATCCGTGTTGATAGTCGATAGCAGAGCACTAGAGGCGATATTATAGGCCTGTTAAAGGTAAAGACCAGCATTGGAAACGCCCCAATTTCAAAAAATGTAATGGAAGCTCTTATTACCAATCATGTGAAAGAATATGTTTTGACTAATACATGATAAAAAAAAATTGCCGGGAAACCGCCTACTAATTGATATATTTGGTAAATTAGTTTATCTACATTGTCTGTGAGAGATAAACGCACGTGTCGCGCACGTGTGCGTATAGTCCCATATACATCTTTCTGTGTACAGTGCTTGTAACTTTACGAAGACTGGGCCATATTTCTTATCATTTTGATGATTCCAGAACCTTGCAGTACACACCAATACTTATATGCTAGATGATCAACCTTTTATGATCGATTCCACAACGTTTCTTTCACAATGCAATCGCATGACCATAACTGGTCTTTACCTTTAATTTGAGTTCGTGTTTTGGTGGTGACCTCATTTTTGCTCTTCACCTGATTTGCCTCGTAGATACATTTTTTTGCCTGTCAAATGGACACGTTGCTAAGCTATAACACGTATTTTGCTTATTCAAAGATGTAACCAGGATATTGTCATGTGGACTGTGCAATGTTTGCAAATAACCTCACTTTCTGTAAAAATGATGAACATTTGATATTGATAAACCGTGTACGTACTACGTTCCCGTCGTGAACACATGTCTTGTTTTGCATATGGGTGTGGGTGGTTTGTGTTTACTGTGGGGAAAAAAATCTTTATCGCCTATGTCAGTTTGGTTATTTTATGTGTAGTATATTTTTTATTTTCATTGATGTTCACTCATGTCGTTGTATATTGTGAGAGAGGAAATGATACGAAGTACGAAGGACACATTTTAGGGAGATATGTACAATTTGTCACACGCTGGAGGCAAGATGACCGAGTGGTATCGCAGTAGGCAGTGAGTCGTCACGTAACTAAGAGGACCTTGGTTCGAACCCAAGTAGAGTCACTAGCTAGTGCCCTTTGGTAAAGCCGTCGTTCCCTTTATTGCCTACAAGCATACACATGCTTTCTTTTTTTTTAGCACTCGGGATACCTAAACCATCGAACCAGTCAAACAGTTCGCTTATACCATACTTCATTAGCGCGTGTTCAAAACACGCACGCGGCTACACTCAACGGAGATCATCCAAATTTGACAAGACTGGGAACATGGCATCCAAGAGGTAGTAGAGCGTTCGGTCATAAGAGACTTTTAGATTTGCACGTCGACATAGTGAACTGCTACGTATGGCGTCCATTAGTGCCTTAAAAGGACGTCACCCGTAGCAGTCAACTATGTCGACATGCAAATCTAAAAGTCCCTTATGTCACATTGGGACGTTTTGTGAGACGATTCTTCAGACGTTTGTAGAGTGTCTGGATATTTATACGCAATACCTAATTGTATATATTCCTGTACGGTTCGTTTTTCTGAGATTAAGTATTACTCGAAATGTACATGTACTACAGTTATTTACCTTTTGTTCTAAGATTTCAACGTACATTGACACATGTGCATATCCTAAGAAGTAAATATACATGTAATTTGTATTCCGTATCCATGCACTCTTCTTCTCGTTTTATCGGCAATAAAGCAAACATAAGAACTTTACTTCGAACAGAAACTTGTACCGCATTGGTCCTTACAGAAACATACGTCTAATACAGGGATGGTCCTACAGTACTTTTGCTCCTGAGATAATTCCTCAGGTTAGGTGTGGAGTTGGGTTTTGTTATAGTGTTAGTGTTGGTTCCAAAGTTGGAGTTTAGAATTTGGTTAGTGTAGAAAAGTGACAAGGACAAAGATAGGGAGGAAGAGATAAGGGAGGGAGAGAGAGAGAGAGAACAACATAAAAGGGGGGGGGGGGTAGAGACGGAGCGAGATGCGGGAAGGGAAGGGAGAAGAGGACAGAAAGAGAGAGAGAGAGATGGATGAGTAGTGTCTGTGAGAGAGAGAGGGGGAGGGGAGAAGGCCTAGGAGAGGGAAGTCCTGTGCAAAAGATATGGTTGAAACAATGAATTCATTATTGGTACCACTTCAACCATTTTGAACACGACACAAATTAGATTCCGAGCTGTTAGTTCCGAGAAAATATTAAAGAAAGATATTTTGCAACTTGCTGTTGATAATAATTATGAGACCATAAATCAGTGCAGCAAGCGTGAACATACACATCTACACACAACACCCATCGACAAAACAATATATTAGGGCATTATCATCACTTATCAGTATATCCCTTACAAACAAAAACCATGGTAACAATGTGTTTTTTTTTAGTCCAAATTACCATCCACCATGGTATCAAACAACGAAATTCGATGAAATTATCATTGCTTGATATAAACCATGGATTGGTTACCATGGTGGATGGTAATTTGGACCAAAAATAAACCCCGTGGTGACCATGGTTCTTTTACAGTAGAGTACCCACATAAAAGTCTAAAGTACAGTCTAGGCTCTTGGCCAGTGGTTTTAATTTGAATCAATCGTGCAGATTCCCTTCGCTAGCGTGTAAATCAAAAATACGCATTCCGGAGGCGTATTTTTTATTTACACTTTAGCGAAGGGAATTTCACGATCAATTCATAAAGAGCATATTTCAAACCTTTATGTAGTGTAATGGATCGGTGGTAAGAACGGTTCAGAGACAAAATAAATTCGAAACCGTCAAACGGGCTCGGAAATACAGTTGAATTCCAATTTATTATTTATAACGTCGCTGCAAACTTAGCCGAAGTTCCAGTAGTTTAAACGAAGATTATTCATTTTATGGCATTTTATACTGACTATTCTCTCAGAGGCTGGGCGGCCCTCGACGATCGAGATAATTCAGCAGTACATCCTAACTCGAAAACGGCACAAACTAAAAAGACTGAGGTACGAAGTCGTGCACATGGCGCATAAGTCTTCATTCGCCCGGCACGGCTTCAATGTCACATGATATTACTTTCCAAATCGGAAGGGCCCTTTTACGAACACGACCAATTACAGAATAATAACAATAATAATAATAATAATAATAATAATAGCCTAATAGTCCACTCCAAATTTTATTAAACCGAAACGGAATTTTTTTTTTGCCCAATTGATCGTGAGCCCGGCAGCCACTGAGCAGCGCCAGATCGACGTTGCTCTATCCCTTATTGTTGAACGTCAAACAAGGTAGCAACAACTCCCATCTTTTAACGTCTTTTGGTATGACGCGGCCGGGGTTCGAACCCACGACCTCCCGGTTGTGAGGCGGAAGCTCTACTGACTGAGCCAACACTCCGGTGTAAGATGTAAGAATGATCCGTAAACGTCACCCAACCTCGAGATTAGTTTTATCTACGTGCCAGCCAAGAGACTTTATACATTTAATTAAATATAACCAATGACAAAGCACAATAAATAACAGTGCGTCCTAGAAGAAACGAAACCGAAAATTATCGATGTTTAATCATATTTTAATCACAATTTTAATTAATAACTGACACATATTAGATCCTCTTTCATTTGAAGTAATTATGTATACTTCACGCATGAGCGATTAAAAACAATTTGTTTAAAGGGAGGGTACCAAAAAGTTATTTGGCGGGCGGTATCTGAATTTCCAAGGGAAAATCAAATTTCTAGAAAGTTCCTTTTCTGCCCTTTCATATGACAAAACTGTTAAAACTCTTATTTGTTTGTATTTTCCTAACCACTTTGTGCAATACATATTTTAACTTATTACCACGTGAAAATTGTAAATCGATGATTTACTTCTAATGAACAAACTTATCTTTTATCATTCCAAAGTTGAGTTTTTAATTTGAAATATAATCTTTTGCAATTTCTCATCTTGTCTTTAGATGTTTACAATGGATTTGAATAATCGCTAAACACCTGATGTAATTTGAACAACCCATTTTTCTGAAACTCACATTTGAACTTTTTGGTTTTCTGTATATATTTGATTTTAGATTTTTAATTCATGCCAATCTATGTTCATTGTAATTGATATGTATATTTTTTAATTTTGCATGTTTTTATCTGTGAATGGTATGGCAATTCAGCCTTTTACGGCTGCGTAGATATTTTTTGATAAACCTTGAATGGGTTTGAATTCAATTGAATTGAAATGAGCCAGGAATAACAAATTTCTATTTGTTTCAAGTTAATGCTTGCATTCTCATTATTTGATTAAACAAATCGTTTTCACTGGCTGCCTGCCGTAGCAACACACAGAGTTGACAAAAGACTTAACGTGCGTGCAGTGTATTCATATTACACTTTAACTTGAACAAACATCAGTCCTTACAGGAGGTGAAATCCAAAATGTTAGGCCGACCATGATATTTCTATGTACTGTCTCTATTCATGATTCAGGATATATCTATGCATATCAACCACAGCATCGATATAATCTCTCTGGTTCTCTATCCCCTCTCTCTTTCTCTTTCTATCTCTGTCTCATTGTCTCTGCCTGTTTGTCCCTCTCTCTCTGCCTTCTCTCTTTTTTTCTTTCTTTCTGTCTCTCCCCCTCTCTCCATATGCCTATCTCCGTGTCTCTCTTGCTCTTCCACCAACGAACCCCTCCCTCCCTCCCTCTTTCGAATTCCCTCTCGTCATCTTCCTCCCATCTTCATGCTCTCCAACATTTACCCTTGGTCTTTTGTTCTGCGTCTATATATCATTCATTATCTTGTCTTATTTATTTAACCTTGTCTTCTTTTTACTACCCTTGGTCTTCTTCCTCTTCTTTTTACTTCTTCTCTTTCTTCTTCTTAACGTGTGTCTTCCTCTTACAGGATGTCGTTTTCTTCTTTCTTTCTTTTTTTCTCAGTTCAATTGCAAGTCTATTCATGAATGAAAAATTTGATATTATATATTAATATTAGCTTTCGGTAAAAATCGACCTTCATCGTATTTATTAATTAAAAAAAAAATGATATAGTGACGTCGTAAATTATGTAGGCCATTTTCTTTCAAATTTGTCCCCTCTCTTTTTTTGTTGTCGCATTTTAGCATTTCAAATTGGCCTTGAATGGCGGAAATTGTTTTCTAATGATTGATACACGCCACTATTCCTATACATTATTATTGACTTGCGCTTTCTCAACACTGCACTCAACAGTTCATGATCACCTACTTATCCTACTCATAGTATGATTAAGTTCGTTTTTCAACAATTATAATAATAGCGGCGGTGTTAATGCCATGGCTCGTTGCATGGATAAGGATGATATATTATTGTCGTGCACAATTCATTGCACTCCTGGTCGCCATGGCGACAATTCTTTTTCATCTCGTTTCTATTTGTAACCAATTATGCTGGGATATAATGATTGAATATTGGCAGGTTTGCAGTTTAGTAAACACTTCCCCTTTTAAAGGTATATCATGTTTGGGTTTTGTCAGGAGGGGGGGGGGGGGGGGGGGGGGGCAAGGGTGTCGATTTGTATCCGTGGTTGGGGGGGGGGGATGATAGGTGCCAAAATATTTTCGGCAATGGATCAAAGCAATAAAGGTAGAAGCGTGTGGCAAGTTGCACCCCTCCCAAGCGCGTAGCCAGGATTTCATTTTAGGGGGCGGTAGTGAGCACGCAAAGCGCGGTCCCTAGGGGGGATGCGTGCAGGGAGGGGGAGTCCCCCCGCGAAGCGCGGAAGCTTTGACGTGTCACTAAATTATTAGAGAAAGAAGACGATTTGTTGGACCGTTCTTGACTCTTAATCCTTGTTTGAATTAAGTTCCCCTTCCTCCGCGCGTAGCGCGGAAGCTCTGACGTTTCATTATATTATTAAAGACAGAAGACGATTCGATGTACCATTCTCAACTCTTAATCCTTGCTTGAATCAAGTTCCCCTTCCTCCGCGCATAGCGCGGAAGCTCTGACGTTACATCAGATTATTACAGAAAGAAGACGATTCGATGTACCATTCTCGACTCTTAATCCTTAATGTTTGAATCAAGTTCCCCTTCCCCATCTGACGTTTCATTAGATTATTAAAGAAAGAAGACGATCCTATGTACCATTCTCGTCTCTTAATCCTTGTCTGAATTCATTTTCGCCCATTCCTGCGCGAAGCGCGGAAGCTTTCACATTAGAGAAAGAAGACGATTTGTTGTATCGTGTCCTTCATGAATTTAGTTTCTCCCCTACCGCGTGCGAAGCGCGGAAGATTCGATGTACCATTCTCGACTCTTAATCCTTAATGTTTGAATCAAATTCCCCCTTCCCCGCGCGTAGCGCGGAAGCTCTGATGTTTTATTAGAGGATTAAAGAAAGAAGACGATCCTATGTACCATTCTCGACACTTAATCTTTGTCTGAACTCATTTTCGCCCATTCCTGCGCGAAGCGCGGAAGCTTTCACAGGAGTGAAAGAAGACGATTTGTTGTATCGTATCCTTCATGAACTCAGTTTCCCCCTACCGCGCGAAGCGCGGAAGCTTTAACGTTTCATTAAATTATTCGTAAAAGAAGACGCTTCGTTTCATTTGATTATTACGCTTAATCCACGTCTGAATTCAGTTGCCCCCTAACAGCTTTGCCCTTTTCACTGAATTATTAGAGAAAGAAGACGATTCGTTGTACTGTTCTCTATATTAATCCTTATCTGAATTCAGTTTCCCCACTGAAAATAATTTGTGTTACAAATAAGTTGTGACATAATAATCTTTCTCCAAAAATGAATAATCTTCAGTTAGGAAATATCAGGAAATAAAATGAGTGAAAAAAACAAAAATAAAGATACAATGACGTGAATTTTAAGAAGGGTGAACGGAAACAACATAACAACTAGAAAACTATTTTATAAGTCATACTAATGTCCGAAAATCTTTCTCCTTGTCTCCGATCTCATCACGAAATCGTCACAGAGTTCATCTATGTTTACACTGTCCAGGATTGTCTGATGTGCATTGCAGATTGCTATTTTTGCGCGTCGCGCTTAACATTTAGCTCGTTGCTTTTTGACGCTGCGTCTTTGCATTTGGCGCACTGCATTTCTATGATGCTGTTGATTGAACAAATTGAATAAATTCATCAATTCCTGATGAAGCCGTATGAGCGAGAATTCAGTTTATTCTTGTCTCATATACGGTTGTCTTATTTACTTCGTATATATGTATGTATTATGAAAATGAGATAGCAAAATGTGTATATTGATGGTCATCTTGCGAGTAATAACCATTAACTACTCTCATCGGGCTCTCATCCTTAATTTTTCTCTTCATTTTTTTTTTTTTGATGGTGAATTATTGGGGGGGGGGGGATGATTGTACAGGCCATCCCCCCCCCACCTGAAATATTGGGGGATATATCCCCCATCCCCTCGATCCCCGGGATCGACACCCATGGGGGGGGGGGGGTATAAATACAAAGGGGAGCATCAGAACGAAAATACACAATTTTGTAGACATTCGCAATTTATACCCCAACATTCTCATGAATAATTATGATTACATTATCAGGGATAATTTCATATTTGTTTCTCTCTTTACATGGTCCAAGAAACTGTCTATGCACGTAAATCAGATTGAGCGGATGATACAACGTGTCCATAATATGTGGAAATAGAGTACTTATTAGAAATGAAAAGGGGACACGGGTCAAAATAAAACAGGCACTAATCAGAGGTGAAGAGAAAGGGATATTAAAGGTATACAAAGTTTTGGGAAATTTTGAAAATTGGGTAGATAGTGATTCTTTACAATTTTGATATATTTGGATGTCCCTGTGGATCTATATGATAAGCAGTAGAAAATTTGGCCCCTACAACCCTTCTGCTTTCGAGAAATATTGAATATAAAAATTTACTGGTGCTCCCGGTAAAATTTGATGAATTTCAAATAGCGCCTACGGCCGCACAATAGTAGCTGCGACCATGAAAATCTCAGAATGTATAGTTGTGATATATATTTTCCAAATGGGAATAGCTAGTCGGTTGATTTAAGTCAAGAAACGTTGTTTAATAGCTTAATTAATATCTTGACCTTGAGAGGGAGCTATACAACATAAATAGTTTATTTTGGTACAATTTCATAACTTTAGACCCGATTTCAATCCCGACAACGATCACTGATGGTGGTGGGATCGCATATGCTTCCAATATGTTCATTGGAACCAAATTCATGACCCCATACCGAAAATTTGTATTACCTTTAAAGCGAAAGATAATTAAGGGGCTCTTATAAAAGGGGCACATATCAGGAGAAAGGGGGCATTTATTAGAAAGGCAATATGCACTTCTTACAAAGTCAAAAGGGGCACTTTTCAAATCTAAAAAGGGGCTTTTGGGGGTACTTGAAAATTATGGGAAACTATACCCCCTGCCCTCTTTCCAGGAGCGCCGCCTTTGAGTACAGAGCCTGTAATGTGCATGTCTTTATTTCCCTTTCTGTTTTGTTTTCTTGTTTTGTTACTGTTTTCTTTTGATTTCTTTTTTTCATTTCCTTCTCTATGTGTTTGGCAAAATGTTCACTTAAGTCTCTTTCTTCTACTCGCTCCAAAATGTTTCTACCATGGAAATATATAACTCATCTGAAAAGTATATATTGACGAACGAACGACCCTTTTTCATGGAAAGCTCTACTAAAGGGAATATGCATCAAAGGAAAACTGGGTGAAAATTATGTGATATAACGTGCAACCATTTACCATTTATTGTAATAATTTACTTTCTCCCTATTACATTCAAACCATTTGGTAATTTTTTCAGACATACCGATAAAACGTAATATTTGCAGAAGGATGTGATGTTCTTTGCAGTCAAAAATGCTTTTTGTAAATCGGGCATAACGATTCCTGTTGTTCCCCCTTCCTTTGTCTATATTATCAGTCAAATATTTATTGTAAAGGTTATTTCACATGAAGGACATTTTACATGAACTTGAAATTGATCTATGTACGCCTTCACCGAAAAATAGCGGATCGGAGCACTCATAAATACATTATAGCAGTGGCAGCGATGTCGGTAAAATACCGTGTCTTTAAAAAGGGATTCACGGCCGTGTTAAATAATATGTTTGATCTCTTCAGCCTTGTAGCGTTATATGACAGGAGAACCAAGCAGCGCTGGTCACGAAGGACTAGTGGCAGCAATTACTGTGTTTATGGTATTTCATAGATTTTTATTTGATTTTTCTTTTAGACTTTATTGTTTCACATTCCACAAAATAACAGTTTACATAAGGTCTTCAAGATAAAGCATAATGACAAAAACAACGATGGCAGTAAATGAGCAGTAACGTGAAATATGAATAACTTATTAAAAAGCAATGCTTGTATAATATAGGTTCCCATATACCAATGATTATATCAAAAATTCCAATGCGGAAAGAGGAAATTTTGAGTTTACGCTTGAATGGTACTAATTGCTTGGAAGACAATATACCCAATCTCTATGCAACGGTGATTTTATTTCATAATATGATAAATGCTACATTAACAGGAAGCTACAGAAAAAGTATTGTGTATTCAGTTATTTTTTTCCTATTCCTTCTCAACCTATTCGCCCCCAAAAACAAACAAACATATCTATTATTATGCTGCCGCTTTTTAGCTACTGATCCTTCATTTCCTCTTCCTATTTCTAATAATTATTATATCAAATTTTTACATCGTCTAACTGCTCTTTCATTAAACCATTTATAATAAAAAATATGCTGCTTGATACCAAAACGAATTGTCGTTGAGTGCGCGTTTTTTTAAAAATTGGTACTTTAAAATCATTTAAGATCATTTGTTCAGTAAAGGTTGATATTGAGTAGCTAATATTTCCTGAAATCTTAAAGGCATCGTTTAACAATGTTAAATCTGAGATGCATGACCCTACGTGGTATCCGTGTCTGTAATATGGTGTAATATTGAAGCCCTAAAAAAAAAAATGCGCTTCAAAATGATCATGAAGTGCCTCAAAAAAGTAAAAAATCTTTGAGTGACCGGTTCTACCAATAGATCTTATTATTTTTGTACAAATTGAGCTAAGATGAGCCTTCCAAGATAGATATTCATTCAAAATAACACCTAAAAACGGCATATTATCAACCTTTACTATGACATTGCCACCATTAATGAGTTTTGACAAATTTGACGGAACCCTCTTTCCTCAAAATTTAAAAAAGAATTTATTGCAAGCATACCGTTTATTTTGCCTGCTAATGATTTCAGATTGTCAATTTTTTTAATGTGATAACGAAACGGTGGTATCATCAGCAAATAAAGAGAAGTTTAAAATTGAAGAACATTAACTATATCATTTTTGTAGACGAGAAAAAAGGAGGGGTCCTAACACAGATCCCTGAGGAATTCCGCAGGATACATCTCTTTGTTGAGATTTGACACCATCGATCACCACATATTGGTTTATATGTAACAAATAACTGACGAACCACTGAAGTAGAAACCCTCTAATTCCATAAAATTCTAATTTTTTAAACAATATCTGGTGATCAATGGTGTCAAATGCTTTTGACAGGTCCATAAATACGCTAAGACAATAATTACCAACATCTATTTCATGTGATCCAAGTTCAGTACGCCAAAATAAGTAGACAAATAATTTCGAAATCCAAATTGTTGGGGTATTAAAATATTGTTAAGTACAGAAAATGTATACAGCCTGTCGTAAATTATCCTTCTTAACATTTTTGAAAAAAAGTTAATAAAGCAATTAGTCTGTAATTAATAATGTCATGTTTGTCACCGTCTTTTTTGTAAATTCCTAATAAATCTTTTAGCTTCGGCGAAGGATGCTTGATATTTATGTTCTTATATTCAATATATTCTTTTCACGTAGGAGTGTCACCCTTCTTAATATAACGACAATTTAACTCTTGCTTTCTCTTAATAGATTTTAAAATAACATGGGTGATCCACGGTTTATCGTGTTTTTCAGTTTTACCTTTGCAAGGGGGGAAAACAATCAAAATATAAGGAACTAAGCTCATGAATAAATAGATCATATGACACAGTGACACCTGTTTTACCATAAATTACAGACCAGGCAATCAACCGTAGCGTATTCTTAAATAAAAAATATATTTTCTTTGGTGATTACTCGTGATTTACCACAGAATGAATAAATATGGAACGATATACTGTCATTTATACAAAATATTGAAAAACGATCCGAAAAATCTGAATAAATGATTTTTGATGCATGTGAATACAGTCGGTAAATATGTTATCAATCACGGTAGCAGAATGTCTTGTTACACGAGTTGGTTTACTTATATTAGAGAATAGCCCATATGTAAACATTATATCTCGAAATTCATTAGTTTTGTGATCAATATCTTGATTAAGTAAGTTAATGTTGAATGCATGTATGCACCTTTATTTAAGGAGTTCATGTCGACCAACAGGCTCGTGAGTGTTTCGTTGAAATCGTTAACATCAGTATTTTGTAAACACAGCCAAATATTATAGTTTTCTTTTCTCTTGATGTATTTCAATAAAGACAGTATCACAATGATTACGACTATTAACTGATAAATAAGAACACAGGTTACAATCGATATCATCTCTTATATATATATATATATATATATATATATATATATATAAAAAGCTGCTCCTCCCCCATGTTTGTTGAGTTTATCAATATGCACAAGTGAACATCCTTCAATATTAAACATATTAACTGAAATGTTGTTACGAAACCATGTTTCAGAAATTCCAATAACTGTGAATTTGTAATCTAATAAACTAAGAAGAAGTTGTAGATCGTCGTAATTACAGAACAAACTCCATGTAATATAGTGAAGTTATCTGGAGTAGATTTATATTGTGGTACAAAATCATCAGAAAACATCTATTTGCAGGAATCATTGGTTACATTGTTAGGTTGTAATGTTTTGTAGAATTCAGCATTAATTATTAAGTTCATTTAGACTTAGAGGAACTACGGACAGAGAGCGGTATTTGTTTTTATCGATACATTTGTTTAAGTGAAAGAAATTAAAAATAGATAACAAAAACACATCGTTGTCTAGGTGATGATGGAAAGGAAATATTTCAAAGTTGCAAGTCATACAAAATGCATCGTCTTCGAGTAATTGTAATTTGGAACATTTCTCACAGAGAATTTTATTACCCCTCATGAGAAAAAAAGTTGCTGCAAAAAGTGTACAAAAAAGAAACAACAAGAAAATACAAAGACCAACAATAAATTGCTCAAACACACACTACAATATTTAAAGTCTAAGAGAGCGACATAAAATAAAAAACGAAGCTAATAATAACATGTCCAAACAAAAGGTCTAAGAGAGCGATAAAATGTTATTGCCTGACAAATATTAAATCACAATAGCTATTCCTTCACAATCACACTCACTGAAAAAATGCTTAAAATTCATAAGATAATTCATGGATACGTCACAAGCATTTAGAAACAGGAGACGGATCTATTAAAGCCGATATAAGTATAATAGCCGTAGAAAACGGAACATTGTTTACTAATAAAAGGCATTTGGTGTCAAATGGTGCGCGAGAAGCATAGTTACCAACATTTCCGATGGGGTTGACAAACTCTGTCGCTGTATACGATCCATTGTGTCAGAGATAAAAGAACTCCATAAATGAGATTTGATTGATTAACCGTGGGAAAAATATCGATGTTTACAAACACAAAGCACATGGCTTAAAGAGTGAATGTACACGAAGATAGCAAAAATACGAATTGAAGAGGTTGAGAAAATTGGTAGCAGCATAATATTAATACATACATGATTGATTATGGCAGAGTTCACCTTCACCCCTGGAATAGGGACTTTTAGATTTGCGTGGACTGAAACGTGTGACGTCCATTCAAGACAGTGCATTAAAAGGACGTCGATCGTAGCAATCCCCATTGTCTTCGTGCGAATCTAAAAGTCCCTAATAACAGCCAAGACGTACTGGTCATGAGACCAACGGATAATTAGACTGCATGGATTCGGATTTGCAGTAACAGAAATGGAATCAAATTTGGCAGTGAATTTTTTTTTCACTGCTCAATGTGAAAAAGAATTGTGCTTTTGAGCATTCCGAGCCCTGGTTGATTTTTTTTAAAAACACTGATGGCAACTTTGTCATCAATATTAATTATCAAATCGAAGTTTCAATGGAAGTGCCAAACATGACTTGTAAAGTAAGCAGCGATGGTCTGTATTAGGCAATAATCAAAACGTTACTATCAAAGGGTCGCATTAAACCCATATACATGTAAATATCTATATCAGGTCACTTCGACAATCAGTCAAATCATTATTGTGAAGGTTCAATATTCAACAACCAATCTCATTTTTACACCGATCGATATGATTAAATTACAGATATGACAAGCGGAAACGCTTGCAACATACGCTCAACCGTAGCGTGAGGAGAAACACTTCGGTCTGTTTTTGAACGCTATAGCGCGCGCTCACCATGTAGAGATTAGCGAGTTTTCACAACCGGCGAAGCGGCCTCCTACCACGCTCATCCTCGCGGGGGTCGCACTCAGAGCGAACATTTTCGCGTAGCGTCCAAACCTACGACGGTATTCAGCTGTTTTAGCGTCGGGAGTCGAGCTAGTACGGGGAGGCGAACTCATTTAAATACCCCGTAGTCAGCACTTGCGTCGCCGTGCGAAACTCCCTAATAAGTCGCTGACTACCGTTAATCAAGTCCATTCGTTTACGTGCAGTTGTCCAAAATAAGTCGTAGATGGCGTTAACCAGTATTTGCCATGCATGCTACACCCCCTTCAAATGTAATATCATTTCGATGTTAAGCCGGTAATCCCGTTAATTTCGTTCTCATTATAATATAGCTCGGTCATCATCGCTAGGCATCACATATTAAAATTGATTATATGAACGCAGCGAAATCGGGCAGAAGAACTGTAGCGCATTTCCATCAGCTAGCAATGATCAATGATAATGATCAATGCTGGACAAGGCCGGGCGTAGGTGAAAGCGTTGAATCCATTCTTGTCTCATTAAACTGATCACGTGATCTGTGTTTTATCAACTGACGTTTCGTCATCTCAAGATCATTTGTCATCGGGTCCCGTGGAATAGTTGTTGTGTGACGATTGTCTTCTGGTTCTTGCTCACAATAAGGAATTTATCTTCACGTCATTCAATGACGATAGCTGTAATCTTGGGACTCGTTTCTCTGGCCAGCGCCATGCATCTCACCGGTTAGTTTTTTATATTTTATCTCCCCCCCTCTCTCTCTTTTCCCACCTCCCAATCTCTCACCCCTCTTCCCATGCACTCTCTCTCTCTATTTTCTGCTTTTCTCACCTCTCTTCTCCCTCCTTCCTTCCCTCTCTCTCTCTCTCTCTCTCTCTCTCTTTTCCACCTTTCACCATCTCTTCCCCTCCTATTCTTCCCTTCCCCATCCCTCCCTATCTCTTTCTCCCTCTCTCTTCCCAACTCCCCCATCTACCCCCATCTCTTTCCCTTCACTCTGTTTCTGTCTGTGTGTCTGTCTCGGTCTCTGTCTGTCTCCCCCCTCTCTCTCACTCTCTCTCTCTCTCTCTCTATGTCGATTGATAGCTATTTATGATCTCCTCCATAATGCAATACTAAGTCTTGATTAGTGTTATATATCAATAATAAGCTCATCAATATAAATACTGTGCACAATGAGGGCTTCGCAATTTTACCACGGCTTAAGCCGAACTACCATGACAAACACCCCCGCCTCCAGCATTTAAGAAAACCTATTTCTTAGGGTTTCTATTTCCTTCATTTGGTTGGAGTGTTTAAACATGTAAATTAATGTCCTGCCTAAGGACAGTAATGATGTAGCTGGACTCGAACCCGACCCACGTGATCCACAGTCCTGTGCACTAGTATCCACTACACCACAATTCATTTAAAAGGATATTGTAATAGTAAGCAACTTGGATTTAAACTGATTCTTTAATTCCTTAACATAAATCAAGTTTCAAGTTCCAAGTTTTAAATTGATTTGTTTCACATTTCACAGAAACGAATTAACTTAATTGACAAAATTAGAACTTAATATGAAATATAATAAAAGTATCAATTTGTATAATCGTATAAAATTTGAAAAGTATTCTGGAATTCAATTAAATGAAAACAAGACAAAAGCACTCTGGTTGGGTACCAACAATCCAACAAATACTATTGGAAATATGTTATGGGAAGATGTTTATGTTAAGTCACTTGGTATTTATTTTAGTAAAAGTAAAGATATAGGCCTAGAAATGAACTGGTCTGAAGAGAGGATATTAAAAATAAAACAGCTGTTAAATCTTTGGAAACAGAGAAATCTCACGCTTAAAGGAAAAATAATGATATTAAAATAATTGATAATCTCGAAAATCATTTATACTTCACAAGTTTTGTCTTGTCCTAAAGAGATAATTAAGGAGCTCGATAAGTTTTTTTTATTTTTTTATTTCCTATGGAAAGGGAGACCTGCAAAGGTTAAAAGGTCAGATGTATTGAATAGTATTCAAGAAGGTGGTTTAGATATGTTAGATGTTCAAACAAAGGTTGCATGGTTAAATATAAATTGGTTTTGTAAATATCTAAGCGATGAATTAAATGCAGGTTGCAAATGTATGTTTGACTATTGGTTTGAGCAAATTGGTGGTATAAAGGTTATAATGAATTGTAAATATAGTACAAAAAACGCAAATTTTCTGGAGAACAAGATGCCTCATTTCTACTATATTTTAATTATGACATTTTTCTTGTATCGATCATGTACTTTTGGCAGCTATCGTAGGGAAATGATTTGGCTGAATACAAATGTAACGTATAAAAAGAAAAGTTTTTTTTTTTATAGGAATTGGATAAATTCTGACATTTTGTTTGTTGGGGATTTAATGGATGGTAAAGGTTTTCTACCAGTTAATGAGTAAAGTGCGAAAATATTATTTAAGGATGGAAGGGTAGTGAGGAAAATCGTAACGCAAAGTGAATGCAATTTTTTTTCACTACCGTCACTTCGTGAAAACAGCGACGGTATATAGTCAATATGCACGTATAAGAAGAGCGATTCAATCACTCGGAAATATGTTAGTACTTGCAGATATGAATGTAGAACATAGGGAATACATGAAATTTAGACCCACAGCGTTTGAATTTTACGATATAAAATTGATTGAAGACATGATTTCAGTTAGACAGTTGACAGTTAAAAGAATATATCAAGAGTTAATTAAAACAAAAATTGAAAAATCTAGAGCGGAAGAATTTTGGCGTAATACTTTGGAAGCTGAATATATACTTGTATGGTCGGATGTTTGGTTATTTAAGTTAAAAAGTATAAAAGACAGCTTACTAATTAATTTCAATGTCAAATTCATGTATAATATTTTAGCAATACCATATAATTTGTTTAAATGGAAAGTTAATGCCAATGATAAATGTTATTATTGTAATCAGACAGGTGATTGTATGCACATGTTCTTTTTTTGTAACGAAGTCAGTATGTTTTGGAATGAAGTTGAAAGGACTATAAAGAAATATTTCATGTCTAATTTTAATTTCAAACCATGTCATCTATTGTTTGGTATTGATTTTAATTCAAAGAAGGAAAAAGATGTTGATATTATCTTGAATTATGCACTTTTTACTATTAACAACAGTTTTGTTGGAAAAGAATCTAAAAAGAAAACAACCAAACAGAGACTTCTTCATATTTTTATTTACCTATTAATTTATCGTTTACAAATAGAAGAAAATATTAGAAAACCATGTATATCCCTCCAGAAATGGAGGCAAATGCTAAAAATGTGAATATGTTTATATTATTATGAAGAAAAAAAATAAAGAAGACCTGAAATGGTTATTTTACACACAAAAAAAAATAAAATTCTTTGTTAAGACGTCGAAATTAATTGTATTGAATAGTAAGTTATACAGGGTGAACTGTGAGAAACCGGTAAAAACGATGAGCTTGTAGATTATAGGTTCCCCGAAATAAAACTAACATTTGATTGAAGTGGTTGCAATGGCGAAGGACATAACAATAATCATAGGTGGGCAAGAAGGGATTAACTTAAGATGATATACAAAGTGAAACAAGCAAAAATAGCAAAAACAGCAAACAAAATAATTTGTTACCAAAGAAATGTCATGTTAGTCACTTTAGAACATCGAGGTCATTAATCAAGGTCACCCGAGCGAGGCAGTAGACATGGATAACCATGATAATATACAATCATACGTAGGCGACAATTTTAATGGAATTTTTAATGTAGAATATCATAAATACTTTTATTACAATATGGCTCATATGAATTCAAAAAGGACTGTTTAAGCTGACGCTTGAAACAATTCAACGACGGGTATTATATTATCTCCTTGTTCAGCGCGTTCCACAATGTTGGTCTTGAATGGTTTATTATTATATTATATTATATTATATTGAGTGCAAATACAGTGCGGACGCAGAAAAGGTGAATACAATCAATTTGTCTGATGGGATACGAGTGGACGGCGTTGTATTTTATGAAAACATGTGAGTAAAGAGACTGGGTAAATCACCTTTGTTTAGCTGGTACATGAAGATACCAAGACAATAATAGTACAAATCGGATATTTTCAATATGGTGTCAGTACGAGAATATCCATCAGTATGCGAGCGAAAATCAGCAAAGTTAATTTTTCGTATTGATCTTTTTTATATAATGAAAATTTGATCAATATTTACTTTCGAACAGTTCCCCATGCTAATATACCATACTTTAGATAGGGTGATAATAATGTAGCATATAAGATGTGTAATACATGAGAAGGAAAATAACATTTTAATTTATTTATAATAAGAGCGATGAAAAAGTTTCTTCTTGCTCATTATCTTTAAATCAACCATCATAATAAGTTCTCCTCGTTTACTCGTCGTTACAAAACTTGATAATTTTCAGTACTCTTACTTTTTTTTTTGCTTCCATTCATTGAAACGTTGATTATAACCTTCCATGACCTGGTATGAATAAACAACATAAATAAAGAGTGGCCTACTTGGGATACTGACTAAACACTGTATTATATACAAACATTTCAAGGCTCCGACTCGCAGGCCCAGGTTTAAAACCAGCTCGCTGATCTCACGTTCACATTCATATTGTCCGAACCTCGCGAGTCTTCTCATTCTATTATATCCCAAGTTGGCCACTCAATATTCAAATATGCATCTTCTTTTTTTATCTTTATATATCAAATTGAAATCCAACTACCACATACATCTGTGAATCTTGATGTGCATCCCGTCTTTCTTTTTTCTTCTTTTTTCTGTCTTTTTCCCCTTCTACCAATATTTTTTTCCTCCATATTGTATTATTATGTATCCTTTGAGGGTAGTCATACTATCAAGATGTGCTTACTTTGTCAACCCTCCTGTTTGATGTTTTCGATTAGTTACAGCCAGCCTTACTTTATTCCACATATATTTTTTGTCACGTGTAAATTTGCAATGTTTGTTTATTATATATTCGTAAAAATGCAAAAGAAAAAGAAAATCAAACAGAAATAAATAAATCAAATCAAAATATCAAATAGTACATGTATTGTATTGTATTTATTAAAATTCATTGATGTACATCAATATTCTGTTTATAAACATAATAATAATCATTTTACAATGTAATGTAACAATCAATATTCTATTTGGGAACATATACATCATATAAATCAATTTACAATGTAATGTAACATATCAATATTCTGTAAACATATATACCGTATAAATCAATTTACAATGCAGTGTTTATAGCAAAACAAAAGGAATCACCAATGATTATTAATACTAAATGAGATAGCACAATGAGACTGTCTTTATTTTTATCATCATTTTGTTCCTGTTGTAAAGACGGAGCATGTTCCACTGGATGGGTCAGCGTAGGATCCAGATGTTATCATTATTCCACTTCTGCTACACCCCAGTCAGACTTGAAGACATATTCACAGGCTGTATCGTCCTGTGAATCCATTGGTGGACAACTTGTTGTTTTCGACAGCAACGATGAGATGGAAGCACTTGGTAATGCAATGAAAAGCGTACAAGCATACTATTCTTTTTTCTGGATTGGTTGTACTGACCAGGCCGTAGAGGGAACGTTCATGTGTGAAGACGGTACGCAACTAGCTGTCGACAGTGGTAAGTTCACCCCTTAAAACAAATCTAAAGATAGAAAACAGCCATGTTATAATCTTCTTATTATTGAAAAATAAAACATCTTTTCTCTCCGTTAACATACTTGTTGTCTTACTGTTGATTAAATTTTACATCCGGTGCGTCCATTCACATTTAAAAATTAGGAAATGATGTAAAATACTCTCATAACCGAAATATCTTAAAGCCCAATTATTTTTGTTTTCAATTACAGATCGATTAATCGATCTTAAAGCCACAAATATGTTTAAACTATCACAATTAAATTGTACATTTCTACACTTCTTGGTAACTTTTCAAGGACAAGCCCATCTTCGTTATTAGTTTGGATGAAAGCAGAACAGGGAGAAACAGAAAAACGAATCTGATTTAATAAGAAAAATATTAATGGTTAAAATATGAAATCCCTTCCTCTATCCGTATCTCAATTGGCGATTTGGAATGAGGGCTGTGACGTAGTCACATCTAACTCTCCCCTTTGTCGTGCCAAGAAATATCAGCAGGCTCATTTTCTGTTTTCTTCTAAGCTCTTTTTCCCTTGGGGCAATACTCAAGATATATCATGAAAATATATCATCATAGGTCCTCTTAAAATGATAAACCCTACAGAAACTTAAATTTGAGTCATTTTGTGTGTTGGAGCAAACGAGAGTATGATTTCCGCCACTACACTTGCTTTCTTTTAGATTAATTTGCTGTTAAAGTTGAATAGTTTTTCAAAGGCAGTGTATTAATTTACCTACACTATTTCAGATTTAGAAAATTCATTCACTGTGTGATCTGTCTTAATACGAATTGCTGGATAATTTTACTGTAGTTTATTTACGTTTGTATAAATATATGTGTGTTTACGCAATGTACAAAATTCTGCAATTCAGCCATCTGGTTGAAATGGATTTTCAATAAAACCATTCCCATTACCAATTACGTATACTGCCATGATCTGCGGCTCACAATATTCCAATAAATCGACAGCCATGTCAAACAATGCTTATTAAAGTGGTGACGCACGCCTGATGATGCTTGTGTGCAGGGACATGAAATCGCATTATGTACACCTTATCTGAAAGCAAAAGCAGTTGCAATTACATTTCAGCAGTGATAT